>NC_090116.1:0-345000 GCF_023973825.1 Plasmodium brasilianum | reverse complement strand
ATGGACATAATTTTTTTAATAATTATTATATTCGTGGTAGTACTTTGTCAGATACAGGTAGGGATATGAACAGTATGACTCATCAGGGCGAAAGGAGTAAACTCGAGGTATTATCTCAACTTAACCGTATAATGGATAAAATGAGGGTAGGAAATTTCTATAAAAAAAAAAAGAGTATATCTGGGCATTATGACCATGATGATGAATATGACCATTCGGATAGCGAGTTAGATGGTGATGACTACGGTAAATGGGATAGCCAGTGGGGTATCCACTGGGATAGTCAATGGTATAAACCCTCGGATAGCCAGTGGTATAAACCCTCGGATAGCCAGTGGGATAGACTCTGGGATAATCAGTGGTACAGGCCTTCGGGTAGACAATGGTATAGGCCCTTGGATAGACTGTGGTATAGACCCTCAGATAGCCAATGGGATAGGTACTCGGATAGACAGTGGGATGAGAACTGGGGTAACCAGTGGGATAACCATGGCGGTATTGACGTACGAAGTGACTTATTAATGGACTATGATGAAAATACAGAGAATGAACATGTAAGTTCGAAATATAAATCATTAAAAAACGCTATGGATATCCAAGACAGCATATTACAAGCAGGAAAATCCCAAAATATTGCTTTAATTAATAGGTCCAAAAATGTTAAAGTCGTATTACCAAAATATGAAGAAAAATATAACAAGTACTATGAAGAGATGATCCACCCTAAATTTATCTCATTGATATATGAAGAGAAACCTAACGTAAATGAACAAATTAATAAGTCTCTGAAACTCTTTAAAGAATACTACCCTCCTATGCTAGGGGAAACTACATCCGAAGAAGACGTTGAAGAAGAAAGGGGAGATGTGGATACACTAGATAAAGGGAAGAAATATACAGAGTATAAGAAATGGAGAGATGAAGAGAAACTGAAATGGGGATCCGACGGGGAAAATATATTGAAAGCTAAAAAGGAAAAGAAATGGTGGGATGAAAGGAAAAAGAAATGGATGACTGATGATGAAATGAAATTAATGACTGGTGCGGAAAAGAAATGGTGGGATCAAAAGAAAAAGAATTGGGATACTGACGAGGACAAGGAATGGGAAACTGATGAAGAAAAGGAGTGGGTAACGGATGATGAACAAGAAGAGGAAGCGTTTCACAAAAGAAACGATGTATCATATGCTGAAGTAACTGGAGAAGAAGTTAATAAAATGGGAAAAGGAAAATATAAAAAGAAGAAGAAAAAAAAAGAGGAAGAAAAGAGTGAAGAGGGTGGTAAAAAAAGATGGGGTGGAATGAATGGAGAACATAAATATGGAAAAAAAGATGAAGCAAATGACCAAATAAATAAAGAAGAAATAGTCGAAAAGCAGCGAGAAGTAGGGGATGAAGAAAAAGCTGCAGAAGGTGAAGAAATAGGGAGTAAACAGAAATCTGAAAAAAAGAGGAAAAGAGGGAAGAAAAAAAGAATGACAAAAAAACAAAAAAGAGAATGGGTGAAGGAAGATAAGACGAACAAATGGAATAATGAAAAAATGAAGGAAGAAAAAAGAGATGAGTGGAAGAATGAAAATATGAAGGAAGAAAAAACGAATGAGTAGGAGAATGAGAATAAGACGAATGAATGAAAAAAAGTGTAAAGAACAAAATGAACTGTATTAAACAGAAAAAAAAAAAAAAAATATAATAGGATACAATACCATACGTTAACACAACATATATAGGTTTCAGGAAAAATATGAGCCTGATATTTATATTACTAAGTATATGTATTATAGTGTATTTGGCAAAATAATAAAAAACCTCTTTGTACATTAAGTCCAAATGGATTGGATATATATGTACACAAATTTTTATCGAAATTTTTAAATTTTAATTTATGCTTTATTTATGCCTGCTATGAGCTTGTTTATTACAATATGATTAAGCGCTTATTTGGAAATTTCCTTTTTTTCATTATTTTAGCTGTTCTATTCACGATTTGACATAATATACGTGCTTGTGTTATGTTATGTATTTCATTGCATATATATTATCGCATATTATTATTAAAATGTAAACATGCATGAGCACATGCTTGAATACGTGCGTACACAAACACATACATATATGCATGCATACACGCACACACATTGATGAAACTTTACGTACTCACATACGTCCGTTTAATATTAATCGCTTTTCTTGCGTCTATATTAACGGCTTCAACTTTTTAATCGCTTAAACTGTACCGCGAAAAGCGAGAATAAATGCTTTAACTAAATTGCAAAGATTAACAAGCTTAAACAGGTTTAAAAAAAATAGATAAATAAAAAATAAATATATAAGAAATAAATATATGAAAAATAAATAAATATATGTTGAACTATTTTTTTTTTTCATTTTACAACTGTCTAGTATGTATTTAAAAGACGACGAGCGCAAATGATGCTCTATTCTTATCTTTAATAAGGATACCCATAATTTCCCCACTAATTAAGTTTTCCATTATGTCGTTAAAAAAGAGTTTAAATGTAAAACATTAGAAAGAACACTTATGGATAGTAAAAGAAATATGAGTCAAGTTAAAAAGTGGATACATTTACACATATATACAAATATACGTAAGTTAATATTTTTTTTTTTTTTTTTTTTAAATGTAGAATTAAAATGATTGTCCTGTTCATTTAAAAAGAAAAGTTGTGATAATATTTATCTTGCAAAAGTGAATGTAAAATGTGCAAATTGTATATTTTTTAATTTTCAACTAAATGATATGCTTACATTGGATCCTATCACATATACTTTATAAATAATCTCTTATGTAGCATAATAAGGGGTGTATTCCTTTTTTCCTTTTCATTAATTTATTAGTTTATTCATTCGTTCATTCATTCGTTCATTCATACTTTTCTTTTTTTTCTTCTTTTAAATTTCTTAATGACCTATGTAAACATCATCTTTTACCTCGTTTTTGTCATAATGTTCTGATAATTCACTTTTTACAAGTTCACCTTTTTTGGGTTCTATTTTTTGATCAGTACTTCCTTCTGCTGATAAATCGTTTATTGTTTCGTCATTTCTTTTTTCCAATTTTTCAGGGGTACCCTCTTTTACTGATACACCATGAAGAAATTCTTCTTTTCGTTTTTCCGTATTTTCGTAGCTGCTTTTTTCTACGTACATTTCTCTTATCATTTTATGCACACTCTTTGGTAAACTGCGACGAAATCTAGGGGAAGACACTCTTTTTTTTCCTAAAAAAATGGATACATGTGTGTGCATGGATGTAAGTATATATATACGTATACACATCTTTGTAATATCATGTTATATGCTACAGTTTCAGTTTCAGTTTATGTGACAACCTACCTATTAATTTTTTCATGATACTTTCTTGCACTATCATATTTTTTCGAAGCTGCAATTTTTCTCCATAAGATTCTTTTAAAACTTTTAGCTAAATTTTAAAAAATAGGAATTAATGAACATGTATTTTTCTATATGTATAGAATATTTTAGAAAGGATAAGACTGCATGAGCATATGAATGTACATATTTATATGTATATGTGCGTATATATATGTACACATGTATGTATATTATTTTTTTTCCCCCATATCTGCGACCGTACTTCATTTGTAAAAATTGTTATAGCATCAATGATATACGAAAGGTGGTGTTCTGAATGTATACTCAAATTGTATTTCTCATTTTCGTACGTATAAATAATATTAGCATTAGTTTCATTTTTTTTGTCAATAACTATCCTAAGTATATTTAATAAAGGGATATTTATGTCTCTGTGAATATTCCTTTCAATTATTGTTTCTATGTTGATTGTTTCTTCTTCTCTGCTATCTTTGAAGCACAGGAAGCAGAGAAACCACTCCCCTGGCGTAACAGTAAAAAAGAAAAAAAAAAGAGAAACGAAATTGAAAAAATTAAAAAAAAGGAATAACAAAACAATATATAAAAAACAAGGCAAAGTTGCATTGAACCACATCTATTTAGAATAACAAAAAAATGATTCTATAAAAATGCCGTAATAACTCAAATAAATGTGTACCCATTATTTCCTTTGCTGACATGTACTTAGGCACATATGCGTAAAAATCAAATACACATATTTCTTGTTCTAACACAAAACTTATTAGCCTCAGTTTTTGCATCAAACTTATATCATTGATATCCTTTATAGAAAGGGGGGGAAAATAAAAATATTTTATACATTATAAATATTATAAATGTAGTTTGCACGAGAATAATTTACACTCTTGATGAGTGCACTAGGTAGGTGCAATTTGCTTCACTGATTTCATTGTCCATGATAAATATTTGCAAATGTACACATATGTAAATGTGCACACGTTTGTGTACAAAAAAAAACAAAGGTGAAGTAACTTGAAAAAGCCGAATTAAGTTTATTCTATTTTCCATTTATTTTATCACAAATTTATTTTCTTATTTACACATTTTACTGTGTTTCTCATTTTACTGCGTTACTAATTTTACTTTTTCTTTTTACCGTATCTTCATTTATCAGTGACAGATTTTTGTCATCATCATTAAACTCTTTGTGGATATCCTGAAGATTAATTTTCTTTTTACTCATACCTTTCGATTTATTTTTCCATATCTCTAAGCCATCTTGTATGAACATGCATTCATTAGGGCACGCATATTTTTGAACTAATATATGAGAAAAAAAAAAAAAAAAAAGAAGGGAAGACATCGATGAGCAGTGGTAGGGTAAATGTAAATATGTATATATTCTTTTAAACATGCATACTCATACATAAATATGTATCTTATATGCAAATGAATGAACACGCGTTCTCTCAAGGGTCCTGTATTACTTTTATAAAAAGACATTTGCACTTTGCATATTTCTTGTCCATCTTTGAAACATACGAACCTAGATGTATTTAAAAAAAATTTAGGGGAAAAAATAGGTAAGCTCGCATTTGTACGGGCGCATGTACATGAGTACCCACATATGTACTCAAGAATGTACGAATGTATGTATTCACGCATGTACGCACGTATGTGTATATATATTTATGCGAACTTATCCTTTTCTACTGCTAACCACTCGTTCTTTGGAAACGACTTCATAACAACACTTGAGTTAATATCTATTTTTATTTGACCGATATGAACTTTTTTTGTTAATTTTGTTGTGAATAAATCAACTTTTAAGGTCTCATCGCACTGCCTAATTTTTATGTCCACCCTTTGATCAATGTGTATCCTATTTTTTTTATTAGTCGAAATTTCTACGAAAAAAGGAAAAGAGAAAGGAACAATAAGAAAAGGAGCAAAGAGAAAAGGGGCACAAGATAAAAAGAGAAAAAAAGCAAAAATTCATAAATGAGTACTTAACAAGGCAATAATAAAGTATTAACACAGTTCATGTGCGATAAAATATATCTCATCAAATATATGGTAAAATAAAATTTCTATTACCATCAGTTTGAAAATCATACTTGTCCGTACTGAATATAATGTATATTTGTTTGTATTTATTTATATTAAAGATTTCGTTTATTTTTATGAGCAGATAAAAGGTTCTATAATTATGCAAACCGCTGAAATAGTACATAGAAGCTGATAAAAATAGTGAAAAGTAATTGATATGTATTTTTAGATTATCCCTTTTGGGCTGATTTTGTTCATTTAGAGATGCTTACATACAAACATGCATACACCCATGCATCCATACACCCGTTCATGTGTACATCGGTACATCCGTATATCCACACACCCGTACCCACATTCAATCGCATAGACTTATGCATATATAGATGCATACAAAAACGTGTACACACATGTACATAAATTCTCATGTTATATTTCGTAAAAAACTCCTTAGTTTAATGAGTTATAATTTTTATTTAGACTAAATTCTTTTATATACCAAAAGGCTCGAAATCACTTATGTGCGGACAAGTTCTTTTATAACTTTTAATAATAAAGGTTACACATTTTGTTGATAAGTCATTAAATTTGTTTTTAAAAATATTTAAAATAAATTTAGTTCCAAACATGTTTCATTTATTAATTTATCTATCTATTTATTTATTTATCTATTTATTTTTTTATCTATCTGTTTATTTATTTATTTATCTGTTTATTTATTTATCTATCTGTTTATTTATTTATCTATATATATATTTATTTATCTATCTGTTTATTATTATTTTTTTTTTTCTTGTTACTTTAAAATTATTTATTTTACATTACTGCGCAAATGCAGATCTCTGAAGAAACATCATTGTGGAAAAAAACAAAATAGTAGTAATAATTTACCATGCTGTCGCAATAATATTTAATTTTTGAAATAAATTATTTAGGAAAAAATCAATTTAAAAAAGAAACGTTGTAAAAATTATTTTACTGTATGTGCATTCTATTTACCTTTTTGTTTTGTTTTGTTTTTTTTAAATGAAAAGAACAGTTCTAACTTTTTTTTTTTTTTTCTATAAATTTTATAAACTGTGCATATTACTTTAAAAAATGACTTATCTCATTTTTGCTGTTAATATATCCTAACAATTTTTCTCACTAAATATCTGCATTTAGTAACATTCTCACATGTATAAGTTTATATGTATATATATATATATATTTTTTTTTTTATTTGTGCTAGTATATTTATATGCAGGTTAACACTCCTCTATGTAGAAATTTTAAACCGCAGTTTTGTTGAACCTTTTTGAAATGGATTTCAGCAGCTGTGGAGCTATGTGTATGTATTTATATATATATATATTTTTTTTTTTTTTTTTTTTCTTTTCCTTTACCCTCTTTCCTTCTCATTTTATCGGCATAATACTTCTCCTTTCCTCACATTTTTCCTGTTTTTCCATACATATACTTTCATTTACTGGCTTTTTTACTTTTTTTAAAATATCTTAAGATTTACATCAATAAATGGAGGAATAACGATAACATTAATTTGTTCAAAGCGCACATATCTAAGGAAAATGTAAAAATGTTTGATATTCTTTCACAAATTATGTCATTTCTTTTTTCATATTTGCGTGTTCAACAACATTTTTTGTACATATATTACAAGTATGTAAAAAGTTCAGAATTATTCAAATCATCTAAACACCTAAATGTTTAATTATTTATATGCTTAACTGTTTATATGCTTAACTGCATGTTTGTTTATATTTTTATACAAATAAAAGAATAACAACACGATATTTTAAGAAAACAATTATTTCTATTAAATATGCTTCATGAAAAATGTATGTTCATACTAATACGCGCTTAGGAAAATGTAAAGATGTGCTGCATTATATTACACATCTCCAAATTTTTAATGGTATAGTACGCATAGGAATATAATGAAAATATAAAAACAAAATGTACAAAGATATAGATTTAAATGCAGTTCCTCTATAGGTACAATCGTATGGTCTGAAAAAATTGTAAAAGAAGAAAATGTAAAAGAGGTAACACTAACAAATGACATCATATCAAAATGCGCATTTTCCCCCTTTGTTCTTTAGCAAAATTTTACAGTGCAGTATTTCACATTTTTCCTTTAATTTCTTTATGTAACTCCTTTTTCCTTTTTACGCCTAAATCATATGTTAACTTTTTCCCTTTAATAAGAACTATTTGGATTATTTTTTTCCTTTCATGTGATATATTATTTTTTTTTTTTTTTACAAAAGTAGCTAAAAATGTATGAAGGGATAAAAAGGGGTACGCTTGTTTATTAATTTCCCTTTCTCTTAATTGTTCTCATCGAAAAGGAAAAAAAAAAAAAAAATTAAAATAAATAACACAAGTACAACTGCTTGGTAAATGAAAGCATACATATAACTCATTTTGCACAATATTTCACCTTGTATTTAATGTACCTTGACTTCAGCAAGATAATATGACTATGTGCTCTCCTTTATCAAGCCAAAGGTTCACATGTGCGTACATTATATCATATGCATTTTTTATATATAATTTTCTAATAACGCATAATAGTAAGGGCAATAACTGTTGTATTTTTTATGTTATACACTCTCAGACAACTGCAGAAAAGCGAATGTTGAAGAATGATTATTACATAGCAACAGCAAGGGAGGAAAAAAAAAGAAGGAAAACATACGAAGAAATATTTTGCTAATATTTTCATCAAAAATAAAGAAGTGGACAAATTTGAAGTATATGTATCTATTTATATATATATATATATATATACTTATGCATATATATATGTACGTATGTATACGTAATGAACTTTGTAACTATCTTTTGTGTGTTAAGATGTTCCCCTCTTCTGTTCCTTCCACAGTTGTTTATTCACTTGACATTTCATATTATCAATAGAGTTATCTCGTTACTTTTATTTATATACTCACCCGTAAGTTAAAGTACTCAAATACAACACCATAAAATTTAACAAATTAATTTTTGTAATAAAACATAATAATATGGAAACACACAAAGAGGATTAATTTATTTCTTTTATGAAAACACATTAAAATGAAATGTAAAACAAAATAGACCTTGTATATTTGTGCATATAATGCAAATCAATTCATAATACACACTCGGGTATATTATAAACTTTATTTTTATTAAATTTAAATGTATATCTCATTATGTAATCATATTTCTCAATTATAATTTGCTCTGTTTTTTTCTTGGCTATTTCCATGTGCATAAAAATATATCATTTAACCTTTACTTTCATTGTTCCTTTATTTTTTTTTCTTCTTTTTTTTCATTTTTCACCAGTTTTTTTTTTAAAGTCATTTCCTTTTTTACTATTTATTAATATATGTTTTCAATATTAAAATTAATATTAATATTTGTATTAAAATTAATTTTAAATTTCTTTTTTTTTTTTTTTTTTTTTTTTTTTTTGCAGAGTAAAAAATGCCATCATTTCACTTAAACAGTGAAGTGTACAATTTCGCTAAGAGCGGCATTTCAATGCTACTGCATACTATACATATGTATATATATGCATTCATACTTAAAAAAATAAACGTATATACATACATAAATACTTTAAAAGATGATAAAACTAGCACAAGAAGTACAAAAATATATTAAACAGAAAAAAAAATTATGCTTACGGGTAAAACTTTTCTATTCATTTTTTACTGTTCTATAATAAAATATCATATAAAAATTTTCCCATTTTAGATTTATGGTATTTTTTAACCTTTTTTTTTTAATTTACTTTGATATATATTCTTTTTTAAAGAATGATTTTGTTTGGATAAAATGACAAAAAAGTACAATAAAATGAAATACAACAAAAAAAAAAAAATAAAATAAGAAAAAGAAGAGTAAAAAAAATCAAACATGCTTTTATATGCGTACCTTTTTCTTCTCATTATGAGAATTATATCATAATTAATTTTGTTTTGAAAAATTTTAACTCTTTATTTTATTTTATTTATCCTTTTGTTGCTGCTTAGAAAAAAGAAAAAAGAAATAATAAAAATACTACTGATGTGATAATATAAGCAAATGGTAAATACATTTGTACATATATTCATTATATAATCATATATATACGTACACTCTTTTCCAGCGCGAGAAGGAAAACTCCAGTTTTTTCAGAAGCGTTATGTAAACATTTTTAAAGGAGTATATATTATAATACACAAAAATATGCTCGTATGTGTATATGTATATACGTATATATGTATATACGTATATATGTATATACGTACGTATGATTATACCTACATATGAATATACGTATATATAAATATATGTATATATGAATATACGTATATTTGTAATTTTATTTAACAAATAAACTATTGTGTACTTAGCATTCCTTTCCTTAAAAAAAAAGTCGAATGTTTTTGTAAATTGTGCAAAATTTATAAATTTTTTTAAACATAAATTAATAGAAGTTATTTTAAATACGTAGTATGAGACAAGCGAACAAATTAAGAGTTAAATATGAACAAGTAAACAAGTAAGTAGGTGCATGAATGAACAAATATGTGGGTGAATGAATTAAATGAATAAAGTATGCAAGTGTATAAATATATAAGAAATAAAGTATACAAGTGTATAAGTATATAAAAATTTAAGTACAGAAGTTTATAAGTACGTAAGTACATAAAATAAATATGAACAATTCAGGAAGAAAAGAAGATACTTTTCAAATTTAGCTCTAGTTCATGAAGGTATAATTTACCATACATAAATATAAGCTTAACTTATGCAAATTATGTAATGATTTTTTAAAAAGAAAAAAAACAGAAAAGGAACCATTTGAAAAAGTAAAATATATAATAATAAAAAATATAACATAGTCACTCGAAAAACAACATTTTTTTACACGATCTGGTAAGTATTCAAAATTTAATATTAATGATAATTTGATAGTAAGTACAAATGATACTTTGAGTAATAATATAATACATTATATCCAAGTAGCGTTAATGCGGATTCGCATTATCAGTTCACGAGCTAATTTCAGTTATAATTTGTGTGAAAATTGTTTTGTCGAAAAATTTAAAATAGGGGAAAAGTCAACGAACTGCAGCAATATAACAACAGCAAAAAAAAAAAAAAAAAAAAATATATATATATATATATATATAGATATAGATATAGATATACGTTCACAGCTAATAGCAGTAATGCCGTTTTGGGGTTAAGTGCGCATTAAACGATTTACATAAAAATCGAAATATAAATGATGCAATTATACAAAATGAAAAAGAAATGATTCCTAAGAAGAATGAAAGTGTATATCGAGGAAATACTGCTTACAAGATGAATAATAATAACATGGAAGACAAGTTAAATAATGATAATAGTGAAGTTATTCATAATGTAGGAAATCATGACGCACTCGTAGGCTCTAATAATACTTATATGTCCGAACCAAAGAATGATTGTAATCCGTTTTCCACTCATTCATGTGAAAGAAATTATAAGGGTGAAAATGTATTAGCAGGAAAAAGTGAGAGGAAAAGCGAGTTAACAGGTGTAGATGAAAAGACAAAGGTGATAGTAGATGTGCATGGGAATTATTTAACAGCACATTGTAATCATTATAATAATTTTGAAAACAGAAATATTAATAATAAAGATATATGTAATGCTAGTAATATTGAAAATATAAATAAAAATGTAAAGAATTATGAAAAAAATACGTATGATGTGTTAAACAATAGTATCAATATAAATGAACAACAACCAAGTGCAAAAATGGGGGATAGTACATATACGTATGGATATAATATGGAAAATGTAAGAACGCAAAATTTTTCAGAAGTAGGTGTAAATAATGATAATATAGATATCAGTTCAATGTATCATCAACGAATGAAAAGTAACACTAATAACGAATTAATAGTTAATAGAAAAAACGATTCATTTAATACCCTTTTTAATAACACACCACATAATGTGGACTATAATAAAAATAATAATTCGTTAAGTGAAATAAATGCTACTAGTTTTCGGAACAGTAATAATATGTATAGTGCCAATAACTTACATAATAAAGGAATAAATATGATAAACTACTCCTTAACTGGAAGCAGTAATGTTAACATAGAGCATGACAGGAATAGCATACCACTGTATGACCAGAATAACCAACAAATGAATACGTACAACGAAGGAGAAAAAAGCTATTCCGATTTTTGTACAAACGCGACTACAAGTAGTAATGCGGTTAGTAATACCGATAGTAATACATTTAATAGTGGAGTCAATAACGTAGTTAACAATACATTCAACACAGTCAGTAATGCAAACACCTTACTAGGTAAAGCAAATAATTTCAGTTACAATACCATGCAAAATAATTTAAATTATTTAAAAAGAGAAATAGTAAAGAACGAGCAAATTAATGTGAAGTCAACTGATAATGGGTACTACCAAATGTATGGAAATACCCAAAACATTTCAAACCATGTGCCTTCCTACTCTATGCCCACGAATAATTTAAACGACCAGGTTGCTACTAATAAAAGTAATCAAATGCAGTACAGTATGAACAATCAGGTGTATAACACTAACCCTAGTAACTGGGATCCGAATAGTAATAACAGTTTTAGTTACAACCAAGGTTTTAACTCGAGTAGTACAGTATATAGTGTTCAGAATAATGTGGCTCATGGCAGCACAAACAATCAAGCAATATCAAATGCGAATAATACGCTTAATTACTACAGATATAATAATCAAGAGAATGGGATTAGTGAGCATACTGCCTATAACTACCAGCATAACAACACAAATAGTGCATTTATAAATAGACCATTTACGAACGTTGAATATGGATCCAATACAAGAGATAAGAAGGTAGAGGATAGGGAGGAAAAGGAAGAAAAAGAAGCGAATAAAAGTTGTTATGGAAAATCTAATGATGAATCATTAGAAAGTTCAAGTGATGAAAATTCAAGTGATAATGAAAATTCTGTAACAGATAAAGGGGAAGAAATATATACATTACTTAAAAAAACATATAACCGAATAGATATAAATAAGATACCTAGACCTATAATTAATTTTCAAGATAAAAAAAGTAAGCGTAATTTAAAATTATTTGAGACATGTAAATATATTTCTCCCCCGTCATATTATCAACCGTATATATCTATTGATACAGGGAAAGCTGATCCACGTTTCGTTAAAAGTACATTATATCAAATCCCTTTATTTTCTGAAACGTTAAAATTATCGAGAATACCATTTGGTATTATTGTGAATCCTTTTGCATGTTTAAATGAAGGAGAATATATCGACAAAATTGATATGAAAGATATTGTAAATGATAAAGAAGAAAATATAGAAATATTGAGGTGTCCTAAATGTTATTGTTATTTGCATGCAACTATATTAGAAGATATATCAAAATCATTACAGTGTGTTTTTTGTGATACCAAATTTTTAATTAATGAAAATGTATTATTCGATATATATCAATATAATGAAAAAATAAATAATCGAGAAAATGAAAATAATGGAGGTATATCTCCTTTGTTGAAAGGAAGTGTAGATATTATCATCCCACCTACCTATTATTATAATAATATTAATAATTTAAAGCTAACTTATACATACATAAATAAAAATATGAATCAAACAGCTTCTATGATAACAAATAAAATAATGTCCATAACAAAGCAAATATCGAATACATTGGTCCCATCAGATACAAAGGGTTGTAATAAACAAACAGTAGATCTGTATGGTCATCCGAGTGATGTTAATAATAATATGGATAAAATTTCAGGGGTTGTATTAAATAATTATTCGGATAACTTACCTTCACAAAGTAATGATCGAATGATGCTTAGTTTTAACTTTAGTTTGAATGAACTAAAAAATATAATCCTTGAAAAGAAAGGAGAACCAGATGAATATAAATTAAAAAGAAATGCTATTTTATTAAAATACCCCCAAATCAAAAATACACTGCCTCCATATTTTGTTTTCGTTGTTGAGTGCTCATATAATGCTATATATAGTAACATTACATATACAGTCTTGGAGGGAATTAGGTACGCAGTACAAAATGTGAAATGTAACAAAACGAAGATAGCAATTATCACGTTCAACAGCTCTATACATTTTTACAACTGCAAGAGGGGAGGTAATGGCAACTCTGCTACCAATTGTGTAAATACAAATTGTGCTACTTCCGCTGCTTATGGTACTACCAATGACATTGTCACTGATAGTACTTCGAATATCAACAGCAGCAGTCAAGTGATAATGATGAGTGATGTAGATGATCCCTTTCTTCCACTACCCCTAGATGATTTATTTTTCGGGTGCGTAGATGAATTGGATAAAATTAATAATTTGATAGATACTATTAAGTATGTTACTACGACCATGCAGTCGTACGGATCATGCGGAAATAGTGCTCTTAAGGTTGCAGTTGATATATTGAAAGAAAGACATGGGTTGGGAAGTATTTGCATGTTTTATACTAGTACCCCTAATTGTGGTATAGGAGCAATTAAAGAATTAAAAAAAGATATAAATGATAATTTTTTAGAAGTAAAACAAAAGATATTTTATGATGCGTTATTATTAGATTTATATTCATATAATATTAGTGTTGATATATTTATAATTTCATCGAATAAAGTACGTGTTTGTGTACCCTCCTTACAATATGTAGCACAAAATACAGGAGGCAAAATTTTATTTCTTGACAATTTTGTATGGCAAAAAGATTATAAAGAATTATATATGAATATAAGAGATACTTTAACATCAGAAGATATAGCGTACTGTTGTGAGTTAAAATTAAGATATTCACAAAATATGTCAGTTAAAAAATTATTTTGTTGTAATAATAATTTTAATTCAATAATTAGTGTTGATACTATTAAAATTCCTAAAATTCGGCATGACCAGACTTTTGCTTTTTTATTGAGCTATTCAGATATATCAGAAACAAAGAAACAAGTATATATTCAGTGCGCATGTATATACACCAATTTAAATGGAGATCGTTATGTTCGTTTACATACAACACACATGAACTTAACAACTTCTTTAAGTACAGTTTTTAGATACACTGATGCAGAAGCCCTAATGAATATATTAATTAAACAGTTATGTACGAATATTTTACACAACGATAATTATTCGAAAATTATAATAGATAGTTTGGCCGCCATTCTGTTTTCCTATAGGGTGAATGTACTACTCAACACGCCTAAGAGAGCGGACTGTGCAATATATGCAAATAAATATATTTGTGCATTAGTATATCTGTATAAGTATATGTCTATATGAGCATATGTCTATATAAGTATATGTCTATATAAGTATATGTCTATATAAGTATATGTCTATATAAGTAAATGCGTATATTCGTAAACGTTTCCCTATATTGTTTGCCTGCTTCCACGCGTGTAGACGCATATATATATATATATGTACATATGTGTACATACATTAGATATATGTGTGTATATGCATACGTATGAGTACGGCTGTATACGTGTTTCCTTCAATTGTTTTTCCCTTTGCAGTGCGCTTCCTCGGCCCACTCAGGACAACTCATATTACCGGACACGCTAAAATTACTACCCCTTTTTACCTCATCCTTACTAAAACACAATGTTGTAAAAAAGGATATTCTGCACGATATAAAAGTCTACAGCTTAATAAAACTTTTGTCCATGCCTATAATATCATCCCTTCTTTATGTGTATCCAATAACATACTTAATTCATATTAAGGGAAAGACAAATGAAATTGATACAATGAATATAGATGATGAGTTATTTATTCCTAGAACCATACCATCTAGTGCAGAAAAAATTTATTCCAATGGAATATATTTGCTTGATTCTTGTACGCATTTTTATCTTTATTTTGGTTTTCACGCAGATTCAGATTTTACCATTGATGTAAGTTACATTAACACGTAAATGCGTAAATTATTTTGGCGTGCTTCACAAATATTATCATTTGAAAAGAGACTAGCAGTTCTATTATCGTCTTGTGCGTGAATATACATGCCTATGTACATGATTGCAACTGCTTAGTATATATGTATTTATATATATGTATTTATATATATATATGTAATTTTTTTTTTAAGATTGTGGGGGAAATTCCAACAGAACAAAATTGCCTCGAACTAAATTTGACTGACAACATTAATGCAAGTAAAGAATCAATCAAGCTAATCTTATAAAAATATTTTCATAACTTTAGAGCTTTACGAATGTACATCCCTCGGTCACATATGTTCATATATATATATATATATATATTTGTATACGTATAAGTATATGCATATGTATTAGTGTATGTATACGCATATGTATTAGTGTATGTATACGCATATGTATTAGTGTATGTATACGCATACGTATTAGTGTATGTATACGCATATGTGTACGTGTATGTATACGCATATGTATTCGTGTATGTATACGCATATGTGTACGTGTATGTATACGCATATGTGTACGTGTATGTATACGCATATGTATATCTTTATACTTTCTCCTTTTTTGTCCTGTAGAAAAAATCCAACGCATTATCATGAACCTAACCAGAATTCATCACTTCAATAAATACGTTCCCTTAGTGGTAGTTCCACCCAAGTAAGTGCAAGCAAAAAAAAAAAAAAAAAAAAAAAAAAAGGTATAATAAAGTATGATATAATATAATACAATACAATATAGTATAGTACAGTATAATATAATACAAAAAAAAAAAAAATAAAGTAAAATAATTCAGAATAATGCACAAAAAGTTGCAATTGCGCACGCACGTTCACATTTAAAAGTAAATATAATTATGATTATATCTGTGTTTATTTTTCGTAGGTCTAGCAATGAACATCACATCATGTCCTTGTGTGTTGAAGATAAGGTCGATAAAGAATATAGCTATGTAAATTTTTTGTGTTTTATTCATAAACTTGTTCATAAAAAAATTGATGAGTCGTAGGAATGTGCAAAATTGGCTATTGGTTATGCAAGTGTACATATTATATACGTTTGCTTCGGAATACTTTGATTTAACCCTTTTCAAACAGTTATATATATGTATGTGTATATGCATATAATGAATATTTTTTTAAGAATTTTTATGAATCATACACATATATATGTATATATAAATTTTTATAATGTATATGTTCACATAGTACACCTGCAGAATGCAGATAAGCAAAAATTTAAGTATATACATATGTGTATAAACGTACATATCCTTTTTAATTTTATTCTTTTTAACCCTCTTTTTATGAGATTATATATACCTTACAGAAAAGATTTGTTTAATAACACAATTTTCCTTTTTCTTTTTTAAAATACTTTCTGAAATTTGGTAAAAACAGAAAAAGGAAGAAAGAAAAGCCTCTATTGAATAATCCCGCAATAACTTCTTTAAAACATGTATAAATATATATATATATATATATATATATATAGTTATATAATTTTTAAAATATTGTACAAATATTTAAAACTATGTAAGGAAAATGTTACTTACACAACAGCAACGTACAGCAGTATGCTGCGTGTTTTAAAAAGAAATTAAGCCAAGTACAAAAATATGTATGAGGTTATGGAATGAAAATGGAATGTTTGAAGTTGCTTTTTAAAAAAGGAAAAAAATATTCAAGTGTCGTTGTGTAGTATAATTACTGCAACGGACGAATGTTTAATATATTTTTTTTTTTATCTTTTTTGGTATTCTTTAAATATATTTTCATATATATAACTGTACATATATATATAATACATTCATCATACCTTAACGTAATTTTAAAAAATATCAACCAAATCGATTTCATCGGTACAAGAACAGTAAAATTAACAGGAAAAAAAAAAAACAACTCGCGAAAAGGTAGATCTATATTTTCGGAAAAAAAAAAAAAAAATTTAAATCAAATTGAATTAAATTAAATTAAATTAAGTTATATTATATTTTTAAGAGGAAAGCGTACTAATTTTATTTGGCTGCGAATTCATTGGGATGATATTTCACATAATAAAAAAAAAAAAAAATCTAAATAATTGACTTTTCATTAATGTTAAAGAATGAACTAAGGGAGGAAAAAAAAAGGAATAGAATTGATATAGGGAAATAGAGCAGTTTTCTTCTATATATATATATGAATGTATAAATTATATATGAATATATAAGATATTAATTTGCTGCCATTTCGATTTAACTCACGTTAACGTGCTCTTTTTAATACATATACGCATAGGTATACATTTATATATATAAGTAAATACATACAAACATACATGAAGTTACTAGTACCCTCCTGCATTATGAGATAATGAAAAACTGCGTATACATCAGTTACGTGAAAAAGTCGATTGAAAATGAGAATGGGGAATTTTTAAACTTTGGAGATCTACCTGAGACCGTAAAGGGAAACGAAAAGGATGAAAACAAAAAAGGAAAACAGTCAGATATGCAAGAAATTAAGATACATAAAAAAAAAGTAGATGAAGTAAGAAATGCCTTAAGCGCAAATTGCAGAATAGTAAAAATAGAAGATGAAGAAATTGAAATAGGTAAATGGAATTCAATAAAAGATACCCCAATAAATGAGCACATTATAAATGCCCTGATAAATAATTTTCATTTCAAACACTTCTTACCGTGTCAGAGTTGTGTTTTACAATATTCATTATTATATAAAAATGGATCAAACTCTTTACTTAATGGTGATATATATATTGAAGTGCCTACAGGTTTAGGAAAAACGTTATGTTATATTATATCCATTTTAGATTATTTCTTATGTAATAAGGATAATAACTTATTTTGCCTTATATTAACAGCAACAGAAGAATTAGTGGTTCAAATATTAAATGTTATAAATAAATTTAAGATAAATAATTTAATATGTCAAAGTATAAATACAAATATGTTTCATGCGAATATTTATTTTGATGAATTTATTGATAATGAGAATTTTTTTAAAGGCACCAACATTATTGTAACGACCACGGGTAAATTTGAAATGTTATTTTATAATAATGAAGAATTATTTAAAAATTTAAAGTTTCTAATTATTGATGAAGTAGACAAGATTTTATCATTTAGCAAAACTAATATAAATAGTTTAGTAAACTCGTTAACAAATATTGTAGAAAAAAATCAAAATTTATGTACTACTTTGTACAAACCAAAATATTTTCTTCAAAAAATTTTAGTCTCAGCTACCTTATGTAAAGTTTCAGACAGCATTATGTCTATAAATTTATATAGACCTATATTATTTTACTACATAATTAGTTACAAAAGAAATGAAGAATTTTATTTATATGTAAAAAAAAAATACAATAAGTTGTATAATCTAATTAAATTAATTCTGGACATCCAAGTCAAAGGTAATGATATTACGAAAAATGTTTATAGATCGAAGTACTAACAAATAAATCTGATCTTTAATTCTTATTGCCCTTTTTATAACACTTTTTTAGAATTAATGTTATATTATTTATATTACCTTTGGGTTTGAAGTACCTGTTCTTTGTTGTCATTTTTATATATATATTATTGTAGGTTTTGTTCATCCATTTTTATAAATTTTGTCAATTGTTTTTAATTTTTGTCCGTCCTTTGTTTTCAATTCTGTTAGTCATTTGTTGACAATTTTGTCTTCTTTATTTTTTTTCCCTTATAGAAAACCTGAGTATGCTAATTTTTTGCAATGACGAAGAATCGTCTCATTTGCTATTTCGATACCTAACGGTATATTTTAGCTACACCAATGAGGCACTTTATAGTATTAAGGAGTACAATCGTAATTTATCTAGAAAAAGGAAAACGAAAATTCTGAACGAGTTTTTTACCCATCAGTTGAATATCTTAATATGTACAGATTCTCTTTCGAGAGGGTTGGACACTGTGAACGTTAATTATATCGTTAATTACGATATGCCTGGATACTATAATGTTTTAACGCATAGGGTTGGACGACTGGGAAGGTATGTCATATCTGTGTGTGCACATACATGTTCACAAAACTTATATATACATACATACATGCATACGTTCATGCATACACACTTTCATATGTGCATGCATACCCACACACATGTATGTATATATGCGCGTTTATAATGGTGTAAGGGGAAAGAACTGTTGGAGTGCTCAGCTGAAATTTCTGTCCGTGTATGTATTAATTACACGATCGAGTTGCAGTGTGTTCACTGTTTTAAATTTGCATAAAACAAGGATTTTTGCACATGTATACGTTCATGTGTTTACAAGCAAATATGCATGTATATACACATACACGTATGTACGAAAATAATTACCTTTTTTTGCAGATACAACAGCAGAAGAGGAACAGTATATCATTTTATTAAGAAAAAGGAAAAAGCAGTGATGTTAAAGTCAGCTAGGCAAAGAAACATAAAGGCTATTGCAAAATTGAAATTCAAAAAAGCAAATTTAATTGACATTAAAAATAATTTATTGCACTTGAAACCTTTAATTAAAAACTCGTTAAAGAAGGAAACTATGGAAATAATAAATAGACACAAATTATATGGCTATGACGATTTGAGAAAGCTGTGCGCCCCACCATGACAGTATCAAATGGGTATATTATGTACGTACATAAATATATGTACGTACATAAATATATGCACGTACATGTAAATCCGTTACATTTCTGATTTTTTTTGAAGCGCTGCAAAAAAAAAAAAACTTTCCACGCTTAACAGTTTAAGTGAAAAAATCATATTGTTCGAATATCCGTTATTTAAAGCCAATTTTATTTGCTTTCATATTAGAGGCACAAAAATACACGAACATATGTGGGGGTAACATTCTCATAAAAAAGCAAACAATTTTTTAAAATGTAGCATTATTATAATAAAAATGTATTTATTAATATGAAATTTTTAGCCATATTTTTATATAATTAGCGTGCATATATTATTGGAGGAATTGTTTTAAATTTTACAACATTTCACTTACCTCTTCATGTAATCATTTAACCTGTTAAGTTTGTTTATTTTTTACCCTAATTTGTTGTATTTTATTTTATTGTATTTTATTTTATTGTATTTTATTTTATTTTATTTTATTGTATTTTATTTTATTTTATTGTATTGTATTTTATTGTATTGTATTTTATTGTATTTTATTGTATTATGTTTTATTTTATTGTATTGTATTGTATTTTATTGTATTGTATTATGTTTTATTATACTGTACTTATTTTTATTTTCTTTTTCTAATATACATAATATTATTACATATTGCTACAATTTTTTTATTTTTACTTATACGATTTTTTGGCTTTTATTTACACCCTTTTTTGGCTTTTACGTATACAATTTTTTAGTATGTATTTGTACATTTTTTTAGCTTTTGTTTTATGCACTCTCTAAGTGAAAAATTGTTTCATTGAAATGGTGAGGATGTTATTTGCGGAAATTAGCAGTTTTCGCACTTTAATTTAAAAGGAGTAACAAAAAATGGGAAAAAAAAATAAAGTAAAACAACAAATAGCTAAGCAACAAAAAAATGAAGTAGCGCATATTTTCACATTTCACATAATAATGAAATACACCACAAAAAAAAAAAAGTTTGATTTTATTTTTATAACTAGACTATATATATATGCCAAAAAAAGTTGCAGTGTGTATGCACGCAGTATATGTATGTGTACATATGTACTCATATAATGTGGGAAACAAAATTCCATATGGAAAAAATAAAGACAATTATAAGAAAAATCTAAAAAGTTTTATTAAAAAAATAAATATCACAATCAGAAGTGAGAAATTAGAACAAATGTAAATAGCCTTTCTTTGTTTCTTTGTTTCATTCTTTCTTTTTTTTTTTTTTTTTTTTGCATTTTTTAAGTTTTTTTTTACCTTCCCTGTTCCATTTTTGGTTATCCTTTTTTTTCTCCTGATACATTCTTTAAAAAAAAAAAAAAAGATTAATCAGATTAAAAAAATTGAAAAGATTGAAAGGGTTAAAACGGTTAAAGGGATTCAAAAGTTTAAAAATATTAAATAGGATAAAAGTATTAAAAAAATTTTTTAGTTACATTTTTAAAATGATTAAAAATTGAAAAATTGAATTTTTGCAATATTGTGCTGCTGTTTTATGCTGCTTTATTATTATTCATTTTTTTACACATTTGAATGTTCAAATATTTGGAGGCGAATACGAAAATTTGGAAATTATTAGTTTTATTTTTTTTTTTTTTAAATAAAATTAAAGTATAAACTTTTCTCTATATGAAAAGAACAATTTTTTTTACTGTGAATTCAAGTATCTGAACTTCATTTTGTTTTATTTTTTTTTTGTTTTTTGCGTTTTTTATTTTTTAAACATTACATGTGTGTACGTGAACGTACGTATTTACATAATCGCATGTATGTAAAGATATGAATTTTCCTTTTTATCATACTACGCACAATTTTTTTGCTATTTCCTTTGACTGTCAGTAGTATTAGAGGAATTTTTGTACGAACGCATAATATAACACCTTGTTAGTGCCAATTATTTCTCATATTTAGAAAACATCTTTGCTTTTTTTGCCTTCTGTACGAATTGATCGTTTGTATCTCGTTTGGGCATAAATAAACGAGTGGGTACAGGCGTACGTGTGTGTGTGGCTGTTTGCGTTTGTAGTTGTAATTGTAATTGTGTATGTTTGTACGCGTATTTGTGTGCTGGTGTTGGAGTGTTCATACTGCGTAGGTAGACGCAAAAATGAAAAAGTTAGTGGTATTTGTTTTTGTTTTTCTTTTCCTTTTAAAAGAAGTGCTTATATACGCACAAGAGCATGTGTGTGATTTTACAAAGGAAAAATACTTGTTAGGTAAAAATGAAAAGGAGTATTGTGAAGTGCATGCTAACCCATTCGACAGTGTAACGTTTATATGCCCAAAAAAAATTGGGGCAGAATGTTTTCAGAACGTAAATATAGTAGATGATATTACAAAAGAGAAAATGGATTCATCTAAGATATCAATAGATGAAATATTATACGGATCAACAGTATATGGGGATACTCTTTTAATATCTCCTACAGTTAAAAAAAATACAACATTTTATTGTTTTTGTAATTTACAAACAGCAGATGTGCAAAAATATCTGCAAGAAAGAAAAGCAGAAAAGGAAAAGCTAATCAAAGAATCAAAAAGTATTGTTGTTGAAGATTCAGAGGAAGAAGAAGTACTGGTAAAGGAAGAAGAAGAAGAACAACAAAAAGTAGATGAACATTTAGAAAAAGCTTTACAAAGAGTTAAAAAGTATAAAAATATAATAGAAAAGGAAAAGAAAAAAGATAGTGGTGAATCCCCTGAGGATAATGAAGAAATAGTAGAAGAAGAAGTAGATGAAGAAATTAAAATAAAAACAGAAAAAATAATAACAAAATATGGTATAATGAAAGTTGTTGTTTCTACAAGTGATACAATAACAAAAGGTTGTGATTTCGGTAATAATGTAGTTAACTATTTTTCTAATCCGTATCCTGTGGAGAAATATGGAGGTAGTAGAGTCTGTCGTATAGAAGCAAAACCAGGAGAATTCGTAGGATTTAAGTGTATTTACGATAATACTGGAACTGTTGAACCAAATAATTGCTTTGATAAAGTACTTTATGAAGATAAAGAAACTGATTTGAAAACATTGATGCCAGGGTATATATCTTATGGAAATAAACGTCAGGGAAAGTATGCCTTCTATTTGAAACTTCCTCATTTTATACAGCATAATTATACTATTAGGTGCAAATGTAGGTCTACTGTGGCTCAATATGATAATTACGTTTTCGAGTTGGCTGTTGAAGGAGGGGAGAGTGCAGCTATTTCCCAGACCTTTCAAGACTAAGGAGTGGGTGCACCTACGCATACACATGTAATGCTCATGTTTATGTGTATATAATATGCATGCATGCGAATACATGTTTATTCCTGACTCAGACACAAATTTAAATTTTTTTTTTTAAAACAACTTTTTCTTCCATTTTTTTCTTTAACAGTATACCGTATACACATTTTTCTACAAATAAAAAAAAAAAAAAAAAAAAACTTTTTTAAATTTTAGTAAATATGTTTTTTTTTTTTTTTTTTTTAATGACAATTTTTTCAAATACTAAAGGTCCTTGTCCTGAATAAAATGAATTGGATATTGTGTTATAAAACTAAAAATTAACAAAAAGAAATAAAGAAGCGAGTAACTTTAAAATTTTAATTTTTTTATGTAAATTTTCAAAATGTTAAATATAGGAACAGGAAGGATTAAAAGAAAAAGAGATGTGAAAATATGAGAAAAAAATGAACAGTTATAGTGACATTAACGCGCTTATGCTGGTATTTTTTATTATAATAGAATGAAAAATAATATATTATAATATATTCTAATATAACACATGACGAATGTGAATCTTATAATTTCTCATAATTTCTTTATATATTTTCTTTTATACATTCCGTAAAAATAAGGTCTTCGCGTAATGTTGTACTTTCTGGTTTTTTATTCTCTTCTCATGTATACGTTTGAGCTTGAGATTGAGCTTTTTTCTTTTTTAGGTTAACTCTTTAATTTACTTTATTTTTTTGTGATGAAGCACGAATAAGGGTTACTTGCTGAAGTTGCTTTACACACTTACAAATTACAATTTTGAGAAACTGGCAATTTTTTCAAAAAAATCTCTTGCACTTTCCTTTTTTTACAAAATTTTTTTTTTTTTTTTTGTATGCAATTAATGTAGAAAAAATTTAATTGGATATATTGGGGTTTTCCCCTCTTTAGTGTAGTTTAACATTTCTTTTTTTTGCATGTATTGTGTAGGTTGAGAAACATGCATTTTTTTCTTCAATTGTAACCGAGATAAAATTTGAAAAATAATTATTTTTTCGATCTTGTTTTTTTTTAAGTTGCTTGTTCTGCTGTTTTGAGTTGTCTGATCTGTTTGATGTTGTTTCTTATGCCATAGCTAAATTCTGTTCATTTTTTTTTTTTTTTTTTACAACCTGTAATGAAAAAAACTTAAAAATAATATATTATTTTTTCCCCATTTTATTTCTGTTTTATACACTTAACTTAAAGAGGAAAATTTTTAGTTAATCAAGTTATTATTTTTGTCTTATATTCTCACCAATATATAAAATATATTATTCTTAATTGTTAATACTTATTTTATTTTATTCTCTCGCTCTTCTTTTTTTTTTTTGTTTTCATTTTGCAACTCTCCTATTTTAGCAATATTATATATAGAACAGTATCTTTAAAACAGAGATTCAGTTTAAAAAAAAAAAAAAAAAGTTTTGATTATTATACAGAATAGCTTATAGGAAGGAGAAAGAGACATTAAAAAAAAAAAAAAAAAAAAATGAAACTTTATATACTTGTTCTTTTTGTTGCGCTTAGCTACTACTGCTGTAGTTTTGGAAAGTCAGAACAGGAGAAATTTGAACTCGGAAAAAATAATGGGATAAGGGATATAGTCTTTAATGAGGTAAATGAAAAAGAAAATTTAACAAAGAACATTTTAGTAGATAAGGATATTAATAACGACGATGATAAAAAAATACTAGACCAAATGAAGAATGGAAATCCTATTTCTTTTGACATAAGTGGAGGGATAGAAATATCTGGAGATAATGAAAAAGGAGAAGAGGCACTGTTGGGATCTGGGGATGCGAGGAATAAGGAGAAAAATGAAGTGGAAAATGAAGGAGAAAATGAAGAGAAAAATAAAGGGAAAAATGAAGGAGAAAATGAAGAGAAAAATAAAGGGAAAAATGAAGGAGAAAATGAAGAGAAAAATAAAGGGAAAAATGAAGGAGAAAATGAAGAGAAAAATAAAGGGAAAAATGAAGGAGAAAATGAAGAGAAAAATAAAGGGAAAAATGAAAGGAAAAATGAGGTATATGGAAAAGGGATAAATAACCCAAGCTTCGGAGAAAAAGAAGAGGGAAACATAGCAAATGACGAAGAAAAGATAACTACAGAAAAAGGGTCAAACCTGATGAAAAGTATTGATGTTCCTAAAAATTATGAAAAAACTTTTGAGGAGCTATTAAACATGGGAGATGAAGATTTATCTGAAAACATGGAAAAACCAGAGGGTAAAAATATGATGAGCATTTCAGGAAATGAAAAACCAAAACAAGACGCGAATAACATAGATCTAAAAGTAAATAACGATATGGTAATACCCACAAAAGAACAACAACAAGAAGAAAATCATTCAAGGATTAAGGGATATGTAAGAACATTGTTAAATGAAGAAAAAATAAATTTAAAATTAAATATAAATAAATTTTTTAAGAAAATATTTAACTTAATAGTAAGGGAAAAAATAATGAGTACTCTGTGTAGTAGACAAGAGGAAGTACCAAAGGAGGTAAAATTGGAAGAAGTCAAAACATCAGCTACTAGAAATGATTTGTTAAATCTTCCCAGCGAGCAGAATATGCAAAATGAAAATGATGAGGGAAACACCCAGAAGAGTACAAACAACGAAGGAGTAGTAAGTGAATTAAAAAGTTATTCTAAGAACAAACCAGCAAAGTGTCCTTTGTCAAAATTAAGCAAGAGACAATTTTATAAAACAGAAGACATATATAGTTATTATACTTCTTTAGAAGAAATGTTAAAGAATAGAAAAATTCGTATAAAAACTGATAGTGCATCAAAACATTTCACTTTTCATCCAATTGAAAAAGCAAAAGAAGATTTTGAAAGGATGGTAAATAATAATATTTTTATAGAAGCGGTTAGAACAATATTATTCGACTCTTATAATAAGAAAGAAAAGTATGTCTATTCAAGTTTTGCAATTGTTATTGACACTTTATTTTCTTTAATTAAAGAAGAAAAAGTTGTAACAGATATGTACAAATTTGTCCGATTATTTTTAAAAGATCTAAATATGTTAAACTGGAAGATTTTAGACTTTTTAAAAAAAACATCATTTAATGGTGTAAAATTGCACCATATCCCTAATTTGAGTAAAACAGATTTTGAGTTCATTTTAGCGAAAATTTACTCTCGTTCTGTTTTGGGTAATATTTTAAGTAATAACTCTAACTCCTCATATATGAGCAAAATATCAAAAACTTTGAAGAATAATAGTGAACGCTTTTTAAAGTTCAGCTTTCTTGAAAATTCTGAATATAAAGATAAAATTATCTCAAACGAAGGTAGTAGACTAAAAGATTCTCTTTCATTTGATGATGAATCTTTATGTAAATATATCCCAATAAAAAAGAAGTAAGTTATTTGGAGAAAAAAAAAAAAAAAAATATAAGCCATGTAATTTTAAGCAGAGTGGCTGCACATAAAGAGAATGTGCACGTTTATATCTGTTAATACGTGTATAAATATATGTACATGTACACGTACATGTATATTTACATTTATACATACTGCTCATTTGAAAATACATGTATGTGCTGTTTTACTTCTAATGCGCGACATCGTAGGTTTATATCTTTTTAACTTTATTGCATTTTTAATTATCTATATTTTTTTATCTAATTTTATTTCATACATTTATGCTTAATTTTTTTTGAAGAATAATATATACCCGTACATAATTCCATAATTTTTCATAAATTCGTTTTGCTTCTTTGTTCATATAACTTATTACATAATCATATAAAATTCTCCATATTTTGTTATTATCCTTATGTTAAGGCATATTTGTAATTAAAAATTGTTTTTTTGTTTATGATTATATAAGTTCTCCACTGTATATTTATTTTTTTTTTATTTTTTTCTTTTTATTTCGCACCGCAGAATATTATACGAAAGGCTCAAAAATACGAGAAAAATTGCAGAAGAAGCAATACTGGATTATTTATTTCGTTTACTAATTAGAAAAGTGCACGAATTTGTGGTAGAATAATTTGGGAATAACTTTATAACATTAATAAAAAGTTTTTCCAGAAGGTAAGAAGGTGTGTATAGGAGCAAGAAAATGAAGAAAGTGTGCATAGGTCATGCAATCCGTACCATACGCACACACATATCTATCTATCTATCTATATATCTATCTATATATATATATATATATATATATATATATATATACATACATATATATATATATATATATGAACATGGGTGTATATATAATGTTTTGTAAATACATGTACATGTATGTAAATTTTTTTTCTTTGCGTTATTTTAATTTTCTCTCTTAATTTTTTAGTACTCTATTTTTACTAAAAAAAAAAAAGGAAAAAAAAAAAAAAAACACAATTACGTTTGCGTGGTTAGAAAAGAAGATAAGATGGTTGGAGCATTTGCTGCCACCTGTCTATATATTTTACAGATGTATTTTTGTTTTTTCCTTTTTTACTAACTATTGAACTTTTTTACCTTTTTTGTCTAACAATTCATATTTTTGTAAATATGCGTAAAACGTTTCTTCCTTTTACTTACAAATATATTTTTTCAATTTTGAAATGTGAGGTCGTTTCCCTTAAAGTCATAAGAAGTGGAAGAGTTTCTATGCATTTAAGTGCACTTCGTGAAGGCTAAAAAGAAAAATCAGGGAAAAAAGAAAAATGGAAAAAAAAAAAGTTCATATATGTATTTAACAAATTAACGAAAGGAAGTTTGGCACAAAGGGGGAAAAAACATCTTAGCAGTATATTTTATTCATGTCTTAGTGTGTGAACACTTAATTAAAAGCTTTTTTCAGTTTAGTTTTTTCTTTTTATTGAAGTGGTTAACATAACAGTAGAAAGATAACTAAAAGGAAGGGACTTCAAACCATGTGGTTATTTACATGTGTATAGATACATAAATATATATAAATATTTGTAAAAATATATACATACATATACATATATATATATATGTACGCGCATCGCCTTTCACTTTTTAGCATCTCGCACTGTTAAGATTACATGTCGAATTTTTTTATTTCCTTTCAAAAATTATCTTGATATGATTTTATGTATTGCGTTTTTTTTGATTTTTTTGAATTATGTAAAATGTGATATACCTGTTCACTGTTTAAGTAGACATGTAGAGGGAAAATGGGAAATTAACTTGGGTTTATTAAAAAGAAAGAATTTGAAAAAAGAACAGTCACAATATGAAAAAGGAGGAAATAAGTTGAATAATGATGAGAATGAACAGATCTATGATTATAAATGCGGGTATAGAAGACCCGACCATCCCGATTACCATGGTGTAATATATTTATATCGTTTTATGTGAATAAGATTTTTCTATCACCTACCATTTAGTTCAAGTGTATTTTTCTCCCATTTACCTTGTTCATATTTTGTTTTTACCATTTTTGCAATTTCACGTTCTACGTAGTTTAGCTTTAGTTCTTCTGCATACATGATGATATTTTACATACACATGTGCCGTCATCTTCCCCTTGATGCAAGCATTTCCCTATGGCAAATTTTGTTGCATGTGTTATGTATATGTATTTTCTTTATTTTACTGCTTTACAGTTTTCTGCTTTTTCCTTCTTAACTTAATCTCATATCATAATATCCTGTGACTCATTTTTTTTACAGAGTCACTGGACCCTGAGAATGTAAAAGAACGATTCGAGGAGATAAAAAGGGAAATCGTTGTTTTCAACAAAGATCGGACGATAAATATACTTGAAAATGACCAAGTTAATCCTTTATATAGAGGTTACTGGAGGATAATATATGATGAAGGTTTATATATGGAAGTGTATAAAGAAAAGGGAGAAAAAGAAATTTATTTTTCTTTTTTTAAATTTAAAAAGAAAGATGATTTATCTTACAGTTATTGCAATAACTTGATTATGGGTATGGTAAATGTGTACCTCTTGAAGGATAAAAATAGGAAAGAAGGAAATATTGCTAATAACACTATTACTTATAATAGTGCTAATAATTCTAGTAGTTATAATAATGGTAATTACCCTAACATCATTAATGATGATGGTAATAATGAAGACCACTATTTTTCTGATAATCACAATAACAACCTAGATACAAGTACAGGGGAAGAGTTTCCCTCATCCCGGATGAATAATGGTACAGAACAAAATAAACATGAAAACGTTAGAAAGCGCGATGAAACAAGAGGAAGAAGTTTCTTAGAAAAAAAAAAAAAAAAAATCAGAGTGTAATAGATCGAAATAATTTATATGAATTAAACAGAAAAAAAAATAATTTTTTACCGTCAAAATACAAGTTATTCGATAAAGATAATAAGCAGGACTTTGTTAATAGTGCTCCTCTATCAAATGGAAAAGATATAGTAGGAGAAAAGGGGGAAGGAGAATTTGAAGAATCAGTTGATTACTATAATGACAATTTCATCGATTTTAACCTTTTAACAATGAAGAGATATTGTTGGTATGGAAAAAAATTAAATGCCACCTCTGACATGCCCACAAACAAAATACCTGTCCACATGGTATCTCCATTAGTAATTGATGCAGCTGAACACAACCAGAATTATGAAAGTATGAAATTACAAGAGACGGAAAGTGAAAACGAAAAGGGGAATAATATAGAAAATGAAGATGTACATAAAAGGAAATATAAAGAGTCAGACAAAGAAGATTATAAGAGAGAAGACGAGAAGGGGGGATGGGAAAGACATGAACAGGCATTCATAAAGCCTCACACACAATACAAAAATGATATTCATTCTAATATAGATACTTCAACAAAGAGTACAAATAAAAAACACAAGGATGATAGCTTATTCAATATGTATTATAATAAAGACATTACCTTAACAAATTTCGATTGGACAAACGAAGAAGATGTAAAAAATAGATTAGAAGGTACTTACATTAAAATTGTTGACGATGCAATAGATCAAAAAGATTGTGGTTCATGCTATGCCAATTCAACTGCTTTAATTATTAATAGTAGAATAAGGATCAAATATCACTATATAAAAAACATCGATCATCTGTCCTTCAGTAATCAGCAATTAGTAGAATGTGATTTTTTCAATCAAGGATGTAATGGTGGTTACATATACCTGTCTTTAAAATATGCATATGAAAATTTTTTATTTACAAATAAATGTTTTAAAAAATACATACATTTACGCATGATTGAGGACGAAAATAATAATGCACTCTGCGATCGATTTGATACCTTTAAAAACTTTTTGCACCAAAAAGAAGCAACCTCTATTGGAAATGGGGACAAAAGAGCTACTAGCAAAAGTATAAAAGAGGGAACATTTTTACCAACGGACCTTAAAATAGAGGGACGGATAAACAACAATATTAAACTGCATCGTAATAGAGGCAGGCATAATGCCATTCGTGGCAATAGTGGTAACGACGACAGTGGAGACGAGGAACTAAGTCAGAACTACGTGCTAACCGATCACATATCTTACGAAAAGAATATATTGGACGCATCTCAATTGAACAGTTGTGATGCAAAGGTTAAAGTAACAAAATTTGAGTATTTAGATATAAAAGATGAAGAGGACTTGAAAAAATATCTGTATCACAATGGGCCTGTAGCAGCAGCAATTGAGCCACCAAATAATTTTTCAGCGTACAAAAAAGGGATTTTAGAGGGTAAATTTATAAAAATGTCTGATGGGGAAAAATCTAATGCGTATATATGGAATAAAGTTGATCATGCTGTTGTTGTAGTAGGTTGGGGGGAAGATAATGTAGAGAATTTGTTAAAAAAAAAAAAAAATCCAAAAAAAAGAATTCCTACGATGATCATATTTACAACCATTTGGAGGAAAATAAGAAAAATAATAATAAAGTCGTGAAATACTGGAAAATTTTGAACAGTTGGGGAACAGAATGGGGAAATGAAGGTTACTTCTACATATTACGGGGTGAAAATTATTTACGAATAAAGTCGTACCTTTTAGCATGTGACGTTAATTTGTTTATTAGACAAAGGTGAAACAGGGTGGAAGGGAAAATAAAAAAAAAAAAAATGAAAAAGTACTGATGTGTGTAAGAAATTATCGCTTTCGTTTTTAATTAAAGGCAGGTTTTATTAATTACATATTTCATGTACTGTTACGGAATTAAATAATTTTAAATAATGGAGTTTTCATACCTTTTCGGTTTCAAAAAAAAAAATTATTCACACATATGTATACATATATATTTAAATATATATTTCTTTTTTATAATTCTTTAAAAAAAAATAATTAAAGGCTTCATTGTACATGATTTGTGACGTTTTTAAAATATGCATTTTTTTTCATTTACCTTTTTATAATTTCAATTTAGCTATTTAAAAAAAAAAAAAAAAAAAAATTGATGCTTTATACTCATTCAGAAAAAATTTACTAAAATACACTGTTATCATGTTTGTATTATAAGTGTACTAATATGCATAAAACTTATGAAATGTGCACAAACATAAGTACACATTTTAATCCTTTAAAAAAGGAAGTCTCGTACGTGTAAACAAATTATTCAACGCAAAATAAAAAATTTATAAAAAGGCATGCCGTGCATTGTCACATCGGTGTGTCAGCATGTTAACGGTGCTAAGTGGTGTATACATATACTGATACACATGTGTATATATATATATATATATTATATGCATACAAATGTGCGATTTTCCCGATATTCTGTTTCCCTTACCCTGGTTAAAAAGGCACGCGAAACCAATCGAACCTTTCCAGAGCTATTTTTACTTTTTTGACTTTTCTAATTTTTTTAATTTTTCAAGTGTGTTTGGTTTTCCTGTCTTCTCTGCACTCCTGGATCAATAAATCTTTTTAAAGATGATTTTATCTCACAGTGAAGTTTTAAAAATAGGGTTAGGAAAATAGGGTTTTGGCTAGTTCCTAATAAATTTTGGTACACATAATGATATTTATCAAAATGGTTGTTCAAAAATAATTGAAGTTTAAAAATATCATCAAGGCATAATTTTTCCTCTTCTTTCTTATTCGATATATCACTACTACATGGATCATAAGTATTTGCCTGCGGTATATATTTTTCTTCATGCTTTGTATGCGCCGGATTGTTGTTACTACTGTTGTTATTCATGCCACTGTTTTCATCGCTCTTTTTATTGTAAAAGGAGTAGTAAGTTACATGGTTATTAAAAATATGCGTTAAGTTGTATATATGTATATCATTGTTAATATTAAAAATGTGTGTATATTTTTTAAAAACCTCATAACAGTTTATTCTTTTGTTATTAATTTCAATATCAGTGTTAATATTCGCATGAATGTATGACCTGTATATACATATATATAACAGTTCGCATATATTAACTCTTAAGGTACACTTATATTTATATTCCGTTTTTTTGCTTATTGTTACAAAATTTAAGGATTTATCATAGAAGTATACAAACTGATTTATATTTGATTTATCATCAATATAAATTTCATCAAAAACAGAAATATTTGATACTATTGTTTCCCATAATTCTTTCAGCTTGTTTTTATTAATATTATAATACAGAGGGATATGTATTAAAGCCAAAGAGGACAAAATTTTAATTTTATAAACATTTGTATATCTTAATGTGTAAATTAAATTATCTAGTATTTTATAATGTAAATCTGCAAAATTATGTGCAAAAAAGAAGGAATAATTGTTATATATCAATTTAAACGCATAAAGGACATTCCACGTTATTTTATTCTTTATATGATCCTTTACTATGGATAGCAAATATAATATAATTTTTGCGTCTACATTATTCGGGTTATATTTAAAATAATTCTTACTTATGTTTGAATTAAATATGTCTTTTATTTCTATTATTATTGAGTCATCACAGATACTATTATCTTTTTTATCAGAATATCTTTCAAAACAATTATCATTAAAATTATGTAAAACGGTATGTTTTACTTTCGTATCTCCAATGTTTTTATTCTTTATTATTCCTTTACTTGGTTTAGATTTTTCATTTAATGGATAATCTTTCGTATATTTATTAGTCCAATCCTTTGTAACCTTTTCCGTATTATTTTTTTCTTCGAAATTTTTGTTAAATGAAAAAAAACAGTCATCAAATTCGTATTCATATTTTATATATACATTTAAAAATAAGCGATAAAATTTTAAACTATCCCCTTTTTTATTTTCTGCTCTCTCATTTATTCTGTTTTCACATCTTGACATGTATGAACTTTTCCGATGTAGTTTTTTATTTTCATTCATGCGGAAAAAAGAGGACGTTTTCTTACCCTCACTGTCGACTCCCTTTTGTGTACCCTGTTCTTTGGCAGATAGTTGTTCCCCCTTCGTGCTCCCAGTCCCATCGTTCCTGTTTACTTCGTTCCTGTTTATGTCTTTCCCTATTACTTCGTTCCTGTTTATGTCGTTCCCGATTACTTCATTTCTGTTTACGTCGTTCCAACTTACGTCACTCTTGCTTTCATATCCTCTGCTTCCATCGCTCCCACTCCTAGCATTTTTTGGTAACTCCTCATGCTTTCCCTGCCCCTCGGTGTTTTCCACATCATGCGTATCAGACGTGAAGATGTCAATCAGACCTTTTCTTTTTATTATATTGTTCAAATAAATAAAATATTTAACAAGAAATGTGGACGGCAATAAATTAATATAATTGAATAGGAAGAAATTCACATTTTTACATATAAATCCTACATATCTAATAATACAACAAACAGCTCTATCTTTTTCTACACTTTTGTTTTCTCTTACAATTAATAATAATATATAAATATACTCAATGTATGATATTATATATACATTGTTCATAAACATATTGTGCATGTTGGAGGGGCTGCTCGTTAAGGTACTCACTGGATAACATTCATGACTTTCATTACTTTGTGCTTGGTTAACTTTAGTGTCGTACCTTTTGCAGAAGCTACTGCTGTTACTACCGCTTGCAGCGGTATTGCCATTATAATTACTATCAGCAGTTGTACTATTATTATAATTATTATTGCTGCTAAGCTTTGTTGAGACAGCGCATTTGTTTTTAGTCTTATCTATATTTGTTATACTATTTAAGTAGCTATCAGCTTCTGTGTATGTAAAATCATCTGTATCAATAACATATCTACAATGAACACAATTTTTGGAACATTTCATATTTAGCTCATTACTTTTGTTCTTGCTCATGTGACATAAATTGAAGTCATTCATATCTATAGATAAATGAATATCATTTATAAAATCGATAAAATTGTTTATGTTTTTGTTTTCCTCACTATTATAATTACTATAGTAGGAAAATGTTTTAATATTATTTTGGGTGAAATAAAAAGGAATATAAGAACTGGCAATTTCACATATACAATTATACGTATAATATTTTAAATCTACAAAAGAATCGTTATAAAATTTAATTATATGAATAATTATATAAATGTATATGTAATATAACTCAAATAACTTCTTTTCATTCTTCTGCTTTTCTAATTTGTACACATCCTCATTCCATTTATCCTTTTCATCTATGTTTTTAATTGAAAAAACTTTATTCAAATAATGTTTTTCTATCTCTTCATCATTCTTTACATTCAGGTTGTTCATTTCTTTTTCACATACGTTGAAGTTGATTGGTTGCGTGGACGACGCTCTTTCATCTTCTGAATTAGGGGACTTGTAAATGGAATTACAAAAAAAAATATTTTTGTTACAATTATTGGTATTCTTACTGTAGCTTCTTTTTTCTCTCCTGTTCTCCGTTTCGTCTACTACTGCCGTTTCGTCTACAACTGCCGATTCGTCTTCTACTGCCGATTTGTCTACTACTGCCGATTTGTCTACTACTGCCGATTTGTCTACTACTGCCGATTTGTCTACTACTGCCACTTCGTCTACTACTACCGCTTCGTCTACTACTACCGCTTCGTCTACTACTACCGCTTCGTCTACTACTACCGCTTCGTCAACTAATACCGCTTCGTTAACTAATACCGCTTCGTCTTTTATTACTACTTCTCCTTCTGCCGCTCCTTCATTTTTGCCTTTTTTTGGTCTACTTACTATCCGCTCTTTATTATTAACACTCTCTCTATTAACATTTCTCGTGTTAGTTGCCATTTTTTTTAAACACTTCAAGTTGAAGTTGGTATTGCTTTCATCATCATTACTGTCTTGAAACAAAGAAGTTTTTTCACACTTCAAATTAATGAGTTCAACTCCGTTTTGTGTAGTAGTGCAATTTCCATTATTGGTGCTTTCCTCCTGTTTATGGTTTGTGCAATGGTCAATGCACATGGAATTATATCTAGGGTTGTTTTTGTTTTGTGCAAGTACAGAACGGTTTAGTAGTTCTCTTTTCTCTTTATATATCACTATTTGATGATTACTTTCTGTTATCTTTTTCCCTACAAAAGGGAATCCCCTAAAATGAAAACTTTTGTAAGATGCAAGCTCATCTTGTATTATATTTTCCCCATTATCTTGCACGGGTACTTGCGTTATGTGTGGATCCGTAATGGAAAGGTTAAATTTTATTTTAAACTCTGTGCTACGGTTATTGCGATTGCAATTGTTATTACTACTGCTATTACTACTGCCATTACTATTGCCATTACTACTGCCATTACTACTACCATTACTATTGCTACCGCTATGATTAACATTACTCGTGGTAGATTCCGAATTGCGCACTGCTGAATTAATCAGATTAATTTCTCTTTTTTCAGTATCATAATTTTTGTCGTAACGTGGTAATTCTTGGGGATCGTGATATATTGAAGTATTATCCAAGTAAGTACGTCTTTTTGTATATTCCTTTTTGTCGTATTTTATGTTGGGTTGAGTCGAACTGGAATAAGTTTTACTATTTATATATTCGTCAGTCGTGTTAAGCTTCTTTTTATTAGTGCTCCTAGTGTTGCTTCCACTATTATATTTACAATTTGATGAAAAAGAAGTAGTGGTAAACACATCTGTAGCATTTTCCTTTGTGCCCCCTTTTTCGAATATTTCATAATTCATGGATTTAAAATTATGGCTGTTTAATACACTTTCAGTATTACAATAAGAATTAATATTTAAGTTTTTTTTTTTTTTTATATGAACATTATTTGCCGCTGTTGCATGGATGTTATTGTAATAGACATTAGTAGACTTCATGTGCAATAAATTTATTCTTTTTTCATAATTCTGAATAAATCTTTTATTAAAGATAAAAATGTATTTAATAATATATTTACTTAGTGCAGTTATGATATTGCACTTAATACTATGAACACATGAGGAAACTAGATTTGTTAACTTTTGAATATCTTCCACCTTTAAAATTTTAAAACCTTCATAACTTAACTGAGAAATGCAGATAATTGTGTTAAGGAAAATTTGTTTCACTTTGCTTCTTTTATTAATTACATCATCGTGTATTTTGTTTATATTATGAATATGTATTAAAATATACTTTTGAAACAGATAAATCATATCATTTTCGACAAGTTCCATAAACTTTTTCTTCTTACTGCTTTCATTTGACTCACTGAATTTATGATACAAAAATTTTTTCTCTTTTGTTATGTTATTTTTTATATCCATATCATTTTTCTCTTGTTCACTTCTGTTCTTTTTGGTTACTTTGAGAAACCTATCTGACATGCTTTTTATAGTTTTAAATGAATGTTTTGACTCGGATACACTTTGTTCGTCCATAGGATTGAAACTGTTGTTATGGGCATTCTTATCGCTTCCTTTTTTCCTTCCGTTACTTCTACTATGATTCATGATAGGCGTATTATGTCTAGAGTTGTTCACACTGAGTGAAATTGTAGAATTGTAAATGTTAGGCTGCGTTTCTTGCATAATATTTCTCACATTGTTCATGTCGTAGTCTACTAAGTTGTTTCTCTCTTCCGAATTTGAAAAAATATAATCAATACAATTATTAGTTTGCTTCGATAAACTTTTTTGCATTGAATTTAAACTTGACACATCGCTAACTTGTTCACTCTTATCATTTGATGAAATAGCTATATCTGCTTTACCCTCTACGGAGGAGTTTTTCCCCTTGGTACTTAAGGAGGTGTTGTGCGTGTCCTCATCATCATTTTCCCCTTGTAGAAATTCCGCTTGACTGTTGTACTTATTATTAAAAATTTGACTGTTTTTAAATTCATCTTTTTGTTTATATATTGGTAGTTCATATTCATTACAGTTATTATCATAATATGTGTTAATAAAACTAAACACATCAATTACTATTTTGATTGATATAATTTTTATATTTATGTTTTCAGATTGCAGAAAATATTCCAGTAAATTCTTTACATCTTCCCAACAATGCATATAGCAAAATAAATAATATTTTAAAGTTTTCTGAAAAACTAAAAAAATATTTTTAAATATTTGAATATCATATGGTATTAAATTGTTCTTATCAAACGTACTTAATGTGGTATGTTCAATATTTTCTTGCTGCATATAAGAAGTGATATAATTATCGTACAGATCATTATAGGAGTTCATGCTGTGCCTATTTTCACATTTATAATTTTGTTCATGATCTCGCATTATATTTTCTAAGATGGGCTTGTTATGTATATGTATGTCAGAGGGCAGGTTTCTTTCTATTTTATTATTTACTATACCAGTGCTGCTAACTCCATTGTTTCTCTCATCTTTGATCTCATTTTCCCCCTTATCTTTACTCTCATTTTTGCTCAAATAAATAGTATCATTCGCGTTTGAGGACGATTTCACACCATTTTTTACAGCGTTTTTTACATGTGTGCAAGGTTGATAAAATATTTTGTATAAAAAAATTAACATAAAATATATTAACTGTGCAAAGGATATATTGTACAGGTAATTCTTCGAAATGTTATTACAGTAAATATTTCTATCATTTAACGATTGATTTATATATTTTCCGTATATATTGGTGCATAAAAAATAATATAAATCATCATTATATTCACATAATAAAACGGAAAATATATTGACAATAACTGTTATTGTGCATATATATTTCGAACTTTTATAATATTCATTTGAATATAATACACTAATTAATAGATCATAATCATCATTACAAAGAAGAGTTCTATCTATTTTATCTATATTTTTGTACAAAAATGAAATACAGTTTGTGCTTTTTTTTTTTACAGATCTTTTTTTGTTTTTCGATGTGTTGCTTGGCGCAATTTTACATGCACAAATCGTTCTCATGTTGTTTTGTGTGTTCTTTACATTTTCCATATTTCTTCTTTCTACATTTTTTTTTTTTTTTTTCTTCTTCTTCTTTTTACTCGTTTTATTACTGTTTTCATGAAACACACTACAGTTTGCAGTACATATCTCACGTGCGTTTTTTCCATCCTCATGTAAAAGTCTATCATCGTCAAGTACATTCTTACTATCGATAATATTACTATTCACACAGTTACCACTCACACTGCTGTCCTCATGGAACACGCCAACTTTTTCCCCATTCTCCTTTTCGTTCGGCATAATTATATTATCAGTTATATTACCCTCTTTATCATGAATGTTAATCTTTATTTTGCTTTCATTATCTTCATTAAGTTGTTTTTTTTCTATGGATATTTTTTTATTTTCAGATTTATTCTTTTTATTCTCGTTAGCCCCGCCACACGCGTTCTTGTCATTTGCACCGTTCATACCATCTGTGTCTTTATTTTCTTCTTCTGGTTCCTCCACGTCTCTTTCTTTCTTTTTTCTTTTCTTCTGATCCGATCGTTGTTCTGTTTGTTGCTGTGTATGCAGATCCGTTCGCTTCCCCCTACGCAGCTCCTCTCCTGCCTTATCTCTTTCTCTCTCGCTATCCTTTTCATAAGAGTGCTCATCACATTCATCGTACTCATCATACTCTTCATCCTCCATAAAACTGTTTATATAATTATTTAATGAGCTAATTATTCGTTCGTCTTCGTCCTTATAATCGTTTTGAAAGTAAATGCTTTCTATGATATTACGTCTACCACTTATATGTCTATTTTGAAAGAAATGCATATTATAACTATCGCTCGAAATGTTATAAAAATGTTTTGGGCTATTTAAATTCCAATCTGACTTCCCTCTATCAGAAATTTCGTCGTTATGTGGTGATAAGTATATGGAGCTATTATAATTCCTTTCACCTTTGTCATATTTTAAATTATTATTATTTTGTAGTAATCTTTTTACGCAAAAGAGGAAAACATCTCCATGGTTAAAATAGATAAGGTATTTTAATAAATAGAAAAAAAAAAATTTCAATATTTGTACTAGCAAATTTTTATATTTTGGTATTAATATGGACTGAGAAACTCGTAAAAAGAAGCGATAGATGTTTAGTCTGTCTGCGGGGGTGTGGAAGTTACCTTTGTTATCTAGTACGTACATATTGGTTATTAGTTTTGTTAATGTTGAGAGAATGTGCACAATGCTCTGTTCTGTTGCAGTTTTCTTAATATTGGCGTTTGTTAATCGATCGTAATATTTATCCTTCACACGCATATCACTGCAAAGTTTTCCGTTGCTACTGCTGATGCTGTTCTTATTATCTCTAATGCTGCTACTGTTTTTGTAATTTTCTAAACTTACGGGAGTCCTATTTTCCACCTCAATGTTCACACTTGTGTAATTATTTACGCTCATACTGGTATTATTAACATCGTACATAACCAAACTAAAATTATGCACCTTTTCTGTGGTATTTTGCTGCTTGCCCTGTTTACCTGTACATAGCTTTTTTTCATTAGTTGCATTACTAATATTTTTCATCATACTATTATTCTGTAGGGATAAATCTTTATTAGTAAGAAGGGATTGTTCTGCATTAGATAATAAATTATCGCTTATTCGGTTTGTACTTGACAACATGCATATATTATAATTGTTATTGGGAGAAAAATCGTTCCCACAATTGCTATGATTGAAAGAAGCTTCTACATTATCCCCTTCATTGTGTGTGTTTTCATCACTAATAATGGTATTTTCATTATTATTATCACTGTTGGTGTTACTTCCCTTTAGTAAAAACCAATATTTCAGTTGCTTACAATCAAACAAGTATTTTAAACACAAAATGGAATTAGTCCTAAGTTTCTGGTTCTGATCTTTTATAACTATTGTTAAAAATATTGGAATAAGTTCTTTTTTACTTTCATTATAATAATATAGTATTTTATCCCAGTTGTTTATATATATGTGTGAGAATATTTTGATAAGTACATGAACACAACATAGAAGATTGTTTCTCATGGTAATCGTTAATTCGTCCTCCATTTTTTTTTTGGTGCAATTTTTGAAAGGTGTACACATGTGGTCATTTCCCGTATTCTTTTCATCACATAAATGTATATCTTTTGTGCTGGTTGAAAATACAGTATCTGTTAGTTCATCTATTTTGTTGTAATGATTCGACTGCACTATGGGGAATTCCGTTTTGTCTTCAGCGTTTGCTGAGTTCATTGCGTCCGCTTCTTCCACTTCATCAGATTCTCTCTGTAACACTATCTTTTCGCCTTTTCCTTTGTAATTTATTCCACCGTTGATCACCTCATCATGTTTACTAATATGTTTATGTGGTGTACCTTCCCTGTTGTCTTCCTCAATTTGATGGTGTCTCCCTTTGAACTTGCTCTCACTTGTCCATGTGTTTTCTTTACCCATTTTAGCTTCATCATCAGTATAATATGTATTTACGAAAAAAAAAGGCTTCAAAGATTCATATAGCGGGAAAGCAATAAATTCTTCCTTCTTTTTATTTCTTGATATGACCCTCATTTTTGCATATTCTAAAATGGTTTCATTAAAAACGTTGATGAAGGATAACATGATGCCAAGGAATACTTTATTATTGTAAGAGTGTACATTGTTTAAGTCCTTCTTAAAATATTCATATAATTTTTCAAAGAGACATTTATACAAATTTAGTAAGAAGAACCAAGCTTTATCGGTAATAAAAATTGGTTTTACTAAAATAAGCTTTACAATACAATACATACATGTTTTAATAATATGAAATATGTATATCCCTAGGTGCAGTAAAAAGAGGAGATTTTTTGCAACGACACAAATGCTGTACAGTATAGAAGAGTTATATTTATATAAATAATTTGAATTAAGAAGAATAAGAAAATTTTCATAGAATTTATTTAAATTGAAAAAGAAATCTTCATAATTTTTAACCTTTAATTTTGATAAATACAAATTTAGTTCGTTTAATTTTTTTTTTTTAAAGGAATCGTTATTCATAAGCACGTCATTGAACACTTTACTGCTGTAATATCGTATGTTTTGTATTATACTTCCTAGTATGTTATCATTCATGTTCCCGCTTCTACTTCCATTTCCGTAGTCTTCCATAATTACCCATTTATAGTTAGCTCCATTTCCATATTTTGCCTTATTTATGCATGTCACATTGCTTTTTAGCACCACGTCAGTGTTCAATACCATGTCGTTGACTATTACTACGTCGTTATTGCTGCTGCTATTATAATACTGAGATTCTTCCTGTGCTTGTACCATTTTTCCTTCTGAGTTCAAAATGTATGATGATTTAGTGTTCTCAGAATTATGACAAGATTCATCAAACGAAAAAAGTGTCTTGGATATTCTACTCTTTTCCGACATTATTTCATTATTTCTCAAAATTTTTAAATTATAATTTTTATGGTAGTAATTGTTATATTTTTGTTCTTTAATTTTACTCTTTCCGTTTAATTCGATGTCTTCATTTGGTAAGCAGTTATGTTGATATTCTTCCTTTTCTTTATTTTCGTAGTTCTTTTTACGTGTGCTTGCACCTAGAAGAACCTCTTCAGAAAAACTATTACCATTTTTGTAGCTATTATTACCATCGGCATGGTTATTACTTTCACTTATGTAGTTACCAACGTTACCATTGGCACTCATGCAGTTTCTCTTGCTAATACTGACGCATGCACCTTCACAGTTAGCATAATTGTTGTATGGCTCTTCTTGATAAAACGGTTCAATGCGGTTACATTCATCAATGTAAAGGATTCCCTCATTCATGTTGTTGTCATCACTGTTAACACTGTTAGCGATTCTCACACTGTTTAGTAGCTTTCCATTATCATTTAAATTATATGAACTGTTTTTAACCATCATACGTGTATTATTATTCAGACTGATATTATTACTTCCCTGATTAAAGTCAAAGAACCATTTGGTATTATTATTACTGTTCGTGTGTGCGGTTTCGTTATTTCTTTTATCATTTGTCGGCTGCCTATTATTCCCACAATTTATGCAATTTGCACAATTAGCACAATCTACATAGTTAGCGCAATTAGCATAATTTGCACAATATGCACAATTCATTTTTACATTAGACTTAAATTTCGAATTCCCACTTATTTTGCAACTCTCTGGACTTGGTTCTCCTCCCTGCAATCTCATATTTCCCTCATAATTTTCATATTTATTTAGATCGTTCTTTCTCATTTTCTCACAGTCTATGTGCTGAATGCGACTGATGCTATTCATGGGGATTATATCTTTCACATTATTTTTGAACAAATACCTATTATAATTCACGCTATCTTTGTTTAACAATATGTTCTCTACAGCTAGTGAAACGTGTGGTAGTTCCGTATCATTTTGCAAAAATGCGCAATTGTTTTGGTTCATTATGTTTTCCCCATTTATGCTTTCATTTATTACGCTCTCATCTCTTATACTTTCACCCCTTACACTTGCACCCCTTACACTTTCACCCCTTACACTTGCACCCATTACACTTTCACCCCTTACACTTGCACCCCTTACACTTTCACCCCTTACACTTTCACCCCTTATATTTTCACACCTTATACTTTCACCTCTAACAATTTCAGCTCTTGCTATATTGCTTCCCACATTTCTAAGTTCATGTTTTTTCATATTATATGACCTATTTGTGCTATCCATATAGCACTGGTCTAGTTGTTCACCCCAGTTCGTGCCGTTATCCCTCTGGTTATGTGTATTTACAGTAATCCTTTTCAAATTGTTAGGGAAGTTCACACTGCCGTTATTGACACCTATCGCCTGCGTATTAGTATTGCTGCTACTGGTGTTTATTATTAATTTATGTGCATTCATATCATTTATATAATCTTCCACAAAATTTAAAGTATTCTCATCACCACTTCTATATCGGGCATTGTCTATATTTGCAAAATGTTTATAATTCAAGTTGCTTTCTCTATCATCGCATTTATATCCATTAATGTCGACACTGACTCTTCCGGTAGTACCGCCACTACTATTGATGGTTTTCTTCCGATTATCTAATGCATCACTGACACGTGGAATGACCATATTGTGGTTGAATGCTTCATCATTATATAGACTACCTTCATTCACGCAAGTAACATCGTTAAGGTTGATTCTAATGTTGGTATCACCTACACTTTTATAATTAGTTGTTCTATCGCAAGCATTTACTAGTCTGAACATACATTTGTCCCCCGTATTCTGATCAATGCAGCTAATACAAGGCAACCCCTTATGATCACTACATATATGGATGTTTTTATTAAATAAATTATATTTATTAGAGTTCATTTTGTCGTATTTAACACTAAATATATTATGTACTTTATTTAAATTATAGTTTGTATAATCATCATCAACTAAATTAGTAACTGCTTCCTTATTTTGAAGTTTATTATACGCAGGAATACTATCATTGTCATGTATATCCCTTTGATTTAGTTCATCTAGATATGTTAACTCTCTTTTTTTTAGCATGTAAAAACTGTAATCATTAGTTCTGTCATAAGAGTGCACATTTTCAAAATGTCCATCGTTGCCCAGGCTATTATTTACGACGCCGCTGAACTGGTTCAAATGGTTAATTTGGTTCAATTTGCTCAACTGACATGATTTACTCATTTTGCTCAAATCACACGCTTCAGTTGCACTTACACCTTTGCTCAGTCGACTCTCTGCGTTCATATTGTTATTGAACATGTTTAGTTCTATGTTACTTGTGGATGACTGCAAGGATGTATGTGTCCTCTTATTATCCCCTTGATATGGCACTTCCTCTTTTAGGTGCTTAAAAATTTGATCGTTTTTTTCATTCATTTCACTTATATTATGAATTTGTTCAAAACGAGAAGAATTATAATGAATATTTTCTTCATTTGCATAATTCTGTATATTATCCTTTTTCAAGTTATATTTTTTTTTTTCATAATTCATTATATTATTATACTGAGCAAGTAGCTCCGTGTTGGCTTTGGAATATTTATTGGAATTGCTGCCATGAATGACACTTAAGTTTGTACAAACATCAGTATCATTATGATCATAAATAGCACTCATTTTATTTTTTTCTTTTCTCCTTACATTTGACTTTAAAGAACTAGAACTATATTCCCTGTTCATGTTATTTAAAATATTACCTTCCACTGAATGGGCAATATTATTTCCTCTGTTTTCCTTTTCGTTAAATAAGAAATGATATGTCGTATCTGAGTTGTTTCCATTTTTTACATTTTCATTTATACTGTTATCCATTCTTAGTGCATAATAGGAGTTTTTTTCTTCCTTTAGTGCGTAATCATAAATATTATATCCTACCTCAGATACCAAATTCTGTAATTTCTCTTTTTGTTTTCTTTTTATATTTATGTTGTTAAGTACAACACTAAATTCTTCCTTAGACGGATTTTCCACTACGTTTAAAAATAAGTGTGCCTTGTCCCCCATTTTTTGTGCTCACAAAAATATATATCTGCGCTTTTTTCTTAGTTTACGCTCTTATATTGTGTATATATGTATGTATGTGTATCAATATATCTATATGTCTGCTTGTCTATCTGTGTGCCTATCTGGCGACTGGTATCAGCAGTTGTTCACATGTGTACAAATGTGCACATATATGTGTGTATATGCAAAGTTGTTAATTATAAATTATTAATGCAAGACATGTATTTGTTGCTAAAAATTTTATTTGGTATTTATGAATTCAAATAAAACGTTACAATGTTATAATGAAAAAGGTGTGAGCAGGGTAAAAAAAAAAATAAAATTAATACGACTATGTGGAATGCAAAGTAACGTTTGTTATATAATCAATCTATGTATATAACGAAATGTAGAAAGAAAATTCATATATAATTTAAAAAACTATAGAACTGATTAATACATAGAATTGTTTCTTACATTAATAAGTTGTTATTATCAAATATAAAGAATTTAATTTCTCGTACATCTGTAAAGATATCTCACCGTTTAACTGTCAGAAACAATCGATGCGGCAGGAAGTCGTAGAGAACATGCACGTAGGTGTGTATGTATATATATATATATATATACATACAGATAGGTACATATACGTATGTGTATTCACAAAGTTAGAAATAATTTCATATATATACCTATATGAACTTCGCCCTTAGGTTGTCATTACTCATAAAAGTTTTTCTTTTTTTTCTTCTACATTGAAGAATATTACACTGATGCTGAAAATTAAAATGAATTACTACTATTATTTTTCTATTAGTTCCATTAAAATATATGGACTCGCTTTATAGCAATTGTCATCAATGAACAATATAATTAAAGTGATAAAAAAAAAGAAAAAAAAGAAAAACAGCATGCAATATATTAGACTAACTATATATCGATTTTAAGATATACTTAAAAACTGTGTTCTCATAATAATTTTCACATACATGAAGTTTTATGTATAAAAAAATTAAGCAAAGAAAATGTATAGCAGTTTTGTGCGTGTTTCTCATAATATTTTTTTTTTTTCCTATATATATATTGTAACGTCAATTCATTAAGGAATTTGAATTTTTACAGTAATTCCCCTGTATATTTACAGCATTTTATTATAGTGTACATTAAATAAGCATGTAAACGTGCTACTATTAAGAAACACTATCATGAAATAGTTTCGACATAACTACTACGTATGCACATATATACTACTATGGGTAAACACATACACACATATAGCAATGAAACATATGTTTTAATTAAAATAAAAATGCCTTATATTTTTATTCGAATGAAAATTTTGAAGAGGACATATTTGGGGCTAATAAAGCGTAACAGCATAGGCTGAATAAGTATTCCACACATTTGTGCGCATAAAAATGTGCATACATATATATATATATACATATATGTTTGTATGTATGTATGCGCATATGTTTTCATGCCCACACATTTGTATGTGTTTATATATGTAATATTTCTAACAGTTGACATCTATATGCACAAAATTAAGGAAGTATGTTCATCAGGAAAAGACAAAAAAAAAAAAGAAAAATAATTATAAATGAATATATATATATATATATATACATACATAAGGCACAAGTTGTAAAAAAGGCAAAGTGAATGATTTAAAATTCAAAGTGGAATAGGCGAAACTTCAATTAAAATAAAAAGAGGTGCATTAGATAGGTGCATATGTATGTATATATGTACAACTTATTTACGTGCATACATTATTAAGACAAAAGGTAAAAAATGAGAACTTTTTAATACTATTGCGTAATGATAAAAACAAAATGTAAGTATTGCATATTTAAAAAAAAATATATCAAGGTTAGGAATTATATTTAATAGAGAATACAAAAGTGAAAAAGGTAAAGAGGTACTCATCATAATTATGTGCTTTATTTAAGTGTCTGAAATAATATGTATATTCTTTAATAATAGTAATGTAATTAATTAAAAGAAAAAACAGAAAATTAAAAATGATATATTAATGTATTTTCAGTCTCAGGCTATTTTTTTTTACTTTTAAGGCACAACATAAATAGGTATAGGGGAAAAGAGTCTGCCATATATACATGTATATATATATGCATATTTATATGCACACATATGTGCATACATTGGAGAGGGGTAGTATTTCATTATTCTACGCTTATTTTTTTAATCAATCCATAACTGCATTTTTAATTAATGAAGAAAGGATTTCACCATTTATTACTTATTTATTATATAATATACGTAAGACATGATCAAGTATAACAGTTGTAATCGTTGTAAACGATTTTTATGAAATATAATATATGCATAAGTTAATATCATATTTTCGCAGAACATATATATTATTATTTTAATGTAAGAGAAAAACATTTAAAAAAAAAAAATACTAAGCATGAGTGACATAAATTAAAAGGGGGGTGTTGATTATGTGAAATATTGTTATATATTAAAACAAATGAAATAAACGAAATGCACTTGTATGTACATGCATATAAATATCTCTACAGATTAAAAATTGAAAAGGAAAACATCTAATATGCGTAATAGGAAATTTAACTATATATGCTTAAAATTACTATTTACTATACATACATATATACATATATAAATACATATACATATATATATATATATATATATATATATATATATATATATATACTGTTGGTACACATATATTTACCCGTAGGTGCATGAAGGGAAATAAATATATTAATGTAATTCTGATCTTATAAAACAACAGCTATATCTATGAAGGTTTCATAAAAATACAAACAGTATACTACGGAAATAAATGTGGAATAAAGCACACAATGAATCGTACGATATGAAATATAATGAACAATAAAATAATTAAGCTTACGGTGTTACGTAAAAAATGTAAAAAAAAAAAAAAGGTAATGATAATAAAAAGGGAAAAATTGCACATGCGAATGCAAGATAACAATACAAAAAGAAAAAGAATGGCATTTCTAGCAAAATTAGAATGATATTTATGATATTACATATGCATTATTATATATAATATATATATATATATATACACATGTATATATACATAGATGTGCCCATACAAACATATGGCTCCTTTAAACATGCACCATTTTTGACATGTACGCATTTGTATAATAGTAAGGTTTAAAAATTAAGGCTTAAAAAATTAAAGATGAAATGGTAGTTTTTTTTTTTTTTTTTTTAATAATTTTATGAATCATTTATATTTGTGAAATCATATGATATTATCTTAAATGTGTATGACACGTTGTGAAATTTATTTTTATATATCTATATATCTACATCTATATATAAAATAATGTATAAATATTGATATACAATTATTATAGGAAAGTCGACCACAAAACATAGTGAAGTAAAATTTAAGAATAAACATAAATGTAAAGGAAGTTATCAATAAGCTCTTATCTAAACACATATATTGTTAAAATGTTTTATTTTATTTTATTTTATTTTTTTAGTGTCATATATCTATTTTCATCAACTTTGCATATTTTTTTTCATTAATAGTAAAGACATTAAAATGAAGTGATACAAGTAAAAAAAAAAAAGATATTTGTGACAAAGCTCAATAAAGCTTAATTGAGAATATTATTATATACTATATACGTACATGCATACATATATTTATATATATGCATGTATGTATATTTATTTACATATTTTTATTATGTATACAGACATTATACATTAGGAATACCAATTAATATATATACATGCACGTATAATTAAGTATTCCTACCGAAATGTATGTGGTCATTTTTTGTTTGTTTCTTTTTCGTATTTGATGAAAATGAGCATCAACATTGCTCATGCTGGTATATGTAAATAAATATATATATATGTGTACATATATATGCACATGTATATATATATATATATATTTATGCATACATGAACAATCACATATGCACATTTGAAAATATTTATACAAATGCATAAAAGGAGAATATATATCTATATATACTTATACATACGTAGAACGTGTGTAGACATCCATAAATAAAAATAAATAAATAAAAATAAAAATAATAAATAAATAATAATATATATATATATATATATATATATATATATATATATATATATATATATATAATATATATATAAGTTAAAATGCATATATCTGTGTATACTTACATATATATACATATGAACACATACGTGCAAATATGCATTTTTATATTTACATATATTTATACATATATACATATGTATATACGTGAACACCTATATGCAAGTGTGCTGAGAATAATACGTTATTTGATATTTTATAGAAGGAAAATGATTTGCGGAAAAACATACAATTTTGTATGTTATTTCACACCAAACAAAATTCCTTTATTCGTATGTTCTTTTAATTATGTATAATAATAAACAGTCGTGGACCACATAATTATACAGTAGTTAAGTCATATATATACATATATATAAATATATGCGTATCCATGTATAAACCGTTCATATATACATAACAGTAAAACTAAAGTGTATTTTTAAAATAGATAAATAAGGTGCTAAATGAGGGAAGTATTTTTTCTTTGAAAATGTATGTTCATTAATTATTCCCAGGGAGAAGAAATTTAAAAAATGAAAACTGCATATCATAAAAAATGTGTAGATATAATAAATCATGCATTCTATAATACTTCCTTAATAGGTTGTAATTATTCTATTTTTTATATGTATCAAAATTTTGAAAATAAAATGTGCGCACATATTTTAGAATGTAAGAAAGTAATTATGCTTTGGAAAATGAGAAAAAGGAAGAGAGAAAAATTGGGAAAAATTAAGAAAACTTTGGAAAAATTAAGAAAAATTTGGAAAAATTAAGAAAAATTTGGAAAAATTATGAAATATTAAGAAATATTATGCAAAATTAAGAAAAATTAAGAAAAGGAAAAAATGAGTAAAAAACGAGGGAAAAGGAAGGAGGAAAAGTAACAAGAAAAATAACACTATTGTATTTATAGTCATAATAAAATACAATCACGTATATCTTCATTAAATTCTTTTCATTTTACATTATAGATAATTTTATATGCATATAATGGATTTGTAAAATTGTTATATATTTTCATTTTTATGTGTAGTTGCATTATATAAGAAATGTATTTTTTTTTTTTCCTTTTTTTTAAATCCTATCTTATAATTTAAAGAGATATATAAACATGTGTATGTATGAATGTAGTTGTATATATGAATATAGGTGTATATATATATATATATATATGTATGTATATACATATATACATGCATATATACGCGCATACACATATATGCAAAAACACACATATAAATACATATAAAACAAAAAAAGAATGAAAAGAGGAATACATCTTCTTAATACAAATAGAGGGAAAAAAAAAAAAATTTTGCATCGATGCACATATTGATTTTTAAAATAAAATAGTTGTAGGATGTTCAAGCAAAAACATTTACTTTTAACACCTTTTCTTGTGGTCTTCGATATTTTCAAGTCCTATTTCATTTTTTTTTTTTTTTTTTTATTTTATTATTTTTAATAAAATAAAAATACAGTGGATAAATCGAATGTATAATAGATAAGGGAATCATATTGTAAAGTCGTAAAAATTTTCTTAAACAAATATGTATGTTCCTTGTTACACATGTATGCGCAAACATATGTATTAGTATACGCATGTATTAGCATACGCATGTATTAGTATACACATGTACAAGCACACATTTTAATAGCCTACACATATATGTTATTTCAATTTTTTTAAGATTCTAAACAATTATATATATTATTTATGAAATTTTAAAAACGTATTCCCAAGGCACATAAAAATTTCGACTATGTGTTAGATGTGGCATGATGAAAAAAAAAAGTTTATATCACATTTTTTTTAAAATGGATAAAGATATACACACATGTGTGCATGTAAGAATAATCGTAGTAATAAATATATGAACACTAGTTGCATATATTGCAAAATGCAAATATAAATAATTCTGTGATTTAACAGATGAGTTATCTTATTTATTTATTTTTTTTGTTCAATGGAATTATAATTTTTACATCTTAGAGATTAGCGTTTTTTTTTTTTTTTTTTTTTTTTTTTTTTTTTTTTTTTTTTTCTTATTTTTTCTTTTATTTCCTTTTATTTTTTATTTAAAATTTTTTTTTCTTTTTTCCAATTAAAAAATTAGGACTTCATCGATGCGACAGTTATGTGCATCGAACTTTTCGCCTTTAAAAAATATATTCTCCACATTGCAGCATTTTAAAGTTGGTAGTTTCTTTTAGCATACATGCATATGTCTATGCATGTATGTATATACGTAAGTTGTGTACGCATGTAAGCATATGGTTGCATTTTTCACATGTATAATCTTTGCCTTGCTGCAAGAAATAAAAATATTTTAAGTATAGGATGTAAAATTGTAGAAGCTATAAACACCTTTATTGGCTCATTCATAAGATATGTCATACTTGCAAAACCTCCTTATAAATTTTTCCTTTTCACATCAAGTGCTAAAGAATAATATACAATAGTGTTTATTTAATACGAAGAGGGGAAGCACATATTTCACGTGAATGTGCAATATATATATACATATATATATGTATAAGTATATATATGTACGTGTACGTTTTAAAGTGATGGAAACGTTACTAAAGCATGAGAAGTAGGCTCAAGTGCGATACTCTTTTGTAATACGCTTATGCGACAAATAAAATATACATCATGTTTGATTTGTTAATATATTTTAACAATACTTGTTTTAATGCTTATAAGTAAAATTGTTCAATATGTGGGTGAACATGTGTTTATATGTATATGTAAGTATGCATGTATATATATATATATTAGCTAAAATTTTAAATTGCTTCATAAATGAGCTCTTAATTCTGTTGGTATAGTAATATTTATGTACATAAATATAATTAATTATAAGCGTACGTAAATATATCGCCATTTGTTTGCACAAAAAGGAATTTTCTTTTTATTATTATTGTTAATGCTATTATGGAATCTAATACAGTATGAAGTTTATAATTGTTTATTCCATATTTAACAAGAATATGTAATTTAAGCCTATTTTTACAATTTAACATAAATCTGTGCGTGTTTGATATGAAAATGACATAATATATGTAACTTGTGCAATGCATGTATATGTAGATAACATGTAGAAATATGTGAGCAATCGAATGAATAAGAGAAAAGGACAAAGATGGCTGATCAATGGTCTGTAACATATCATTTTTGGAATGTAAAAATGTTAACATTTGGAAAAGTATATTTTTTCTCAATTTGCTACCAATTTTTGTGCTCCAAAATATTTTTAAATAGGCATAATTTTGATTATTTTGATTTTTCTTAATTTTTGTTCCTTTATTATTATAATTAATTATTTTGAATTTTTTTTTTTTTTATTGTTGTAATTATGAAGGTTTCTTCTGCTCAAAATGTTTAAGCGTTTCTTGTTGCTTTGAATTGGTACATCATTGAAACATAATGATTTGAAGAACAGTAACTGTTTACATGCATACAGAGAGACACTATGTTTTATTAAATCTTGTTTTTGTAAATTATTATGGAAACACATTTTTATCATACAAAAAAAGTCTATTTTCTACGAAACACTTTATTCATTTTACGATGGAAGTTTTGAGAAATGTTCACGGGAATGGTTTTGCGTTGTATTTGCTTTAATTAGTTATACGGATGTATATGCATATGTATACATATAAATACATATGCATATATATGGAAAAGGAAAAAAATTAATTTATAAAATTACAATTGCATTTTATTAAAAGGTATACATATATATAAGTTTTTTGAGAGCATGCAAAAGACAACATCATGTCATTTTTTGCAGCACACTGACAATAGAACTTGTCATTTTTTTTTTTTTTCCATGTCTTAAAATACATTTTGAATAAACTTGGTTGTTTCAATTCGTCAATATAAAAATAAACTTTAACAAAACTTGTACGTCCCTTTTGAAAAGACGGCATCCTTCTCTGTTCCTTATCACGTAACATTTTATGCACAAACAGGAGTTCACTAATATATGTCAACTTGTAAATTTGTAAACTTGTAAATTTGTATACTTGTCAACTTGTCCATTTGTCAACTTGTAAACTTGTCAACTTGTAAATTTGTCAACATGTAAACTTGTCAACTTGTAAATTTGTCAACTTGTAAATTTGTCAACTTGTCCATTTGTCAACTTGTCCATTTGTCAACTCGCCAATTTGTCATTTTATCAATTTATCAGTTTTTGAATTTATTACTTTGCTAATTTTTTAATTTTTTTTTTTTTTTTTTATTAAATACTTCGTGAAATTCAAATAATACAGTAAAAAAAAAAAAATTTAAGCCCTTTTTTAGCACGTTCGATTATGAATTTCACACTGGTTTCGATTACATCCCTTTTAGTGAGTATATTACATTTAGTAAAGAATGTCTTTTCTTTATATGAAAGGAATGGAATACCTTTATGTTATTCAGAATTTTATGAAGACAAGGAATGTCTCGTGGGTATTGATTTTGGTAAGGGTGTAAACTTGTATTGTCCAACAGATACTTTAGATAATGAAAATAATGGTGTTGCTCGTTTTGACAATTTAGATATAAATAATCTGAACAAATGTTTTAATCAAATGAAAAAAGGAACTAATAATGAAGATAGGAACGATTTGAAAAGTATACAAACATTAGTACCTGACATACTAATAAATAAGAGTAATAAAGGAAGTACATATAATATGTATATACCTCATACTATACAAGAAACATTTATTGCATCTTGTTATTGTATTGATAGAGGGAGACAAAAGGCTCACAAAATGAATATACAATTTTCTAAGAACAGCAAAAATCAAGTTAAAGGATGTAATTTCTATTTTTCAGAAAATGAGAGAAAAAAATATAATTCGAATTCTTTAGAAAAAAATGTAAATTTAAAATATGAAAACAATTGTGATATTAATGGTGAGGCAGAGGATATAATTTCTTTTAAATGTACAGCTATTGATCAAAATAACAATGTGATTGTTTTACCATCATTATGTTTTCATACAGTTCTGACTGATAATAATGAAGAAACACAAATTGAAGGATTAGTTAATGGAGTTAAAGTAATACCCAAACCCTTTTTTTATCATAATGATATAATAACAAAGAATTTTCTGTCTTATATATTTCTGCCATCTCGTATACAAGATAATACAAAAGTAAAGTGCGTCTGTACAATTGCTGATCAGGTATCTGCAAATGTTTATGCTGGTACCCTTTCTTTAAGTTTAATAAAGAACTTTAATTTATATCCTATCAATAGTGCAAATAATGAGACAACAAACGAAAAAATTTTGACTGATCATAGAAATAACCAAGCACAAAAAGGGTCTTCCAAAATAGGACAATATTCCTCCTTTTTATTTTTTATTTTAGTTTTAGCTAGCATTTGATTATCCCTTTGAGTGTATTTATACATTTAAGTGATATAACCCACGTACATTCATAGGCGCATAATGGTGTAATTTTATTTGCTTCCATTCCTGCTCTTCACACGTTAAGAAGTGTTCCAACATATGCAAACAGAAATATAAGAGAACAAACAAATGGAATCTGATATATAATAGTACAACAAATGAACATGAGAAACGATATATATATTTTTTTTAATTTTTTATTTTTTAAATAGGTAACATTTCGCGTAAATGTTCCTCTCATATAATATTGGAACAAATTAATTTCCTCACTGCTATATACAATTCCTCTTTCATTTTGAGCATTTTTTTTAATTTATAATTTTTCACTTGTAATTTTTAATATTTAATTTCAATTCATAATTTTCCGTTTTTTTGTTTTTCCATTGCTTCAAATGATTCGAATAAATAAACCCATAAGTATATTTGTTTACATGTAGAATACTTTTTCTCAAAATTAATTGCTTACAACATTTGTACAACGGTCTAAAAACTGTAGTTGCGAAAGATGTTAAACAATTTCACTTTATCGTTGTAATGTTATAAAATAAGATAAAATAAAATAAAAAGAAGTTCAAAATGTCAGCATGTGGGAGGTTCTCTAAATTATCAGCATCAATGAGAAAAATGATCCTTTTAATTTTTTAAAATTTTGAAAAAATGGAAAAAAACAAATTTATGTGGATTTAAGTAAATTGTGTTGAAATTTTAATTCTTTTTTTTTTTTTTTCACTCTTATTAGTATATCAGCAATGGTGAACAAACAAAGTATATATATGTGTTCACAAAAAAATATATAAAAATATATATATATTTTTTTTTGTTCTTTTCTTTCAATTTATACACTCAATGAATTACAAACAGGTCCTTTTCCTTTTTTTTTTTGAGTATTATGGGCTGCATGCAACAAAAAATTAATAAAGCAAAAGGGGGGGGGAAAAAAGAGGAGAAAAGAGGTCCCTCCTACTTTTGATTATTTACAAACAGCTCGTGCATTTACACAGGTTCTTGCTTTTCTGGCCAAAAAAATGAATTTATGTTTTTTTTCTACACCTCACTCCTTTTTTCCATTTTAAAAACATTAATTTGTGTCGCTGAGAGAAAGTATTAAAATATGATCACATGGATTTATTTAAACGTTGATATTTTGTCTAAAACGCTATATTATATTACATGCTCACACTTTACCCTTTTTTTTTTTTTTTGAGCGTAATTTTAATTACGTTTCGAAGTAAAACATACATTAACACATTTTAATTTTAAAGGAATATAATTTTTTTTTTTTGATAGTCTTAAGGTTATGGTTCAAACATCTCCATAAGACAAGATAAAAAATAATAATTTGGTACAAATTTGTTTTGCTCAGTTCATATATAGAATTTGCCACCTTTTCATTATTTTTTCGTCACTTTTTTGTCTTTTTTTCCATCACTTTTTTGTCGTTTTTTCCATCACTTTTTTGTCGTTTTTTCCGTCACTTTTTTGTCGTTTTTTCCGTCACTTTTTTGTCGTTTTTTCTGTCACTTATTTGTCGTTTTTTACGGTTTTTGTTGTTTCTTTTTTGTCTCCTTTTTGTCATTTTTTGACCTCCTTTACCTTTAGATATTTGCTTCATTTTAAGACGGATCACTGTCTCACTGCCTGAATATCCCCCATCTTATGCTCCCCGCGTATTTCCTCTGTTGATATATCTTATTTTATTGTAGCTCCCTTTCACTTGTTCGTTTTTACTTTTCACGTGAAGCTTTTGCCATCTGCTTGTTTGCTATGTGCTGCAAGGGAGGATAAAATATGAAACCCAAAAAAGTTTTCTTGTACTACATTGTTTTAGGCATTTTCAAGTGCTTAACATATGGCAATGTGATAAAAAAAGTGATAAGCATAGGAAATGTGAATATGTGCTCTGTGAATATAAATGCAGATGAACTTGAGGAATGTATTTTAAATAATGAATTTGGCAAGTTATTATTATTTAGTTGTAATTTTAATATGGACATTAGTATTAAAGGACGAGTACTTCCGGAAAACTGTGCTGCTAAGTCATATGTGAATCAGAGCAACCCTAATGAATATTCTCCAGAAACTGATACGTATGAGATTTTTCAAAATGTGTTTGAGTCAAATAATTCAACATTAACTGAATACTTTTCATTTTATAGTACACCTTATTCCAACAAAGATCTTGATATTAGCTGCATATGTTATGGAGAATATAAAAGTCATATTAAACAAATAATGAAAATAAGTTATAAAAAAACAGGAAAGAAAATAAAAGGTTGTGATTTTGGAGATAATATGTTATCTAGAAGAGATTTAACTAATAACGTAGCACTCAATGAAAATTATTCTTGTGTTATACATGCTTACCCAATGGATGTTGTAGGGATAAATTGTTATAAAAAAGAAAGCAACAATAATTATAATGATAATTTAGAATTAATACCAAATAATTGTTTTCATAATGTTTATTATGGGAGTGATATTATATTATCATCCAATAATTTAATACCAAACTCTAGAGTTATTCCAGATCCAGCCACTGATGTAAATTTATCAAAAGCTCATTCATATGTATCTTATATCGTATTCCCAGATGTTATAACAGAAAATATAAAAATTAGTTGTGTTTGTAAAAGAGACAGGTATGTAGGAACTATGTATATATACACAAATAAAGGAAATGGTTTATTATTTGATAATGAAGATGATATAGAACAAATTGAGGAACGAAGAGATTACATGCCAGTGGACGAGGAGATGGCAAATATTGAACCCATGGGACAAAGATACCAAGAAGACGACTCTCAAGATCCTTATGATAATAAAAATAGCATATATTATAATAATAAATGGAATATTTATAAAAGTTTGAGAAATCCAGAAAATGAAAAAAACTATGAAAACGAAGCGAATAAATTAAATAGGAGTGATTCAAAATATAATGCAGATTACTACAACAGAAGCAAGGTACAAAGTAAACAACATGATGATAGTAATAGTAGTAATAATAGTAATAGCATTAATAATAATCAAGCGGAAAAATCATATAATGATAATATTTATGATAAGTATAATGTAGGAGATAGTTTAAATGGAGATCCACGACGAAGAAAGAAAAGAACTTTTTGGCAAAATCTATTTGGATTATCTTCTTCTCAGTTCGAGTCGTTCAGCTCTTTGGTAGTTATATTATTCCTACTGATTCATACATAATCTTTCTGATTAGGTGGTTACATGTGAACATATATATATATATATATAGATATAGATATATGTACATGCGCACACAAATATATATAAGCAATATATGTGATCTCATATTTATTTTTTTTTTAACACATATATGGAATTAAATACATACTTCAACAGTTATGCACGAACTGTTTCTCCTATTACGACTAGGCACATGGGGGTAAATCCATTTTTTATTTATATCATTCGGACATAGAAGTGCAGACGCAGATACGCAAATCCGTATACACACTCAAGTTTTTATACCTACACGTTTGTTTTACTCAATTTTACCTCATTGTACTTTATTTAACCTTTTTCATTTTAATACATTTTTACAGTTTCAAGCTTCTACAATGATATATTTTTTTTAATGCAAAAATGTGCTACAATCATTTTTTAACTTTTCACATGTGCCATTTTATTAAGTACTTCTATATATATGATACACTTTTGCTTAATGCATGTATACAAAAGTGTGCTGTATTTTATTGATATGGCCAATGATATATATAAAAAAAAAAAAAAAAACAGAAACAGACACAGACACAATACAGACTTTTTCTTTTTTGTGTGTTTAAATTTTTTCTAACATATAGTTTTTACTTTTTGTGTCCAAGTCACTAATTTACACAATTCAACATTTTAATCTGTTGTAAACAAAACAGTTTGTTTCTTCTAATTTCTCTTTCATCCATTTTAAACATGAACTCAACATTTTGATGAAAGTCAAAAAAAATGAACTAAATGAAAACTGCACATAAGTACTGTTAAGGCAAAAATACGAGGAATTCACAAAAATGGCAGAATGTGAAAATTTTTAAAGTGTGGATTTTATCAAAAAGTGTAATCACCTTTAAGGTCTACTCTCTTTTGTTTTGTTATTTTTTGTTTTGTTATTTTTTGTTTTGTCATTTTTTGTTTTGTCATTTTTTGTTTTGTCATTTTTTGTTTTGTCATTTTTTGTTTTGTCATTTTTTGTTTTGTCATTTTTTGTTTTGTTATTTTTTGTTTTGTTTTGTTTTATTTTATTTTTTTTCTCATTTCCACTTCTCTCATATGTTCATAATTATATGAATAGGTCATGCATTTAAAAAAAAAATCGAAAAAAAAAAAATCACATAATTAAAAAAAAAAAAAATGCAATGAAATACAAAATTTATAAGAGGATAGTGGTTGTAATATGAAGGATTTTTTACAAAGTGTAACGTCAATAAAATTGTTTGTTAAATATTATTTAAAGGCGAATTTTTACAATTTTAAGGTATTATTAATTTTGGAAAATGAAGTTAAAAAAAAAAAAAAAAAAACACTAAGGATAAGCAATATTGAGCTAGTACATTTGAGATTAAATATATATATATATGTGTAAAGGAGTAAATAAAAAATTATTTATATAATATATATATAATGTATACATATATATATATGTATACTCTTGGTTGCATGCTTTAAAAAAAATATTGTTCCTCTATAAATTTTAATTTATTTTTCTTAAAATATTTTATATATGCATGCTATATTTTTAAAATAATTCAAAGAAAAAATGAAATTTCGTCATATGTCATATTGATTGAAGTACTTTAAATATAAAAAAAATATACAAGATGCATAAAATGTATGAAATGAGTAAGATTTGAAAAATGTCTGAAATATTATTTTGCAGTTGAAGTTTATGAAAAATTGCTGTAATACAAGTTCTTTGATTAACTACAAAAGTCTACGCCCGTTTGAAACATCCTGACCAATAAAAGTGTACGGCGCGAAAAAAAAGAGGGAAAAAGAATATGCAAATGTACATATGTGTACGCACATATATATACATTTATATATAAATAAATAAATATATATATATATATATATAATATTAATATATAATATATATGCATGTTTACGTATACGCATGCTCATGCTAATGATTTTTTTTTTTTTTTCTTCTTTTTCACATTTGGTTTCACTTCATTTAAAAATTTGAAAGTGGCAAGAGCCTTTTCTTCAACAGCTCATTTTTATTATGTTTCGGTATGATATTGTACAATATACAATGCACAAAATTAACGCATGTTTTCCAGTTATAAAAAATTTGTTTTTATTCATTCTCCTTTATTATTTTTTTTCGTTTTTTGTTTTGTTTTCTTTTTTTTGTTTTAAGATGAGGAAAATATTTTATTCTTTGTTGGTTCTTATGTACATATATCTCTATCTATATTCGCCCGTTTATATGTTATATTTGAAAGAACTGGAGGTAGGTAATTATTACATATGTAATTTAAAAGATTTTCCAAAAGAATTTTGCACAGTTGATTATGATGATAAAAAAATAATAAAATTCCTTTGTCCAAACTACAACACTAGGAACAAGCAGACATATAATTCGAGTTACTGTTTTAAGTACTTGGGGATAAAAGACAGACTTATTATTGATAATAAACAAGAACAAATTTATGACACCTTGCCTGGAATTATATTAGAAAATTACAATATATTCGAAAGGTACAACTTGGGTATATATGCACCACCTATCATAAAAGAAGATGTAACAATTGTATGCATTTGCGATAGTTCAAAGGAGAATAAAGGGATAACACCTTATCTTAAAATAAACATTAAAAAATCAAATAGTAGTAATAATAATAATAGTAATTCGAATGAAAATTTTATTAAGGGATGTGATTTTGGCAATAATAGAGGGAAACATCAATTCCTATCAAAACCAATTTCGAAGGATGAATCATTCCTTTGTGAAATGGATGTTTACCCAGAAGACATTATTGGGATTAACTGTAATAATTATACAATTAAAGAAAGTAAATACGGGCAGTTAGATCCCCTTAACTGTTTTGCTACTGTATCATTTTCTATGTACACATTAAATTATATAAGGATGAGTATAAACAATCTACTACCTGAGGCTAAGTATTATCCTGAACTTTCATCTTTTCCCCGAGACAAGAATTTTCTAAAGTTTTCCACAACTTCTTATTTATGGGTTCCTAAAAATATATCTCGCGATTTTCTGTTTACCTGTTCTTGTGTTTATTCCAATTGGAAAGGAGTTGCCATGTTTTACGTTCGAACGGCAAAGGACATGTGATGAGAAGATGACATGACGAGAATATTGTATGAAGCGATATTGAGAAGAAGGGGAAAAAAAAATATTATTCATTTCTCCCAAATTTTTTAAAATTGCAAATAAGAAGTTCATACATTTTCTTTTGCTTTTGGCTTTATTTTTCCTTTTTTCCTTGTTTTTTTTTTTTTTTTTTTGTTGTATCTAAAATATTGATTTATTCTCAATGCATAAAATTAAAAGAATGAATATGCTTTATATTCCATGGTTTGTGATTCATGTGTTGCGTTCTACGTTCCACAATTTTTAATTAAAAAATTTATTTTAGATCTTTTATTATTTTGTTTTATTATAATATTTTTTTTTTTTTTTGCCCTTTTTAAATTAAAAACAAATAAAAAATAGAGTAAATATATTATTAAGCAAAATTTTCAAACATGTATATTTTATTATATAATTTATCCCCCACAGTACCACCATCCGTTTATTTTTACTCAAATGACCGTTGTTCACTGTTACATATAATTAAACTAAAAACAAAAAAAATATATAAATAACAATGATATGCACAAACATTTACACACACACTATTCTTACTCAGTTCGCTATTGTTTTATTTTTTTATTAAAGCTGCACTCTTCAACATATTTTTGGACTTACTACACTTCAATGTATTATTTTCATTATGATTTGAAATTAGCTTAATGTAGGAAAAATTATTTAATTATATTGTTTAACATAAACAATACTCTTACAAAATACAATATATATTAGGCATCTTCTTTCTGTTTAACTTTTGTCATATTTTTTTTTTTTTTTTATTGAAAAGATACATTGTATTAATTTAAAAATAAAAACAATACAATAATGTATTGTATTGGTATAATGATTGAAGCAATAAATACAATCATCATTAACACTTAATAAGCACATACCTTTGTTTCTATTTTATTTATATGATGAGATCTTTCAAATATGCTTAAGAGAAAGAAAGAAATATTAGCTCTGTTCTTTATTAGCTCTTTTTTTTTTTTCTTCTCTTTGCTTTCCTTCATTTTTCCATGTGTTTATATTCTTAAAGTTTTTCATTTTGTTTCCCTAATTCTTTTGCTCTCTTTTTTTTTTTTTTTTCTTTAGTGTGCCATTTATTTCATATAATGTGATAAATACACGTATTAATTCATACATACTATTTTATACACATACGATAGGTGTATATGTGTTCATATATTATTTTTTTTTTTTTTTGTTCTTTCAATGAAGTGCCAGTGGGTCAGGATAATAACTAGGTTAGTTTTTTTGAAAAAAGGTAGTACTATTTCTTTTTACATATAATTTATGTTTTAATTTTATTTGATTATACGAATGGATGCGTATCTTAGTATTTCTCAATAATTTAAAAAAAAATATAATACACCAAAATAAGGTAAAATAAAGCAAAATATACAGAATGAAGCAAAATAAACAAAATAAACCAAATAAAGCAAAACAGAGCAAAACAAAGCAAAGTAAAACAAAAATAATATTAAAAAAAGTATAACGAAACAAAAAAAACATCACAGTGGAATGCTGATTTAGCCGTATGACAAAAAGGGATAAACAGAAAAAAAAAAAAAAAATAAATAATTTGTGGAGTTGTTATTAATTTTTTATATATTATTATATATATGCATACTACTAAATCTTTTTATGTTTTGAATGGATATGATTATGTAATACTTTGAAAAAAAAAAAAAAAAATTGAAATGTTATTTTGTTTAATGATAAAAATAAAAATTGTTTATCTTCTTTCTTTTAGTTTGTTCATAAATGTGCGGAAATGAAATGTTAGCTACAAGTATCTATCTATCTATATATATGTATATATATATATATATATATGTAAACGTAAATGTAAATGTGAATGTGAATATAAATGAATGTAAATAAAGATGTAAATTAAAAAAATAAGTGAATGATTAAACGAATGAGTAAATAAACTCAAATAACTGTGCACGAATAAACGAGCAGTAATTGATGAAATATAAATAAATATATATATATAAAAAGAGAAGTCAAAAACTAAGGGGAACAATATATTTTTTTCCTTTATCATTTTAAGAAGAGTGTTTTCATAAATATACATATATATATATATGTTTGTTTGTATTGCGTATATATTTATAAAATAGCATTAACCTTTTTTTATAATCTTTTTTTTAAATGTTTATACACACATCTTTAAGGAGGTGGCTAATTTCAATTGACATATCATAACCACTATGGTAGATAAAGATAAATATAATAAGAAAAAAAATATGTATAAAAATGTATTATTTATAGTATAACGAATTATATTTAGTATGATAACGTTTTATAGACCTATGATGCACAATTTTCTGAAGTTACGATATACATATTTGTATGTATATATATATATATATATATATATGTACATGCTCTTCATATGTTTCTTCCCACTTTTCGTAGAAAATAAATTTTCCCAAGTCGAAGGATGGCAATTCTAAAATAAAGAATTCCAAAAAGTAAGAAATAAAAAAAAAAAAAAAAAAAGATTACATAAATTTTGGAACCACTTAATTTTTTTCTTTAAATTATTATGTATAAACTTTGTGTACCTATATTTATTATTAATATTTTGACTTGATGACGTTAAATAATTTTTTTTTGGTTTTATCCATAATCATCATATGCATATGTGCTTATATATATATACAATAAGAAACATACAGACATAAGTTGTCTGACATATATATATGGGTATGTGTGTGCATCTACCTGTATATTAGCGTTTCTATATATATGTATAAATTTACGCAAGACCCATACTAACCGGATACATATAATTTTATCTTTGTTAGGCGTAGCATAGAAAAAATAAATTCCCCTGCTAAAGTGATAAGCGATAAAACAAAAAAAATTCATCAAAAAAATGGAAGAATTAGAAGAGGGATAAACAAAATTATTATCTTTTCCTCGTAGCTATAACTAACACTTTATTTTTTTCAGTTTTTCTATGCAATTTTTTTTATTTTCCATTTTTAGATTGCAAAAACAGATCTTGATTCTTCAGAGCCGAACGAAAAAGACAGTATAAGTTGTAGAAAAAGAAAAAAAAATTAACCCAAAATATGCATTTTTAAGTGATAATGTAATGTACACACACATATGTATATGTATATGTATATGCATATGCATATGTATGTATATGTATGCACATGAATTATATGTATTTACTTTACCATTTTAAAACAAAAAATTTAGGTAAAAAAAAAATCGAATTATTCGAAAATTGTTCGTTCCATAAGGAAGGTGAAACGAGTAAAAATGGAAAAGAAGTAACTGAAGATAAACTAAATGATAATTATGAGAATGAAAGTATAACCCCACAAGAACTTACAGAGGAAGATAAGGAATACGTAACATCAACAGTAGATAAACAAAACTCTAGAATTAAAAAGAAAAAGAAATTTAAAGCAAATGCAAGAAATAGTTTTGCTGAAGAAACTAAAAAAATAATTAAAAAGAAATATATTGAAAAGGAAAAAAGTAAAACAGAAAAAGATACACAGAAAAAAAAAGAAATTCTTAAAAAATCGAAGGATGGCAAGCTAAGAAACATGCATGTAAAATTGGTTGGAAATAAAAATGACAATAATGTGAATTCTGTACAGGAAGAAGAGGAAGAGAAAGGGGAAGAAGTTGAAGAAGTAGATGAAGAAGTAGACGAAGAAGCAGAAGATGAAGAGGTGGATGAAGCAGATGAAGATGAAGAGGTGGATGAAGAAGATGAAGATGAAGAGGTGGATGAAGAAGATGAAGATGAAGAGGTGGATGAAGAAAAAGAAGTAGATGAAGGGGTGGATGAAGAAAAAGAAGTAGATGAAGACGAGGAGGAACAAGTAGACGAAAACGAAGAAGAAGAGGTAGAAATAGAGGTAGAAGAATGCGTGGAAGATGATGAAGAGGAGGAAGTAGAACAAGAAGACGAAGGGGGAGAAGCAGTAGTAGAAGAAGTAGAAGAAGAAGCAGAGGAGGAAGAAGAGGAAGAAATAGAGAAAAAAGTGGACAAAGAAGTAGACGAAGAAGTAGGAGAGGATGACGGAGATGAAGAAAAAGGGAAAGAAAGTGAAGAAGACAAAGCTGTTAAATATTTTGTAGAAAAAAAGTATGGAAATGGAGAAGAAGAAGAGGATGAACATGAGAAAAAGGGTATTAGAAAATTTGTTGAAATGAAAGAGTGCTCAGTACAAGGAAATGATGATAACGAAAAATCCGGTAATGATGACGATAGTATAGTATATGGCGAAGGAAATTTTGACAAGGGAACGGATCAAAGCAGCGTGAATAAAAATCAAAAGAGGTTACTTTAAAAAGTAGTGTTTAATTTGGTTGAAAATTCACATTTACATGCGCATGTACGTGTGCATACATATACGTATATATATGTATATATAAACATTTGCACATCATAATTACAATATTTTTTTTTTTTTTTTACAGCGACAACGAGAGTGGGGTTAGTGAATGCAGTGATATTAAAAAAAATGATCGCTTGTTTGCATCAATGGTAATTAAAAGAAAAAAAAAAAATGGCATGCGTGGACGCATGATATATATGTAAGATACGTCAGCTAGGTTAAGGAAACAAAGCAAAAGACATGAATAAATTTCATCTTCCTTTTTTTCAGAATGATTACAATTCACCCAATAAAATGTTCAACGAACACGTAGGAAAATTAAACATTTTTGGAAACGTAAATATAGATGTAGAGAAGCTAAGAAAAAGCTTAAATAAAAATAAAAGTGTTATTGATGAAAAGAAGGTGAAAATGACAGAATCGGAAAACCCATTTGGTATGCATATATAAACATTTATACATACGGATATGTATATTTATACATATGTGCATACATGCGTACATATATATATATGTATGCCTACGTACGTACAAACTTATATGTGCGCATGTACTTGTGCATGTGTATACGTATTTTCTCTTTCCTAAATTATACAGAGAACGAAGAGGTGTTATACTCGGAGAGCAGCATAAAAATTAGCAAATTTATAAAGAAGAACGAAAAATATGACTGGGCAGGTTACTTACCAGTAAAAATACAAATAATGAAAAACACAGAAAATAAGAAATTCAGGATTTTATGTTTTCAAAAGGGGAGTGGTAGATTATTTTTAAACACAGATATTTTTGAAGGGTTCAAAATTATACCATCAAAAAGTATGTCTGCCTTGTTTAGTGGAAGGGACATATGTAAGAATTAGAAAAAGGGGGAAAAACACAAAGACACAAGTTATTATACACATTTATATGCGTATTTTATATGTACATTTATTTTTGCCCACTTTTTGATCCCTCAGGCGACGAGAAAAAACTAAATCAGTACATTGTAACATTTATGAGTAGCACCTCAAGGGACGAGTTTGTTAAGAAGATAAACAGTATTACAGAAAAAAATTAAAAAGAGAAGCGAAAAAGTGAAAAATGCAGAAATGAAAACTTGAGAATGTTTGCACATATGTATATAAGTATATTTTAATTTATTCTGTAAAATATTTTTTTTTTTTTTTTTATTTTTTTTCCACCCACCTTTCCTGCTTTTTATGATTTAATTTTTATTTTTTCAGAAAAAGAAAAAAAATTATTTATAACTTGAACTTTCTTCCAATTTTATTTTTTCGATATATATATGATTTCGTTTTAAAGTTATTTATTTTAATTTTTAGGTATTCTTAATGTGTACGCATTATACATGTATATATATACGTATATTTAATAATATATATATATATAAAGATAGATTACAGATATATATATTATATATATAGATATATATATATATATATATATGCATATGTATGCACCCGTACACATAACTTTTGTAGCATTTTTTATTCATGCCTTTGCCCTTTTTTGTGACTTAATTTTAAAACATTTTTGAAATTTTTTAAAAGAGTAAACATATATATTTCTCTTTAAAGTTTATTATCCCATAAGTGTTAATTATTACGTAAAAGTAGAAACAGCTTGAAAAAAAAAGAAAAAACAACATAAAAATTGAAACACGGCTTTAATTTGTAATCACAGAACAAAATAAAAGAGGAAGAGTAAAATAATCCCCTACATGTATCTTTTAAAATAAGATTATTTTTAAAAAGTTTTTCTAAATTTGTTAATTACCATTTGGGAATCAGGAAACATAGGAAGGCTAACTCAAATACGGCATTTGTGTAAACTAAGCTCTTGTACTCCACTCTAGCTTTTTTATGAAGAGTGCGTTATATTTTTATTTTATTTTATATTTTTGTAGCTACTAAAGATATGTGATATGCTAATTTTGTCAAATAATTTTTCCCACAATTCAAATATAAGTTAAAAGAACTAATATAACTATTTGAGGAATAAAAGCCCTTTTTTTTTTTTTTTTTTTCTTTAAAAGAAAAGACGTAAAATGGGGAGATATACATATATAGTGAGACCAATTACCACAATTAGAAGAAGTGAAGGTTATACGAAAACATCTGAACAGGGCATTTCTTTAACAGATGAAAATTTGAAGAAATCATTTGAAAAAATATCAACAGGCACCCCACCAAGAGCAAAAATTAATAATATTTTAAATTTTTTAGTAAACTCCAAAATGCTAAATTCTAACTGGTCAAAACTTGAAATAATTGATGAATTATACAGAAGAAAAGTTGATAAAAAACTCTCTTTTCATTTAAATGTGTTATATGGATTGGGGTCTAAAGGAATACACTTAAATAAAAAAGGAATTATTTCTCCTATACTATTCTTGCCCTTATTAGACTACCATCAATTTCAGTGCATTGTGCAGGTGTATTCGTTGCTTCTATAAATAAATATATATATGTGTATATATATATATATATATACACAGCCATGAGCGATAAGATATATAAGAGGCAAAGAAAAATTGGGAAACATTTCGCTGAATTTTGTGTAATTTGTGTAAATATAAAATAATGAAGTTTTGCTTTTCATTTTGACAATTTTTCACGTTACTAATCGCCTTTTCTTTTTTTTTCTTTTTTTTATTTTTTGCTAGATAATGAAAATAGCTGACAAGGAGAAACAACTTGGAGTACACGAACAAAATGAATTCATTGAAAATTTCTTTAAAAAATAAAAATTGTTTTTTGTAAGAGCTAAAATGATAAGAAGAACTTGATGACAGTTCACCCATTTTTTGTACGTTATTCATATTTACATGCAAGTATGATTGTATATATGTATATGCATATATGTGTTTTCCATTTAAGGAAAATTTAACTAACTGCTAATCTTTTAAATGTGCAAATGTAGTACACGTCAAATTTTTCCTTTTATCTGTTTGTTCAAATGTAAAAAAGTTTCTGTGACAGAATAAAAAGAAAAACATATAAAAATCGAAATGCTCTTAAGTAAAGAGCACATTTTTTTTTCAAGTGCATTTCACTGTTATGTTTATTAGTAACATAAAGGATGCTGTATCATATTTTATCATGTGTATTCCATATGCAGTCGTTATGCATGTGCATACACTTGTACACACTGAGTATTTAGAATCATGTATGAGCACACTAGAGAAAGAGGAACAGTGTTGTGCGAATATGAATATATAAGTATGTATATATATATTTATATATACGCATATTCTAATTTGACTGTGTTACCTGTTCTAATGATCTTATCTGCAATATCAAAATCATTATGAAGAAAAAAAAATAAATAAAGTAACATGAAATAAAGTAGAACGAAATAAAATAAAATAAAATGAAATGAAATTCATATATTAGAAAAATGTAAAGAGGTTATACGCTAAAAATGACAGTTCCCTTGTAATATTTTGGAAAACAAATGTAAAAATTATTTTTTGCATGCGTTAAATATATATTTATATATTTAAAAATTTGTGTACATATGTATGTATTTATATTTTGACCAAAATATTCTTTATGTGTTTATGCTGAAACATTTCACAAGGTCCTTTTTTCAGTGGCCACTAATAACAAAGCTAATGTTACAAAAAAATGATATAGGCTTTTAATATTTTATATCAAAGACGTGTTAGTCATACTTTGTTTATTATTATAAGAAAGTTCTTTTTTGGAATTTTTAACAAATAAAAAAAAAAAAAAAGAAAAAAAAAATGGAAAATGAAAAGAAAAGGAAAAAGAAAAAGAAAAAGAAAAAGAAAACGGCATAATGGGTAGTGACTAATATGTAAGGTATACCAATGAAAAAGAACTGGCTTTTCCTTAATTTTTACTATTCTGCCTTTTATGTAGTTTATTTTTACTTATTTCGGTGAAAAAGTGTGGATTTATCTTGAACTTTTCAGAATATTATATTTTTACAGAAATATTGGTACGAATAGTTGGCATAAGCATAATTCATTGTTTTATTACTTTATAATGTTTCCCCCCTTTCCCATCCCCTGGTTTATTACAATTTCTTAAAAATTAGGAATATGCACCTGTTGCATAATCTAAATTTTCTTGAAGTCTTAAATTTACATCGAGTTTACAACTACGTATGACAAATTTTTTTTTTTATGCCTTCCAATTTGAACTTGTAATATTTATTTGTCAAATGAAAACTTAACAGTAGGACACTAAAAAAAAAAAAAAAAAAGAGGAAGAAAAAGAAAAAGAACAAGAACAAAGAATTTAAATTTAAAATTAATTTAATATAATTTAATTTAATTTTTTTATTTTTATTTTTATTTTTATAAAAATCTCATATCGTTTTAAACAGTTGAAATAGAAATATGTGGAATAGAGATAAACATTTTTTTTTTTTTTTTTAACCTTACGATATAGTACTTATTTCTACAATTTTAGATCTCGGCATTTGTACACAACCATTGAAAGCATTACAGTGTGTATATATATTTGTATTCATTTTTTTTTTTTTTTGTTGTTTTTGTTTTTTTGTCATTGGTATGCTTATATGCAGTACTAGTACACAGTGAGTACTTCCTTTTTAAATTAAAAATTGCCTTGTGCTTACATAAACGTAAATTTTGTGGATATTTATGTATGTATGTATGTATGAACGTAAGTATATACGTATGTAGGTTTATATTTATGTGTGTGTATGTATATGTATTCTACTATATTCCACTTAAATTACACTTATTTTTTTCTTTTCCCCTTCGTCAATTTTATTACTAATTTCTATAGTTAGAAAAATGTGGTTATTAGTGCGAAAAATTCAGAACATTTTATCTCTCTTAAAAAGTAGTATGTATGTAGGTATGTATATATATATATATATATGTTATAAGAAATAATGAATGAAATAATTAAATATATATGTACATAATACAGTGTTTTACCTGAATTTTTTTTCAAGTACATCATAGGATGTAGAATACATACTGATTAATTTTTCTTCACCTCTCCATAATTATTATTGTGATTTTTTCAAATTTTTTAATGGTATACATGTCTCATTTTTTCTTTTTTTTAACCATTAAATAGAACCATTTATTATACGTTTTTCAAAAAAAAAAAAAAAAAGCGCAGCTTTTCAAAGGTCGCAGTTTTTAATTTTATTAGAAAATAATATTTACATATTTTTATTGCCATAGAGATATGCTTATCTAAATAATAAAAATTTGAGAAAAAAAAAAAAAAAAGAAAGTGAATCTAAAAATAATTAGTATTTTACCTGTTGAAAAATAATGCATCTAAGTTAAGAATTAAAGGCACGAAATAAACGGAGAAATTAATAAATGAAGAGACCTGTTGAGTAGATGTTATGATTTGACAGTAGTATTTGCGTTTATTCAATATTTAGTTTTTTGCAAAAATAAAAAGGCGTAAAAGACAAGTACGTTTATGAATACATGTAAGTATGAATACATGTGAGTATGAATACATGTGAGTATGAATACATGTGAGTATGAATACATGTGAGTATGAATACATATACGTATTAATAACCATAATGCACTAAAAATTTTTGCACCTCTACATTTGTTATTATATTTGTTTTTTGTTACACATGAAGAATTTATGTTCTCTTTTTTCCTTACATTAATAGTAGTGTAATTTAGTGCATTTTTCTACTTTCTATTTAGGCAACTATATTTAAGATGCTCTTTTTTTTTCTGCTTATTAAAGCGGTTATAAATTTTAGTTTATTAATTATACGATTTTACACGTATATATTCTTAGAATTTGTCATATTTGTTACGCGCAAAAAAAGTATGTACACCTTTTCTTTTTTTTTTTTTTTGTTTTTTATTGTTCTATCTGAAAAGTTAGCCTTCTACTAGTTAATTGTTAACACGGTTTGTAGTATATTCAATTAATTAATCACCTTAATTCGTTCTCTCGTTCGTTCTCTCGTTCGTTCGCTCGTTCGTTCGCTCGTTCGTTCGCTCGTTCGTTCGCTCGTTCGTTCGCTCGTTCGTTCGCTCGTTTGTTCACTCGTTCATTTATTCCTTTTTTTGTTTTCTTGCTTTTTCATCTTTTACTCTGTTCTCTCCCTTACCTTTATGTCCCTTTGTTTCCACATTCCTTGCGCTATGTTATTTGCTATTTTACTGTATTTTATTAAGTGATATCATATTTTATTTTTCTGCTTAGCATACGCAATAATTCTACTCGTCTTGCATTACACTCTTATCTTTTTTGTATATAATGAACATGTATATATTTATGCACATATGTTTAGAGCTCAATTAAAGTAGGAACGCTTTTACGAAATTAAAAAATTCCTTCTTTCATCATATGTTCATGTAGGGGTATCCCTATATATATTTGTATATATTCAGGCGTATTCACATTAGTACATATACATGCGCGATTTCCCGTGTGTATACATGGTCACCTAGTCATTACACGAAATAATGAATTGTGATGAGAGTAATTTTTAATGAAAAGAAGTAAAAACAAACGCATGCACATGTACATGCATATATAAAATATAAGGATAACTAGTTTAAAGACACATCATATTGTAGTATATGACTCGTGTCAAATACATCAAGAGGAAATATAAAGAATTTAAATGATACTATTAAAAAGATTAATATGGAAATAAAGGAATACGAAAAGAAAATATTTCCATGTCCTGTTGATAAAAATGGTATAAACAGTAATCCCTCTAAATTTGATAGTCCAAGTGATCTTATTAAACAAAATATAAAATTAAAAGAGAAAGAAATAAACATGAGCAATTTTAATTTAAAAACAATATGTTACAATAAAGAGATGTTAAGTAACAGCATCAACTGTGATAGGAGTAGCAATCAAAACGACGGTTCAAATGAAAAAATTAGCATAAATGAAATGAACCATCATATGAAAGAAAACACCACTTCACACCGTTCAAACAATGTAATTAATTATAAAAACGTGTACTATTATTTTAATAGAAATAAAATGAATTGCTCCAACAGCTCTTGTCTGGACGTTAATAAAAATGAAGATAAGAATGGACAATGTGAGGACAGTCACATCCGGCATAATGAATTCTTTTTTGAGGGAAAAGTAAAGGGAGAAAATAATCATGTTGGTGTTCATAGTACCAATAGTGGTAGTGGCAATAATGATACCACCATTACTAGTAATAGTAGTAGTGGCGGCAATAATGGTAGCAGCACTGATAGAGATACAAATTATACAAGCAATAATTCTGCAATTTTTATAGGCAATAGAAATAGTGAAAATTTCCTCGATATAAATATTTGCATGAACAGTGAAGAAAAAGAAAGCAGAATGAGTAACAATTTAAAAGGAAAATGCTATAATAAAATTATAATGAGCAGCAAAATAGAGAGTCAAAAGGAAATGACGGAAGTTGGTACTACCATTAGGGGAGATAATATTGACCCAACTATGAACTCAAATAAGAACAAGTTATACAATGAAAAATGGACTAATAATAATGATAATGCGAAGAAGTCATCTTGTAGTTATAAAGATATATCATCCTATCAAATAATAGAAAAGGAAAATAACTTTGGGGGAACACAACGAATAAATAATTGTGAAGTCAAAAATTGCAGCGTGCATAATTGTAGTAATAGTAGTAGTGTAAACATTAATGAAGGTATTAATATCTTTAACAATTCTGATGATAAAACAAAGAATAATTCGAGGGATATGGAAAATAGGTACAATAGTGAGGTAATCCTTAACACTTACAACACTGATGACAGTACTACGTACATGACAAAAAAGGAAATATTGAATGTACAAGAAGGTATAAATAGTTTGATGATGGGTGAGTGGCATATGGGCACATTATGTAAGAGTACTATAAGTGCAAGAGGTAATGGGACAAATGTAAATGCTGAAATGAATAATAGTAATTTTGAGAAAAATGAATTTAACAAGCGTATTTTGGAAAAACGTACTAATGATAGTTATCCCTTTACTAATGAAAAGTCTTTTAAGAGAAAAAATATGATTAACACAAATTCGAAAAATATAAAAGCAATTGAGAATAGTTGTGCTTATATCAAAAAGAATACATATTTGAGAAAAAATAATTATGATGTTATATGTGAAGAAAAAAAAATAGCAGACTTCAATTTTTTTGAGAATAAAAATACAAATAAAATTTTAAAAACGAAAAGTGAATATATGAACAGGAATTACGTATGTTCTGATGGCACTATAATAAAAGATGCTAATGAAAAGACAAATAAAAATAAGTTAAACGATTTTAATGAAAAAAACGTTAACCTGTTAAGAAAAGCCCAGAAAGGCACTACTACTGATAATGTTGAACGTGAGTCAACCGAAGAGTACAATTCGAATAATTTATGTGCAAATCACATTTCTTTAGCTTCAAAAACTTCGCAAACTAGCATTAATAATATTTATGAATTGGAAGTACAAAATGCGGAGATGGCCGAATATTCCAAATTAGAGAATTCAAAAGGGGATAACAGAAATGAAAATAAGACTACATTTGAATTAAAAAATATTGTAAAGTCGTTGGAAATGGTTAAAAATAAAGGAACAAATGAAATACCTGAACAAGTAGGGTCTTCCATACACAAAATTAATATTGGAAATAATGAAATAAAAAATTTAGCACACATTAATTTCGAAGAATGCACCTCATTATTATCACAGGATAGCATGAAGATTAAGGAGGGGCTTCTTATATGTAATGAGAATAGAGGAATTAATGATACAGGGAAAGGGAGCTTACAAAATGCTATCCTAGTAGCACGCGGATCGGCAACTGAGGATGGTGAGACGTTGCAAGGTAAAAAAATGGGTATTATGAAAGTACTAAAAAATAAGGACGTCACTGATAAAGATAAGAAGAGGTCGAAAAAAGGAGAAGCAGAATGTGCTAAAGAGGTAAGAGAACAGTTAATTAATCTTACAACGGATGGTTGCTTTTCACCAAAATATGCTCTTTTGACTAGCCCAAAAAAGAGGAAAAGTGAAAAAAGCATAAACGAGAAGGGCTTAAGTGAAAAGTGCATATGTAAAAAATACGTAAGTAAAAAATGCGTAAGTAAAAAATGCGCAAGTGAAAAATGCATAAATGAGAACAAAGAGACAAGAAAGAGCTGGATAGATGCAAATATAAAATTTTCGGACAAAGATACAATAAACCAGAATAGGTTAGATTCTATTTGTGATAAAAAAGGCTCAAAGGAGAACACAGTTAACGGTTATGTTATAGATAAGAACAATTATGTTCATAGTGGGAGGTTAAATAATCAAATTAGTAGCATACATGAGGAAAGTAACAATAACCTTTTTCCAAAAGAAAAAATGAATAAAAATATGAACAGTTCAGGTGTTTTGTTATATGATAAGGTGCGTTATATATATACAAATGAGAGTGACCAAATAGACCGCAAAAAAATAATTATGCAATCAGATACAGTTTTATTAAATGAGGATAAGAATAATTCTTCAGTAGGAAGTTTCATAAATGATACAAGAAAAGCAGTGAGTTCAAGTCAATCAAATAATTTTAACATCTTAAGTAATAATTATGCATTATACCAAAATGGTAGTGAAGAATGTGTAAAACGTAAGAATAGTGAGAAGAATTCCTTAACAGGTGAAGTAAATAAAGATGTTTTAGATTTTAGTAAAGAATGCATAAATGGAACAAATTACGAAAACTGCAAAAATGCAGATGATTATAATTCCCCTAATTATAGGAAAAAGAAAAAAAGAACAGGCATACCTTTAAATGAAAGAAAATATTATCGTGTTTTAGCAAAACAAATGATAAAGATACAAGGACTAACATTCGATCACAATCAAATCAGATGGATTGCTTACTGGAAAAACGAGAATAACAAACAAATACAAAAACATTTCCCAGTATGTAAATATGGTTTCTATAAAGCTAGACAGTTAGCTCTTGAATTTCGAAACTCTAAAGTTAGAAATAAGACTAACGGTGTGGAGAATTGTATGAAGGGGGATGCTAATAGGCAGAACAGTCATAAGGACAATAACAATAAAGAAGTTACCAGTAAAAAGAGTTGTGGTAAGGACAGTTGTAGTAAGAGGAGTAATGGTAAAGAAATTTGTACTAAGAAAAGTAACTCCAAAGAAAATAATAATAGTTGTAAAAAGAGAAATACGACAACCTTAAATACTTTGAGCAACTATACTAGTGCTAATTCTACTTCACATGCTCGCAGTAAAATTAGAGGTAAATGCATTAACAGTAAAAGAAATACTAGCGATAGATGGAAGCATAACAGTACGAATGTTATTAATGGTGGTAATAATGACAGGAGCAGTGGAAATAGTAATGATGACAGGGAAAAATGCAAATATAGTGGCACTCTCCCTAAAAAGATAAGCAATCAACAAAATGGAAATACAAATTTCTTAAATAATAGAATAGGTCTAAGAGGTGCAAATTGTTATGGTGGATATAATTCCACAGAAAAGTTGTTATGCAATGGAAAAACCCTTGATATAAATTACAGAAATAATATGAATAATGCAAATAATATGCATTGTAACGGGAAAGCACAAACTAATAATATTTCCCTACATCAAAATCAGAATATTTTTTCTAATTTTAAAAATAACTACATTTCAAGAAAATTCAATGATTCCCTTGGTTTTATCCCCAACAACATGGATGGCCCTTTACATAGGACAGGTGAGATAAACAATTTATATGAGGTAGAAGTTTCAAATAATTATGGAGAAAATTGCTTTAAAATGAGAGACAATCATATCAAAAATTATAATATTAACAATGCTAATATAAATACTAGTATGAACAATTCAGGTAAAATATATACTAATGAATTTGTAAATTCTAATTTTTTTTTTGATAGTGATAGGAATATAAATACACGCAAATTCGGTGACACATGGACTAATGGGGATCTACATGCTCCTAGGGGTGGCGAAAAACTGAACAGCCTGAATCGCATGAACCACATGAACAACATGCACCTCATGAACAACATGAACCTCATGAACAACATGAACCACATGAACAACATGGACAACATGAACCACATGAACATGAACAACATGAACATGAACAACATGAACATGAACAACATGAACATGAACAACATGAACAACATGAACCACATGAACAACATGAACCACATGAACAACATGAACCACATGAACAACATGAACAACATGAACCACATGAACAACATGAATCACATGAACAACATGAATCACATGAACAACATGAATCACATGAACAACATGAACCACATGAACAACAACATTAATAATAAAAATGAGGTATATGATGTAAACTTCTTAATGAATGGTGGAAAATGTCAGAATAATATTTCCGACGTTGGCGACACGTGCAACGCGGATTATATTGGAAACAGTAGTAGTAATGACGTGCCTTCCGGTAGAAGCCCTCATCATGGGCATTACAGAAGAAAGACAAGTAACAGGAACAATCTCTATAGTGATAAAATTTTAAATGATAACAAAAACTTCAGCGAAGTGGGTCCAGCATATGATGAATATTCCAGTAGGACATTTGAAGGAGTTGAAGATGAAGACATTTCAAATAAGTGTAACTATGTACAACATTATAGCTGTAGTTATGTTAACAATTCAAATGATAGGAACATAAAAAGTGATATTAACAGAATGGATATTATGGAGGAAAATAGGCATGAAATTGACAGTATAAGGGGATTATATAGTTCGAATTTGAGATCTAGTTTTAATGGCACGAATAAATATGTAGATGAATACACTCGCTCTTATCACGTGCTTGAGGACAGGGGAATAAATAACAATAATAATAATTATACGAATAACAGCAACAGTAATTATAGTAGTAACATCAACAGTTGTTATAGTAATAACATCAACAGTAGTTATAGTAATAACATCAACAGTTGTTATAGTAATAACATCAACAGTTGTTATAGTAATAACATCAACAATAATTATAGTAACAGTAGTAGTTACCTGGAAAATGGGGGAAATGTAGCAATAAATAAATATATTAAAGATATTGTTAGAATCCCAAATGAAAGCCTTCCAAATATTAGTGACATAAAAAACAATTCACAAACTACGAGAATGAACTGTCTAGAAGAGGATAATATTATCGGAAACAATAGTAGTAATAATAATGGCAGAACAAGCAACAACAATAGGAGCAGGAGTAACAACAAAGGGAACAGGAGTAACAACAAAGGGAACAGGAGTAACAATAAAAGAAACAGGAGTAACAATAACAGAAACAGGAGTAACAATAACAGAAACAGGAGTAATAACAGCAGGAGCAGAAGTAAAAAGAATAACAACACAAGTAACATCAGTAACAGTATCTACAGCAACAACAGCAACAACAGCAACAAGTCTAACTCACCGGGAAAGGACAATGAATTCCTTAGTAACGAAAACATAGAATTAAATGTATTTAAAAACGACAGAAGTGAAAAAGATTCTTATGCGTTAACTAGAGCTTCAACGGCTACCCATTTTTCTGAACATTTTAATAGTTTAATAAAAACGAACAAAAATGTGTATTTTGAAAATGATCAAATAAAAAATTACTCAAATAAAGACGAATTTTCAACAAGAGAAAGAATAACGAACACAGATGAGGAGAGTGATCATAAACTTGTACATAAAAGCAGTACGAATATGATAAGAAGTCAAGAAACAAGCAACAAAAAAGAAGTAAACATAGGTGGAAAAAGTAGAAATATATATCAAAAAATGAATGATATTGCTTCATTTGAAAAGGATAAAAAAAGTGCATATTGCCCCCAAGGCAAGATAACTGCGAAGAGCGCAATATTAAAAACAAGGTGCCCATATTTAGAAAAAGCGAAGAATACAATGAACTACTTTTTCAGTTCAGTTAAAAATAAGGAAGAAGGCACAGTTGTAAGCAATTCCATTTGCACAAATCAAAATGGCAAGAAGTGGGATAATAATATCTCTACCACCAAAGGAGAGTACATGAACATGAATAATAATTACGCTGTTCCTTTTGACTGCAACAATATATACTACTATAAGTTTCTTGATAATACACCAGGGGGTTATAGCTGCAGTGATGAGATAAAAGGATGCAATATTACAAGTAAAAACAGGTCTTTGTTGACGGACATTGGAACAGGTATTAGCAAAACTAATACTAATAATACGAAGAAAAAAGAGCGAAAATGTGAAATATATAAGGATACGGATGATCGCAGTAGTGTAGTGAGCGGAGTCATGTACAATATAGAAGGAATAGACGACATTAATTATGATTTAAAAAATGAAGCAAGTATAAATAAAAACAAAAGCCCGTATAGAAGCACAAATAAAAGTTTAAATAAAAGAACAAATAAAAGTATGGATAAAAGCACCAATCAAAATAAAAAAAAAAGAAAGTACTTAATAAATACACCCCAAAGTAATAGTGACCTAAAATATAGCGAAGGAAAAAAATTGGCAAAAGTATGTGTTGACGAAAAGATGAATAATGATATTCAAAATGGAAAGACAACTAATTCTAATTGCGGGAATTGTAGCAGTAATAATGATAACAATAATAGTAATACCTTGGATGTACTATTTTTACGTAAGGGTGACGATCCTTCTAATGGTAGTACAGGTATACAATTTTCTAATAATACATGTGTAAAAAAGTTAATTAACAAACAAAAAAGAGTAGAAAAATATTCCTATAAGTTCAAAAATTTTAATAAGAAAAATTCGAATGAAGATAATAATATAAATTATTATAATGAAGTAATGAAAATACCTAAGATGAAAGGTGTTCATTTTGATATAAGACAAAAAAGATGGTGTGCATATGGATATAAAAAAAAAGAGTGCTTCTCAGTTTATAGATATGGCTTCTTAACAGCGAGAGAATTAGCTGTGAGGAGTAGATTAAAAGTACAAAAAAGGAAAAATAATTTAAGGCTAAAAAAGAGTAAAGGGGAAATGAATAATAATGCAGATAACAAGAAATACAAAGCACCAGTTAAGAAGTATTTAAGGGGGGAGAGGATGCCATCGACGGTTAATTGTGAGAACGTGTCACCTATCTGTTTCTCGCGCTCCAAGGGTCATACATCTAACAGTAATAACAATATGAATGAAAATAACAATAACAATAATAATAATGAAAATAACAATAACAATAATAATAGTGAAAATAACAATAACAATAATAATAGTGAAAATAACAATAACAATAATAATAGTGAAAATAATAATAACAATAATAATAGTGAAAATAATAATAACAATAATAATAGTGAAAATAATAATAACAGTAAAAATAAAATTGTAAGTTTGATTTATAAAAATGGGGGGAATGTAGAAGGAATATCAACAGGTGATATTGCTCCATATGGAAATGATAAAATAAATAATTATATATTTACGAAAAATGAATATTGTAAAAATTTTGGTATTATTAATACGGATCTTGATGAATATCACAGTAGAAACACAATAGACATCTCATTGTCGAAGACAAGTGATATAAACAATGGCAATAGTAATTTAAATAATATTTATAATTCTTTTAATTACGTCGATTCAAACAATAACACAAATAGTAATGTAAACTATAATTATATGAAAACGTCTAATGAGGCTAGTGCATTGGAGAATACTGCCAATATAGTCAATGGGAAAAATAGCATATATTTTAATAGTTTAAATTGTGCATATTACCCTAACAATATTAGTGGATTTGACAGCACACATAACTTCAACGGGGAATACAATTTTTCCGGGTTTAACAGTGGAAGAAATATTAATGAGGAAATAGTGGTTAGTAATGTTCACAATGTATACAAAGTTAATAGATCAAAGGATAAAATTAGAATGAACAGTAAGATGAACAACCAGGTGAACAACACGATAGGAAATCAGGTGCCAGATGTGATAGGATACCAGATGAGCGATGCAACAGGATACCAGAGTCACAACCAGATGAACAAAAGCCACTTCAACGGAGCATGGGATACAGGGAAGAACTGTGGTTTACCATACCCTATGGAAGACGAGGGGAAAAACGCTTTTATTAACAGAAATATCTTTGATAAGAATGTGTTAAAAGAATCATTTCGTGAGCAGTATTTGTTTGACAGGAGCACAAGTTTTTACAACTTCACAAGGTTTAATAAATTGATTAAAGGGAATAATTTGCCAAGTTTAAATGGTAAAGGCATAGCTGCAAATGTTAGGAATAGAGAAGAGCATAAGGGGGTTAACTATAATGAGACAACTGAGGGAAAGCATGATTACAGCCTTGATCTTGATGATAATACGAAACAGAAAAAAAGAAAAATTTCAAGAAAGAATATTATCAAATCGAATGTAACTCTTCCTAAGGATAGTAATATAACTTTCTCAGCAAAAATGAATGGTAACTATTTAAATAAAGAGGCTTATATAAATGACATTGTAAATGTTCATGGTAAATTTGTTTATGATAAGAATGAGGTAAAAAATTTAAACATTGTGGACAGTGATAAGTATACAAAGGAAAACATGTTAAATAATGGAAGAGACCAATGTATGCAAATGAACTGTGAATGGAATTTATGCCTTAATTATAAAAGGAATGACGTATCAAATAAAAAAGATAAAAGTAATTATGAGAATGTAAGAAGTTGCATGAATATCCGTTCGAATAGTAGGAATAATTTATCTTTTTTTTTAGAAAAAAATAATTTTTTAATAAATTATAACAATGGTGGAAGAGGTGAATGGATAAGTGGAAAATGTGGAGAACTAAAAATGAACAACGTTCGAGGGGTAGATGATGTCCACTGTGTGACAAATGTTGAAAATGTGAACAAGTCAGGTCAAAATTCAATTTCTACCGCAAATAACGGGAAATGCTTAAATAGAACTAATTGGGGGAATAAAAAACAAAATGAAGAGCTCGATGATACCATAGATAATATCATCGTTGATAGCAACATCATTGGTAGTAGCGTCGTTGATAGCAGCATCGTTGATAGCAGCATCGTTGATAGCAGCATCGTTGATAGAAGTACCATTGATATAAGCATCAAGGATAATAGAAGCATGTCAAACAAAGATAAAATATATGAAAACAATAATTTAAAGCATACAGAAATGTATGAGAAAGAGTTGGTGCACCATTATGTAAACACAAAGAAAGAAGAACATTCCTTTCAGTGGATGAACAGTGATTTTAGGTGTGATAGTCATAAAGATAACAAAAATAACACTAATAATAATTGTAATGATAATAATATCGATAAAAATAATAACGTCGATAATAGTAGTAATAACGCTAATAATAATGATATTGATAATAATGATAATAATAATAGTAATAATAGTAATAATAGTAATAATAGTAATAATAGTAATAATAGTAATAATAATAATAATAATAATAGTAATAGTAATAATAGTAATAATAATAATAGTAATAGTAATAATAGTAATAATAGTAATAATAATAATAATAATAATAATAATAATAGTAATAATGGCAATGCTTCTAACCATATGAAGGGTAACCATAGCGGAGTTATAAAGGGGGCACACGAAAGCAAAAACTTGTCTAACGATTTTCTGGTAGAAGATAAATATGCGAAAAAAAAATGGATTGAAGAAATAAATCCAAATTACATCAATAATAATTTTGCCCATGACCATGTTGATATTTTTAATGTAAATACTAATAATTTTTTCGCAAAAAGTAAGGAAGAAGACTGTGAGAAGAAGCAGGAAGACAATGAATTTTCTTCCTTTTCAAATTATGAAAAGCGTCACTTAAATTTACTTGATTTAACTGAAAAAAGATTAATGGAAAGAAGTTTTAATCCAGATGAAGATAAAATTTTACATAAAATATGCGGTGATAATATAACGGTTGGACAAATAAGTGAAGATGAAGGAAATAAATGGAGTAACAGTAGTGTAGTTAATGGTTCCTCTAATGAGCAGCTGTTAAAAATTACAAGTTTGAATGTTGAACAGTTAAGCATATTTCCTCAAAATGTACGAAGCGATAGTAATGATGATAATGATGATGGTAATAATACCGATGGAGCGTACTTAAATGAACACTTGTCCCCACACAGCACACTTCACTCATCAGTGGACAGCATAAATAGAAAGGTATGTAGAGACAATAGAAAAAATAATTCTTTAAATGGAACACAAAAAATGCATCATAAGAAGACTTATGTAAGAAGTAACAATATAACAGATGGTAATAAATTTTTACGAACAATGAAGTATGAAGAAAGGAGAAAAGACAGCAGAAGAGGTGTTCTTGGTAATCCCAATTTTTATTTACTGGATATGGAACAAGTAAAGTGTAATGAGAAAAAAGACTATTTAAATGAAAAGGTAAGTCAAACATATGATTCGTTAAATATCCGTTGTATTGATAATGCAGATGATGTGAAGCAACTTATTGATGGGAGAAGAATGAACATTTCAGATAAAATCATTAATAACGAACAGAGAACAAAAGATGTAAGCAATTTTTATGGCAAAGCCTCTACCATGTCTACAGTTAACGACGATTTGTGGATATGTTACGTGGACATAGATGAAAATAATAACAGCACATTGATTAGAAGTAACAGCCTTGATAAGAAAGAGAGTGCCCAATTAAAGTGCTCAAGGAAGTGCGAAAATTTTAAAACAGATTTACTATATAAAGAAAGAATAAACGGGGATTGTAAAAAGGGAAGGGGTATATGTACTAATGACATTCAGAAAAACTTCCTCAGTCAAGAGCCTGTGGATGTTCCTATGTACTACGATAATTACACAAATAGGGAAAACGAATTCGTATCTAATAATAACCTTAACATATATAATTGTGAGGTTATGGAACAGTGTATAAATAATTTAAGTGATAAAAACAGTTATATATTAAATAAGAATAAAAGGAACAGCACTTTTTTGATTGATAATGAAGCTTTAAATAATTTAAAATGTAAAAATGGTGAATCTTACGAACCATTAAATTTGTTCAGTGATATTTATGAAGATCGAAATAAATATAATGAAAAGAAGTACAATTCTCCCTTTATCTTAAATAAAAATTATAGTACAAATAATGGTAATAATTATTATGAACAAAATAATTCTATAATATATGGAACTCCATACATTTTTGGAGAGAATACCATGGATGGACGATCTAACGTGTGTAATCTGATAAAGAAACAAACGAAAGAATCGTTTGAAATTTATACTTACAAAAACCCAGGAAGAGGACAGATAGATGAAAGTTTTGAGAATAAGTTAAATAATCATAGTAACAAATATGCGAATACAGAAAAGATCTGTCATTTTAAGTGTCCATACAAAGGCCAAAAAAGGGAGAATTGTGAAGGGGCAAGAAGAAGGGAATATTCTGAAGGGGAACAAAAAGGGGAAAATTTTGAAGAGGAAAAAAAAGATAAAAATTTTGAAGGGGCAAAAAAAGGGGAATATTTTGAAGAGGCACAAAATTGTTCAAATAATGAGGAGGAAAAAAATGATGCAAATATAAATAAGAAAAAATATCCTGTTTTAAGTAATACAGTGTTGAGGTGCTTAACACCAAGATGCAACACAAATGAAGTAAGGGGGAGATATATTATGGATGATGCAAAAAAGAACAGTGTGAGTGAATATATGAACTATAATTTAATTGCAAATTATAAATTATATGATAAAGATAATAAACAAAGGAACTACATAACGCCTACAAACGATCTGAAAAATTGTATAAATGATGTGTATCATGGTAATGAATATTTTCATAAAAATTATCCTGAAGAAGAAAAATGGATGCTCAACGGAGATATATTTTTGAATAACGAATATTTTGAGGAAAGTAATAATTCTGATATAGATACGAAAGAGGGAAAAAAAGAGAACAGAACTTTTTTAGATGAATATGCAGATATTAATAAAAAAGAAAGAAGACAGAGTAAATTAAACATTTATAAAAATTATAATAAAAAAGGAGCTATATTAAAAAATGTAAATACATTAAAAAAGTTTAGTAATAAATTTCTTCAGAGATTGTTAGAAGTAGACGTACTATATGATAGCAATTCGAATAAGAAGTTTTTGCAAAATGATGAATTGGTTGATAACTATTACTTAACTATTTTTAAAAGTATAAATACTAACGAGTTTTTACATTTTAATTATAATTGTAATAATAATAGTAATAATTTTGGTGAAAAGGGCTTTTTCATGGAGTCATATTTTGAATATATTTGCCTTACGTTACATGTAAGAATGGAAGGAAAAAGAAAAAATCAAATAACAAAAAAGAAAAAAGGAAAAATAATATTTTTGAATTAATATGTGATACATTTCGCGCACTTCGTATGTTCATACTAAAAAAATATAAAAAGAAAAGGCAGCATTTTCCTTTTGTTTATGGATTTTTAATCGTTTGGGTTGGTTGCTCATATATTCTTGATACATGCTCATCTGCATATTTGTTTAGATACATACATATGATTACACGTGTGTCATTTTAATTTTACCCGTTTAGCATATCTTTTTGATTCAACATTTTACAGGACTTAAACGTGAATAACTCAAAAGATATAAACAAGACAATTAATTTCAGAAAACTAATATACAAATATTTAATAATAGACTTATTTAAAAATAAAAATACTCTTTTTTTTTCAAGTGATGTGAATAAGGATTTAAATTTTAAGGGCACTACGCATGACCCTTCTGTAAATCCACTAATTCGAAACAAGTTAAGAAAAAATATAAGTTTATTGAAAGAGGTTGAAAAATATCACATAGATGTTATAAATAACATATATGATGTAAAGTCTATACAGCTATACATCGATGTATTCGTGACATGTTTACTTAAAAATGTTACATCAAGTAAGTTGTCCTACGATGAACATGATATGCTAATTAAGTCTTTGTTACTGTTTTATTTTGACAGCAAATAACTAAACAAGGGAATAGTACCTAGAGACGTATTTGTGCACACACATATATATATATATATACATATTTGTTTTACTTATTTTTTTAAGAGGACATATAAAATTCAGTTCATAAGTTGGTCATTTTGTTCTAGTTTCTATTTTCTTATATTTCTGCAATTTGTTTTTCATATTCTCAGCAGAGCTTTGTTTTCATTTATGATTAAATTAAATTTTTTTCTGTAGCGAGGGGTCTCCAGAATAGCAACATAAGGGTGTGTGTGTGCGCGTATATGTGTATATATATATATATATATATAGGCGCTCATTTGTCAGTTTTATTATTTTTTTTTTTAAATATTTTTTATTTCTTTTTGTGTGCACAGCAGTGTAAAAACTTATTCATTTATTTTTTGTACAGTTGTAAAATAAAAGTAGAATCATTCTTATTTTTCACTTTATTTTTACCTTATTTTTTCTTTATTTTTTATTTTTGGTTTTCCTTTTATTTTTTTTACGTTGCTTTGTTTGGTTATTATATTTTTTTTTTTTTTTTTTTTGTTTTGTTTCATTTTCAATAATTACCTTTGTTTATCTGAATTAAAATTAAATTGAAATAAATTAAAATGAATAAAATTGAATTAATTTAAGTTGATTATTAAAAATTAATGGAATTTCTTTATTTCTTTATTTTTTTATTTCTTTATTTCTTTATTTTTTTATTTCTTTATTTTTTTATTTTTTATTTCTTTATTTCTTTTTTTTTCTTTTTTTTTTTTTCTCTGAGCTTTTTCAAAGTTGCATGTCAACAACCTTTTCTTTATCATCATATATGTACTTATATAAAAAACTTAAAAATAGATATTTTACTATTTTTTTTTTTATAATTTAAAATGTACATTTGAGGGTATACCACCTCAAATTTATAAGTATATTTTTTTTTTTTTGTTATTGTTTTTTTACCATATATATATATATATGTATATGCTGAGTAAATGAATGGAGGAATCATGTTCATTTTCCTACTCTGCTTAGTGTGAATCTACAAAATGGAAAAAAAACAAGACAAAAAAAAGAAAAGAAAAAGGGAAAAGGAGAAGGAAAAGGAGACTAGTTATTTCTCGCAGACTATTACAGTAAAAAAAGGAAAAAACAATTAAATATATATGTAAATAAATAAGAGAGAGAAAAAAAAAAATAACTGAATAAATAAATAAACACATATATATACATAAAAGATAAAAAATAAACAAAAATAAAAACAAATTAAATATATATAAAAATAAATGAAAAAGAAAAAACAGTAAGTGAATAAATAAATAAATACATATATATATAAGAAAAAAAATTAATTAAATAAATATATAAAGTTTGGTGAAAAAAATATCTTACTCCCAGTATGCATTGTTGAAGTGCAAAACTTTCGCGTTTTCTGTATTTTCGTAAAAGAGATACACATTTTTCCTTTTTTTAATTATCAAAATTAAAAATGCTGCAAATATATATATATTTTTTTTTTTTATAATTCCCTCAGTATTGTGGAACGTTAATGCGAGATTCAATGGTATGCGCAGCGGAAGTTATACAAAACAACTACTACCCTATTAAAGAGTCTATATTAAACATATATGATAGTTATTTTTGTGAAACTACGCAACAATGTAGTAGTAGAGTAAATGGTAACGTTCCTTTTTTTACGATTAAGCCGAATAATCATTGAAAAAAATTAGTTTTTGTTGTATTTGTTATACGTGCTCAGATTTAGCAACGTTTACTATGTGAGCACGCAAATGTATGTAAGTACATAAACATATGTGCACACATATATCCGTAAGTACATATACATGCATACGTCTGTACTTGTATGTACATGTTCATCCCTTTGTTAACACAGTTGTGGCATAAAAAAACTAACAAAAGAACTCTTTAATTTTTTAATTTAAAAAAAAGAAAACTATGTTTACCTCAAAAAAAAAAAAAAAAAAAAAAGGAAAAGAAAAGAAAAGAAAAGAAAAGGAAGAAGAATTTGCTTTTTTCGTAATAATGTTACACAGACACAAAAAATGAAAATACAAAAATGTCAAAAAATCACATCACCCCTTTTATGAAAAAAGTTGCATATTTCAAAAAGTGAAATTATAATACAACAAATGTGCACCTTTTTTACAAATGAAAAAAGAAACGTTTGTACAAAATACAAATATTTTTACGTTTAACAAAAAAAGAGAAAGAAATTAGAAAGAAAAGAGAGGGAATCCAAAATGGAATTACTTCATTAGGTCCCACTGTGTCCCTTTTGATCCCGTTACAGTTTATACGCTTTTATATCCCCTCCAAAAACATGCAGGTACACACACAAATATCCATTAACACTTTAGCCACTCATTATTTTTGATTATTTCCCTATCTCGTTCACCATAATCTATTAGTAACTCCTCCCCTTGTTTTATGTTCCTTGAGGCAACAAAAAAGAGTCTGGGATGGTTCAAAACTGTTAGGACTTTAGGAATTAAATTAGCATTTTTTTTTGAATGATTTACTAATCTAGCAAAGGATCTTAAAAAGTATTTTTTGTCTCTGTTATTAATAGCAGCATCAATATTTTCTTCTGTTCCATCAATACAATATCTTTTATTTTCATGTTTAAAATAAAACATATAACATCCTTTTTTTCTATTTTTAATATATTTTTGTTCTCTCTTCATAGCTTCATTATGAGTTAAAAGCTCCCCAACATATTCAAAAACAAAATCAAATTTGTTCAAATCGCTAGCTGAATATATGCATCTTCCTTTAATGTCATCAAATATTACCTTTATACATGCAAACATGTTCATTTTAATATTTTCTTCATAAATTATATTTCTACTTTTTTCTTTTAAAAGAGATAAAGGAATTACATTAATTTCGTTTTCTTTATCTATGAACAAATCAATCAGTTGTTGTTTATTTAACCTGTTTATGGTTCTGTCATATTCATATTTTTCATAATATTCCGTTTGTGCTTCCTTTAATTTTTTTAATTTTGTATCATTTACATTTTGAAGAAATTTATCTAGAAAGGCTACGTTATCTTTTAGTTTCATTATTTCCATTTCTTTTTGATATTTTTTCTTGGCAATTTTTTCCTTTTTTTTGTCATTTTCTTGTTCATTAAAATATAATGTGTCATTATTTATTTCTTTTGTATAATTGGTTAAAAAATATTTATACATTTTTTCGAAGTTTAATTCTAAATCAAAAGTATTTTTTTTAAAATGTAATGAGACATTCCACAATAAGTCGGGTGCATAGGTTGATATATTAGACAATTTTAAATTCTCCTGGCTTTTTATTAAATATATTAAAATTTGTATAACCGTTTTCTTTTTTAATATTCTCATCTTATCATAATCATCAGAAGAATCATTAAATTTAATGTATATACTATCCCCTTCTTTAAGTTTTTTTCCACACTTTTTATCTTTTTTATTGAAGGCATAAAATATGACTCCATCTTCTGTATGACCATCTAATTGGTAAGGAGGATCAACATGTTTCTCTTGGAAAAGTCCAACTTCGTTTTCTTTCATTGAATTAAATTTTCCATAATTATTTCCTACAGTTTTGACTTGTTCATTTCCCACCAATAAACTAGTTTCTTTAATATCATTACCATCCTTACGATCATCATCACTTCTGTATTCTTTTTTCTCAATGCAAAGTTTGTTATCATTTATTTGGGTTTTACTATACATTTTACACCTTTTGCTTCTTCTATTTGGATCACTAGTTAAATTTATTTGATAACTGTGTGCGCACTTCTCCTTTTCTTTTTGTACATACTTCTTAAACTGCTCAAAGATGTCAACGTTATTACTACTTTCATCATTTTGTTCATCTGATAAAGTGTATACATTATAATCATTTTTAAAACAATCTCTTTTATCATTTAGAATTTCTTTACTATCAATTATAAATACTTTGTAATTTTGTTTATAAAATGTTTCAATTCTTTCGAAATTTTTCGATAAGGAATTCAAATATGATTTTTTTTTGTTAAGAATATTTTTTAAAATTTTATTTATATATATGTCTAATGTATCATTTTGATTAAACTTTTGTTCAACTAACTTCTCGTTTATCTCATTACTCTCCCATTCTTTTGAAAACATTTTTCTAAAGTTTGTTATATGTTCATCGCTATCTATTTTATATAGTTTAGATGATTCAATCAGAAACTGTGTAGTGTTTTCATTTTGGGTGTTTCCATTCGTAATTTGAGTTCTTCCCTTTTCAACTTTTTCTGTCGTTGTGTTGCAGCATATTTGAGCTTTTTGTTTTCTCCCATTTGGTTTGTCCTCTTCGTCATCCACTCTGTCATACCCTTCGTTATGCTCTTCGTTATACCCTTCTACATTCTCTTTCACATGTTTCTCTTTATCTTCCGTTACATCCTCCTGTATATTACCTTCTTCAATCTCGTCTTCTTCTTTTTCCTTTTTTCCTTCTTCCTCTTCTACGTCCACCTCTACCGCTTCATCTTGTTCTTTTCCATGAATTTGAACATTTTCAAAACTATCAAATTCACTACTGGAAAATTTGGACTTAAACGTTTCAATGCTACTTCTATTTTCGGATGTTGGTTGTAAAGTTGGCATATATTCTTTTAATTTAAGTATTGCTTGCTTAGTATGATCAATAACTGTCCTATGTTTTGTCGAATGTTTTTTTTTTGAAATTTTATACTGGAAACTCAAGCTCTTAGGTACATTACACCGCTTACTATTTTGTGTAGGTAAGGAAATCGAATTTATTCTACCACTTCTGTTACTCCTACTACTTGTACTGGTGGCACTACTGCTTCTACATAAAGAGTCCTCATTGTTCTTTTCACTTTTTCTTTTCTTGTTTTTATTATATTTATTATTTTTATTATTTTTATTATTATTATTGTTTTTATTATTTTTATTGTTTTTATTGTTTTTATCGTTTTTATTGTTTTTATCGTTTTTATTGTAAATGTTTTCTTCACGTATGGTATATATCGAATTTTCCCTTGTATTGGACATGTTTTCTTCGTCGCACGTCATTTCATTACTACTACTTTTGTAATAATACCAATTTTTTCTTTTCCTTTTCCCATTATTACTACTGCTACAGCTGTCTCTATTATTTTGTTTACCAGATTTATCATATTTACTACCACTGATTTTACCCATTTCAACAATGGACATGTCCTTTTTAATTTTTTCTTTATCTTGATTATACATTATAAATTTCCTTTTTTGAATTTTCATTAAATTATTTAAATTTTTTCTTGCTGCTTCATTGTTAATATTTGAAAGTTTACTGATATTATCCTGTATATTTTTATTATGCATATTACAAGATGTATCTTCTTTTAAATTAAAAGTGTTATAACTATTTGCATTATATGAAAAATAACTGTTATTTTTTTTTTTTTTTCCTACACTTTCTATTTTAATTTTTATGCGATACCATTTAATTTCATTATTTGAATATAGATTTTTTTCACAAAAATTATTTTGGTTATTTTTTAAATCATTTAAATAAAGGTATTTTATATAGTCATTATTATAAATAGTTAATTCTTTATTTACATTTGTATCATCATTTTTGATTAATTCACTACTATTATAACTGTTAATTTTTTGGTCTTCATGTTTGTTATATGCGCAGTTGTATATGGACGTGTACATATAAACATCATCATAGATATTATATTTCTTAATGCAATATCTTAAGTTAAAATCTGAGCTCAAATTTAACTTCTGTCTCTTTATTTTTGATTTTTCAAATAAAAAATGCAGGCTCCAAAAATAATAGCGCTCATAAATCAAAAGGGGAATTTTGTTATTTTCCATTTCGCACAGGGGCTATAAAATGTTAACAAGAACGTAATAAAGGATATTATAAAAAATACACAAAAAGGTAAATTACGCGAATTGGAAAAGTAAGTACAAGGATTGGATAAGATGAAATAAAAAAAAAAAAAAAAAAACGAAACGAAGCGGAATGAAGAAGAGTAAAGCGAGATGAAGCGGCACATTTGCACAATAGGACAACTCGAACACAAATGTCTCTCAAATAAGCCTTGCACATGTAACGGATATAGCTTTTATTAAAAAAAAAAAATAATAAAATAATAATACACACATTTTGTGTAAAACGTTTTTTTCTTTTTTTTTTTCTTTTTTGATAGGGTAAAAATTGGCTAATTTTTTAGCCAATTTATGTATTTATCCCTTTTATTTTATTTTTTCATTTGCAAGTTCTCACCGAAATATCAATTGCAATGTTACAGCTGTTATCATCAAAAAGCAAAAAGATTTTCGAGAGAACAAAATCATTTTTTTCTTGTTTAGTTGGGTTTTTACTTAAATCTTCGAAATATTTTGATACATCTGAATATAATGGTATGTGAATAACAGAATCTAGTTTTTCTTTCTCAATCCATATTACTGATACTGAATTTTCAAAAGAGTTATTAGCATATCCAAATTGGTGGCTGTTAAATTGGTGACTACTAAACTTGTCGCTAGTAAATTTTCTGCTACCAAGTTTGTCACTAATTATGTTTGCACCCCTATTTGTATACCTATTCATATTTTTACTTATATTTGTATTTGGAGCTTTCATTTTCCAGATATTTATCCTAACATAGCATATACTACATGTATATAATTTTCCTTCTTTTGCGTAATGAAAAAGAGAAGAAATAAAAATTGCAAAAATTATCGCATTAGGTAAAATTTCGATAATATTCTAAACAAAAAACTTCAAAAATGTATTGGATTATTTATATATTACAAAATTTCTAATCAATGCATAAATGTTCAATACTTAAAAAAAATCGTATAACAAAAAAAAAAAAGGGTTTGAAAAAAAAATTTATAAAATGTGCGAAAACTGAAGACTAATATAATATTCGAAAAAAGAAGACTAATAAAATGTTCGAAAAAAGAAGACTAATAAAATGTTCGAAAAAAGAAGACTAATAAAATTTTCGAAAAATAAAGGACAAATAAAATGGTCGAAAAATAAAGGACAAATAAAATGTACGAAAAATGAAGGACTACTAAAATGTACGATAAAGGAAGGACTAATATAATATACGAAAAACGAAGGACTAGGAAAATGTACGAAAAATGTACTAATATTTACGAAAAAAGGACTAGCAAAAAGTACGAAAAATAAAGAACTAATAAAATGTACGATATGTGAAGATTAAAATGTTTAATAAAAATTAATATATATTTTTGGTAAGTGTATAATGAGAAACCAAAGAAAAAAAAAAAAAAAAAAGAGCTATCTGTTCCAAAATTATAGCACAAAAAATGAAATTCTTGGAATATACAAATACTTAATTTTAACAAAAAGAACAAGAGTAAAATAAAAAAAATTCAAAGGTTAAAACCTTCATAAATGTATTATTTTTTCACACGTTTTTTATGACGTAGTGCGGGTGAAATTTTTATTCCTACCTACGGCTATGTATAAATTATATATATATATAACATTAATTTATACACATATTTGTGATTGTAGGAATATATTTTAAATGTATTATGTTTCTATTTGTCGAGTGTTCTAAAAAGTTCATTTTTTAATTTCTAGCTCTTCTTTTTTGCTTTTTTTTTCATTTTTGTAATATGTTTATGGAATGCTTAGTCAAAACGTCAAAAAAAGTGTTACATTAATTTTTTAATATAAAAAAAATAAAATATATAAATATATATACATACATATATGTAGGCGAACACACACAACAGTAGATGTTTTGTCGGATAAGAGGAAAGATGTTTTTTGAAAGTACCACTAATTGTGAATTCTTTAAAAGTTATTCATATTCGGCAATAATTTTTTTAGCATCTTCATAGAGACATGTTCACTCGTGAAATATGTGGGAAAATTTACGATTGTAAAACAAATTTGTCACTATTACATAATATTTATTCTTATATCTTTTAAAAGAGAGGAAATAAAGAAATATAACTTTTTATAGATTCAAATTTTATTTAAGTAAGAAATGACGAACGTGACTACTATTAAAAGAAAAAAAAAAAAAAAAAAAATTGAAAATTCTAATCTTTTATTAAGATTTGTTTTTTTTTTATTTAACAAAATTTTAGCCTATATTCCGTGTGTGTGTTTCGAATAATGCCATAAAAGTATACGCATTAATAAACAAAAAAAAAAAAAATTGTGCTAAAAATGTAATCCATTTCCTATTGATGTATCACTTTTTAATTTACACATTTTCCAGTGGTAGTATATAATTTTACAAAATTACTATAAGAAAATGCACGTTTTAAACATGGTTCTTTTGTATTTTTTTATATTATTTTAAAACCATTTTAAGATTTTTGATCAAATGATGAAATAGGCAATATATAAATGTATAAATATTTATATTATTCAAAAATTTTCCTTGATATATAATTATATATTTTACCTAATAGTTTTTTTTTTATATATTTTTGAAAAAAAAGATTGTGTTTAATGCTTATTACTTTAAAGAGAGAAGCAGAATTAGCAAAAAATGTAATTTATTATTATTATTACTATTTTATTATTTTTGTGACGTCTGTTTTATTAACCTTAATTTAAGAAAAGAAAATTTTATCATTTAAATTTCGTAAGTTAAATGGTTAATTCAAGATTCTCGGTAGCTCAATTATCTTTACAAAATTTTTTGCTTATTAATGGTGTGGAAATAATAGTTATATAAAAATAAAACAGGACAAAGAAAACGTTAAATTGTTTAACAAACAAATTTACAGAACCATATATGGGCTACTATAGACATTTTAGATAAATATTAAAATTCTTATTTTAAATCTTGTACGGAAAAATTGATATAATAAGATGTTGAATTAATCCACTTTTAAAATGTTTTTCAATCAGTTTTTAAAATAAGTATTATATGATAAACTTAAAATGTCTACATGGAAAACGTTAAAACAAACATTTAAAAGAGTCGTTCTTTTAAGATGGTCACACTTTCACTTTACTACATAACTTAATATACTTATATATATATATATATATATATATATATATATATATATATATATGTATGTATATATGTTAGTATGTATGTTTGTATGAATTTATGTATGTATGTAGGTATGTATGTATATTTTTAGTAGGAAATGGTATACGATATCTCGGTAATTGTACTGTTTTGTATAAGTTTTTTTTATAAACATAAAAATATTTGAGGGTTACTTCAACAAAGGAAAAAATAAGACTCTATAAAAATGTTTTGTATTTTAATATAAATGAAAAAACGCATACTTACAGTTACTCAGGGAATTGTTCGTATGCTCATAAAAGGATTTTTTATACATATTCCATTAAGTTACATTTATCAGAAGAAATTTAATTCATTGGTGCTCTGGTATCATAATTTTTCCATTACATGTATGTTTGTATGTATATATATGTTAGATTTACATTTATATATAAATATATGACCATGCAAGGCTTTTTTTAAATTTTACTTAATTTTAAATTAATTATTAAAATATATAATGGTGTCGTTTTTTTTCATTTTTTTTTTCGTTTTATTTTTCTCAGATTTATGCTACGTAATGTAACATGTTGCTCTATATATTCATATATATATATATATATTATATATATATATATATATATATTTTTTTTTTTTTACCACTATTAAAAATAATTAGGGTTAAAATCATTTGTTTAAATACATGTAATTTTTATATACAAGATATACAATAAAAAACTTTATGTTACATTTTAAATTATTCATTGAAACATGCATGAAAACATGAAGTGGCTTTTTTTTTTTTTTTTTTTCTAGCTCATATGTAAAAATAATTGCTAATTAAAAGGCTAAAAAAGAACATGAGCAATAAAAAAAAAAAAAATTACGGTTTAAAAAAATAAAGATATATTATATATAAACAAACTTACAAAAAAAAAAAATAGCTGCAACGTTATCTATAGAAATATAAATATATATACATATATATTATTTACGTAACAAATACGTCGGCACAAAAATATACAAATATAAATTTACAAATAAGTAAAAATCTCATATATATTAGAAGGGTATAATTATTATATGTATTACAATATATATATATAACATAGTATACGTATAAATATATATAAGTATAAATGCATGGAAAAAATTAAATAATATTAAAAGTTTATGAAGATATTTTATATATATTTCTAAAAGTTTGAAAATATTATTTTTATCAATTTATTTTTATACCCTTTTAGAGGCTTTAAAAGAAGAAAAAAATGTTCTTTTTGTAAATTGTTGTTGGATGGGTGTATACATGTACAAAAATTCTTCATTACATGTTATATAACATTTAAGTATATTTTTATGTTAACATTCTTTCTTTTTTTTTTTTATTATATATTTGTTTTTTTAAGGATCTCCTTCATGTGTAATTATTATGTTATCATATATCTTACATATATTAATTTTTTATATTCATGATATTGTTTGTATGTATATTTATATATATACTTAAATGCATTATAAACTTTATACATACATTTTATTGCAGCACATTTTTCAGTGTATATTAAAAAAAACAAAATTTGTTTTCTAATAAATAGTAATAATAAAGTTTAAAAAAAAATTAATTAGAAAATATATAAATTAAACATAAATTATTCTTTATAATGAAAAGAATTATTTACTTGAAAATTTTAAATTTCATTCAAGTTTGTACGTGGTTTTTAGAAGTATATATTTATAATTTTATTTTATGTTTAGTACATATATGCTTATTTATATATTATAGATATATATCTCTATATTTTTGACAGTTATGGAATATACTCCATTTAAATATTTAGTAGTTTGTTGTACAAACTGTGAAATTAGTAGAAAATATTTACCTCTGTAGTAGTGTTTAATATTATAAATTATATGCACATATAACATACACTTGTATATATATATATATAATTACACATTTCAGTTGTTTTTGTGTATGAATTTAGGTTTTAGTAGTATATAAGGTATTTACTATGTATATAGAATTTTAATTACATATTTATGATTGTGCGATTTCATTTTAATAGAGTATTAAATTTTCGTGTTCTCGCCCCCCGGAATAAACATAAATTACTTAAAAAATAGTATTGATTTATGTGCACATAAACATATATATATATATTTATTTATTTACTTTCAATATCTCTTTAAAAAATTGTGTGGAATATTACATTTTAATTATTTATTGTACGTACATGGACAAATACATGTGTACAATTTTTTTTTTTTCATTTGTAACGGTGGACATAATTTCGAATTGCAGTTATTTTTTATTAATATATAAGGAATTTTATTTATTTTTTTTATTAGAGAAATAATTTGTTTATGATTTTTTTTTTTAATATTTTCAATTTTTTTTTTGTCCAATAACTTTTTGAATAATTTATCTATATAATTCATGCATTGTATTACAACTTTGATGCTTGTAAGTAAAAATATTTTTCTGCTTGGATATATAACATTTTAAAGTAAAAAAAAAGAATTTTTTTTTTTAATATTTTATAATTACAAAATGTATATAAAAAAATATTAATTAATGTGCCAACATATATACTCATATGTACAAATACTTTTTAGTGCAATTTTTGGCGTAAAAATAGGAGTATTGATATATTACATTAATACATTAGATTGATATATTACATCGATGCATTACATTGATGCATTACATTGATGTATTACATTGATGTATTACATTGATGTATTACATTGTATTTAGGTTTTCCCTAATTTTTGTGTAAATTTGATTAAGGATAGAACGAGATAAAGATAGTAATTAGGAGACTAAGAAAATTAGCCCTGCACACAAAATGTTTTTATCAAGATACCTTATTGTTACGTGCATTTTGCTTTTTTAAGAATACGTGATTATATTTGTACTAATGTAAGGGAAAGTATATTAGTATATGTGTACGTGTATATGTATATGTAAAAAGTGTTGTGAAAACATATGCATGTTAAGGTAAAGGCAACATAACCAAGTGTTAAACGATTGTATGTACTATATATATATATAAAATATATATATGTATATATAATGTTTGTATTTATATGTACTTCTTTGAATAAATTTTTAATATATATGCATATTTTATATATTTAAGTAAGCATTCCAGTATTTATAAAATATATAACCACATTTCCAATTTATACGAATTGTGCCTTTTTTAATTTTTAATAATTTTCCTTTTATGTATATTTAGTGTTTTGTAATGAATATATTTTTAAAATTTAATTAAAATACTATAAATGTAATTCCATATTTAAAGTAACAAGTGTATTTATAAATGGTTGCAAAATTTTGATAATTTTTTAAAAGGCAAATTTTAAGCTGCGCGCTTTAGTTGATACATGTTGCATATATATGTTTTTACATATATATACATGTGTTTTTGTGTGTATACATAATTTGTATAGTCTTTTACATGTTTACCTTGTACTTTGTTTTATTTTTTTTCCCTTTTTTTTTTTTTTTTTTCCCTTTCATTATTTTACATTTTGATTTAAACATTTGATAAGATATTAATACATATGTATAATATGCATACATGCAATACACATATGTATAAATGTATATATACCCATGCAAAAGAAATACATATATGTATCGTTTCAGAACCTTTTTATTATATTATTTGTTTTTTTTTTTTTTTTATCCTTTAATATAAAAAGTTATGGGGAATGTATTAAATCAGATAATATTTAGACCACATCCTCCAAGCTATTCGAAAAATAATAAGAATTTACATTTTATAAAAACGAAACATGGTAGTACAATATGCGGTTTTTTTATTAACAACCATGCAGATATCACAGTCTTGTTTAGTCATGGAAATGCAGAGGATATAGGTGATTTTGTATCTTATTTTCAATATAAATCTAAACGATTAGGATTAAATTTGTTTGCATATGACTATAGTGGGTATGGTCAAAGTACAGGATATCCAACTGAAACTCATCTTTATAATGATGTTGAAGCAGCATATGATTATTTAACTAAAAATCTGAATGTTCCTAAAGACAGTGTAGTGGCATATGGTAGAAGTTTAGGTTCTGCTGCTTCAGTACATATAGCAACAAAAAGAGATTTATTAGGTTTAATCTTACAAGCTCCAATATCATCGATTCATAGAGTTAAATTAAAACTTAAATTTACGTTACCTTATGATTTATTTTGTAATATAGATAAGGTTCATCTAATAAAATGTCCGATTCTATTTATTCATGGAAAAAAGGATAAACTGTTAACATATCATGGAACCGAGGAAATGATTCGAAAAACGAATGTAAATACATATTATATGTTTATTGATGAAGGTGGACATAATAATTTAGAAAGCTGTTTTGGTGATAAAGTAAATGCTGCTTTAGGAACTTTTCTTTATATATTGAGAAACAATATACGTGAAAATGTCAACAGCGTATATAACATTGCTAACATCAGTACCCAGAAATTAAGAAATACCTTTATATTAAATAATACTAAGAAAATAAAAGAACAGTTGAAAGAGAGAGTAGGAGGAAATGATACTCCAGAAAATAAACAAGGAGTAGAAGAAAAGGTTAGAAGTTTACCAAAGACAGATGAGTTGAATTCTATCGCTAGCAGTGTAGATAAATGGAATTGTAAGAAAAATGTACATCCAGTTAAAAATAATGAATATGGTTACAATTCTTCTTCTAGTATGAGCACTATATTTGGATCTATGGAATCAATTATGAAAACAATACCAGACAAAACTTTTTGTGAGAATGACAGTTCTCCTAGTATTGAGAATTTAGCAACGTATACATGTGCAAATAGTAATTATGACAATTTATATAATCAGAATTACAATGTTAACAACTTAAAACGGGATAATAATGGCAATAAGAATGCAGGTATTGATAGTAGTGAAAGAGTCTATAAGAACTACAATTATAACATTAATAATAACAGTTACAGTAGTAAAATAAACAGCACTAGTAATAATAATAAGGTAACTGGTAAAAAAAATTGCTCTAGTTATGTCTACTCAGTGAAAAGGGAAACTTCCAACGTGGATGAAGCTTCTAGTAGCAATGCTAATTACGATAAAATAATTAGAATGCAAAATGAAAAAATGACGCAAGTAGAAAGTAATTCACAAAATCCTAATATTAAAATATCACAAATGAAACGAAATAGCTATAAAGTAGACAGAGTACCAAGGATACGACAAGATATTAACAATATTATTGAGGGGCATAATATGAATAATGCACATAAAAATACAAATGGAATTAATAGTAGCAATGATATAATGAATGAAAGTGTTAAAAGTAATAATCGTAGCTATGAAAATATGAATAATAAGGATTTAACAAAATCAAATTATACTAGAATTAATAAACCTTGTGAAAAAATATCAAAATATGGATCAGGATGTCCATTATCTCCTGCTGTGTCCTTAGCCTCTGTACAAAAAATGCAACATGAAAGTAAAGAAATATGTGCGAAACCTTATTTTATAAATAGAAATAATGTACGTAAAGGAATGAAGAATAATATGCCAGATATTCATAAATCAAGTTTTAATAGTTTTAATGATTTTATTTATGATGAACAAAAGGATGAAATAAAAGCCAATAATAATATTGTGGAACCTGTAAAGAGAGATGTTTCCTCTGCTAGTAGTACATTGAATAATATTAGTTCATTATATGCTTATCATTCGGTGTCGAATGAAAAATTAACCTAATGATTAATGGTGAGAAGTAATTCGGGAGAAATTGTAGGAATTGGTAGGAAAAGGAGAATATTTATCATTAAATTATGTCTGATATTGTGCATAATATTGTGCAAAGTATTGTGCCTTATAGTATACCTTACATTATAGTTTACATCATATTACACCTTTTATTACACTTTATATTATACGTTACATTATACCTCATACATTACGTCACATTATACCTCATACATTACGTCATATTATACCTCATACATTACGTCATATTACAACCTCATATTTTACGTCATTTTTTTTTTTTTTTTTTTTGTGTTCCCATTTAACCTCAAGTAATGCGCATTTAAATATTTATAATTTAAAATAAATCACTCAAGGTTATTCAATATGCACTGGGAGGTGAGCTTGATGCCATTTAGAAGATTGGTAAAAATATATTGTAGCTTATATTAAAATTGTTAAATGATATAGAAATGATTAATGGTGCATATATTAACAATAGTGGCGAGAAAAATGATTTAAGTGGAGGGGAGAAATGTACAGTTTTTGTGTATTTATTACGTATATACTTATAATATGAATGGAAAAATAAGCTAGTACATCTTGCTTGTAAAATTGTATGTTAACGGTTTTGAATAAAGAATAAGAAGATAGTTAATATATTTTTTATGAAGTATCTTCTAAGGAGTGTTATTAGCGCAAAACGGGGATATCTTTTAACAGAGCTTAATGGAAATGATGCATATAAAGTATGAGCAATGTGGATAACATGAGTAATATGAAGGTAACATAATACAGTGAATACAAAGAAAGGTGCAGGGAAGTTATGGCAGAGCTAATATTTACATGGGAGCACACATGGAAAAGGCTACGGTACGACGAAAGATTGAAGTTTGTAATTTGTTTTTATAGGGAAGTTATATATGTAAATTAACAAAAAAAAAAAAAAAAGCTGGATAAGATGTATTTTAAAAATTGCCTATACGAGGGATATATAGAGAGAAATTGTAAGAAGTGGGCATACATTACGTGTTATATAAGCGTTATATGCGTACAAGTATATGTATATATATATATATATATATATGTGGAGATAATATTAGGGGAGTACCAATTTATAAGTCATAAATCATGCGGTGTACATAAGGTAAAAAGGATAAGGAAAATTTACCTTTTTAATACGACGTAATATATAAATGTAGGATCCCTCAATATGGTAATTTTTTTTTTTTTTTTTTTTCTTGCTTAATTTATATATATATAATTAACACATTTTGTTACCATTTATCAACATTTTGTATACGTACTTGTGAAATAATAATATATCCATTTGAACATAAATATATTTGTGTATGCCTCATGTATTTGTTTGCTATTATTTATATATATTCACCCCTTTATCTCTATATTAACACCTCTCACCTTATTTATTTTTATATATAAGTTATTTATTTTATAATATATAATTTTTTTTTTTTTGTTAAATAACCTTTTCAAGTTAAACACATTATTTATTTAAAATTTTTCACTTTTTGTTTATGTAATTAAATGATGTGTTTTGTATATATTTTATAGGAAGACAACTAAACATTGTTGATATTTTTAATATTTAATATTAATATATATTATTTTAATATTTAATTTTTTTTAAATGTTAAGCTATTTATTTATTTTTTTTTTTTTTTTCTACCTTTCAATAAATTTAACTTCTTTTTGCAAAATATAATCGTTTACTTTTAAAAAGTTAAAAGGTCCTTATAATGGCTTTATTATTTTTCCCTAATTAGAACATTTTATTTAATTAAATAATAAAAAGAGTATCTTGTAAGTTCACTATTCTTTTTAAGCGTGCAAAAAGATGAAAAAAAAAAAAAGAGGAGGAAATATTAACTTGAATTTTTTATTTTGGAATGGAGATGGCAATTTTGGCAATTTTCGTCTTTTCTTCTCCATTTAAATAAAAATGTTTCTTTTATTTTCATTTACACTGGCAGTGTCCTAAACGGAATAAAAGATAACTGATAAAAATAATAGAACTGCTAAACCTATTACTGTTATATATGATAACAGGAAAAATATGCACCTTCTATATATATAAGAAAAACAGCACAGACTGCATAATAGTTTTGCATAGTTGACATTAAATGATGCAATTGTAAAAAATATTTATCAAACAAACAAATAAGCGCGTTCTATTATAACATGTGGAACAACCCGTATTTTATATTCCAGTACATTTTAAAGAAATCTTTTTACTTGAAAGGGCTTGTACTTTTTTTTTTTTTTTTTTCTTAATTATGAAAAATTGGACTTGGTTTTTTTCCAAAAAGGCAAAACGTTTTTTAATTTTGTTTTCGTATTTTAAGAAATATTATTAACCAATTTATAATGTATATTGTAATAATTAGACTTCTTTAATTAATCTAAATAAAAAAAAAAAAAAAAAAAGTAAAAATGAAAGAGAATGGTTTAGGCTCTTTCAAGTTGTTTCTATGGTAAATAAACAAAGGTGCAGAGAGAACGTTACTTTTTTTTTTTTTTTTTTTTTTTCTGAAGTTTCAACATAAATAATATTTTTTTTTTTGTATGGCAAATGTAAATATACGCTTACAAGCATCATAAAAAAATGATTATATTTTTTTATACCTTTTTTTGCTAACTTTAAGGTGCGATAAATTCTTTTTGTTGTTTTCTTTTTGCATTCAAAGAAATGGTTTCACTAAATTTTTATTTATCTTATTTTAACTATGTATTAATAAAAACGTGATGGAAGAAGATCATAAGGAAAAATTTACTAAATGTATGTCATAATAAAGGAAGATTTTTTTTTTTTTTACGGTTTTTTATTTTGAGAAATCAAATTTTAAAATACTTTTCTTTTTTTAGGAAATACTGGTTTGATGTTCTATTAATATTTAAAAAAGTAGAAGAGTACATTAAAGTAAAAATATACATGTAAATCGTTCTTTTATGAATTTTAACATTTTTCCATATCATCTTAAAAAATATGTGATATACTAGGAGATACAAGTTTTAGTAAATAAAGAGGATACTATGAGTGTAAATAGTAAGAAGGTGCAGGTAACGAATTAAGAGAGTAAATTTATGCCTAATAAGATGAGTTTGTGTATAATTCGCGCTTATGCCATATAAATGTATGCGCATATATGTACATATGTATACATATATGTATGTATGCATGTATGTATCTGTACTCGTATAGAGCTTTTATTACCGTCAAATGGAGTAATATATCTCCCCTAGATTACTACACGCATGAGCAACTGTTGGTAATATTTATGCTTTATTTCTTTTTTCACCCTTTTGTCGATCGGATGAAGAAGAGTGAACAATGTATGTATTAAAATAGAGCAATATGCGTGTTTCCATAAAAAATTTGTTCAATAATTTATTAATATAATTTTCTTCATTTTTCTTAACTTTATTTTTCTTTCCTTTTAACTTCGCAGGTGAAGAACAAGAGCGCGGCCGACATTCAGATAACGGCAGAACAGCTAATAAACGAAGCGCTAGATTTAGAAGAAGTTGAGAGGAAGGTAAACTACAATTTAATTGATGAGGACGAATTAAATGAATATAAGATAACTAAAAGGAAAGAATTTGAAGATAAGATAAGAAAAAGGAGGTATTTAATAAGTACCTATATAAAATATGCTCTTTGGGAAATAAAACAAAAAGATATAAAAAGAGCTAGATCTATTTTTGAAAGAGCTTTAAATATAGATTATACAAACAAGAATTTATGGTTAAAATATGTAGAAGTTGAGTTAACAAATAAAAATATTAACAGTGCAAGGAATTTACTAGAGAGAGTAGTTTTATTATTACCATTAGAGAATACCTTTTGGAAGAAATATGCACATTTAGAAGAGATTTTAAATAATTTTGTAAATACTCGAAATATATACGAAAGATGGATTAAATGGAAAATAGATGAAACATCGTTTTTATGTTATATTAATTTTGAAGAAAGATGTAAAGAAATAAGTAAATGTCGAGAAATATTCGAAAGACTTATTGTTAGTATACCCAAACTAGAGTGTTTTTATAAATTTATTAGATTTGAAAAGAAATATAAAAATATTGATAGAGCTAGAGCATGTTTTGAAAAATGTATACAATTATTTCCTTCCTCATTTTTAGATGAAAATTTCTATATATACTTTTGTAATTTTGAAGAAGAAAATAATGAGTATGAAAGATGTCGAAAAATATATATAGAAGCCTTGAAGAGGTTACCAAAAGATAAGAGTGAGCTTTTATATAAAAACTTTTTACAATTTCAAAAAAAATATGCTAATAAAGAAGAGTTAGATCAAACTCTAATATTAAAAGAAAGGATATACTATGAGGAAGAATTAAAAAAGAGTCCAGCTGATTATGATATATGGTTTAATTATATTAAACTAGAAGAATCTAATATTAATTTAATAAATAAAGACAAGTCTATTGTTCGAATAAGAGAATTATATGAAAGGGCAATATGTGTTGTGCCTTTAGTATCAAATAAAAAATTTTGGAAAAGATACATTTATATATGGATTAACTATTCTATATTTGAAGAATTATATGCTGAGAATATAGAAAGAGCTAGACAAGTGTATAAAAATATTTTTAAAATTTTAAGTAAGCAAAATTTTACATTTAAAAAGATTTATATTCTTTATGCTAATTTTGAATTAAGGCAATTAGAAATTCAAAATGTAAGATCTATATACAATCATGCAATTGAAAACGTGAAGAAGGAAAAAATATTTGAAGAATATTGCGATATAGAATTGCGTCTAGGTAACATCAAGGAATGTAGAGAAATTTACGCTAAGTATGTGGAATCCTTCCCCTTCAACTCGAAGGTAAAAGTAGAAAGAAGTAGAACGGTGGCAAACGAAAATCCGTAAAATTATTCTTACTTTGTTTGATAGCCAAGTGCAACTTACATTGTGCGCCGAATAAATTTTACACAGTCGTCATTTGACGTTCGACTTTTGTTGTTCATTAATTTTCATTCTTTACTTTTAACTTCTCATTTTTGACAGGCATGGTTATCAATGATTAACTTTGAGCTCTCATTGGATGAAGTTGAGAGGGCTCGGCAGATCGCGGAAATAGCTATACACTTGGATGATATGAAGCTGCCTGAACTGGTAATATTTTTTCAAATGTTGTTTGAGTTTGTTATCATTGGTGGGACTGTACCGATGGGAGTACATTTCCAATATGTCGTCCAGTCGTGTGCATCGCGTTGCGGGCATATTATAATTTGTTAATTTGTTAACTTACTGGCCTAAATGCTAATTTTCTAACCAATTTACTACTTTACTCATATGTGTATTCATATATTTGTTAATTTTTTCCTTTTTTTTTCTTTCTTTTTTTTCTGTCAGATATGGAAGAATTACATAGACTTAGAAATAAACCTACAGGAGTATGAAAGGGCGAAGAACCTTTATGAGAGGTTATTAAATATAACTCAACATTATAAGGTAAGAATATTATACTAATTATTTAAAGTATGAATTAGGAACTTTATGTCGTTATCTAGTCATATTATATCTTATTTTTGCTTCCCTTTTTTTTTTTTTTATTTTCTACAGGTTTACAAAAGTTATGCGGAGTTTCAATACATCTACTTCGATGATATAATTCGGTGTAGAGAAATTCTGGAGGACGGAATTGAATTTTGCAAAAAGAATGAATTAGCGAATGAAAGATGTATATTGATAAACTTTTTATATGAAATTGAAAAGGATTATGGAGATAAAGAAGTTATTGAAAAAACTTCAAAAAGATTACCCAAAAAAGTTAAGAGGAAAGTCATCAAAAATAATGAGGATGAAATGGTCGAGGAATATATCACCTACGTTTTCCCTGACGACGGAAACCAATCACAAGTAAAAAAAAATATTAATGAACAGTTCGTTTTTATTGAGTTTTCCTTGTTTCGAGGCATGCTATGTATTACGTTTTTTGTTTCACATGTTTCATGTTATGCTTCTTTTTTTTTTGTAGAACATGAAGATACTACAAAAAGCCCTGGAATGGAAGAAGCAAATGGAAGAGAGGAAGAAGAAGGAAGACGAAGAGAAGCGAAGAGAGAAAGATAAGGAAGAAAAACAGGAAGAAGAGGATGAGGAAGAAGAGGACGAGGAAGAAGAGGACGAGGAAGAAGAGGACGAGGAAGAAGAGGACGAGGAAGAAGAAGATGAGGAAGAAGAGGACGGGGAAGAAGAAGATGAGGAAGAAGAGGACGGGGAAGAAGATGAGGATAATGAAAAAGAGAATAAGGAAGAACAGAAAGAGGAAGAAAGATGAAGCAGCTGCTGAACATGAGGTGAAGCAAAAAAAAAGTACGTGAAAAAAGAAAAGTGCCTTTTTCACAAAATCAAATTGAAAAAGATAAAAAGTATAAATAATGTTGCAAAAATAAGTAAATGTCCAGAAATATAAGAAAATGTGTTCATCTTTTACTAAACATTTTTAACACACTTTATTATGCTTTCTTTAATTTATTGGCAGCTTTGAAAGATTTTATGCCAATATTTGTAGTATAACTTTTACTGTTTTTTCGTTAAAATTCTTTTGTTTCAAACCTTTTTGTGTAGCTCCATTTTGTATTACCCTTTATCATTTTACCCCCTTTTGTGCTACCACATTTTATTTCTATCTATTTTTGTATCATTACATTTTGTTTGACCCATTTTTATTTCATATCTTTTTTTTTTTTTTTTTTCGTAAAGTTTACAATCAATAAACATGCTAGGAAAAAAAATATATAAATAATAAATAGGACCATAAAAATTACACTGTATTAACTAAAAGAGCAATTTTTGAAGAAAAAAAAAAATAAAGAATAAAATAATACTATAAATATCCAAGTATGTTGTGACTTATAACACGTTTGTTATTATGGAGTTTCTTACAATTCTCCTTTTTTTTTATTTTCAAAAAATTATTATTTTAGAGCGTTTATTTTCATAAGTATACATGAGATTTTTTTTGTATGTATATTTATATGCATGTTCATGTCTAGCTTATGTTAAATGTTATTTATTCTTTTTTTTAAAAAAAAAAAAGAAAACGAAATGAAAGGACGAACAAAGAAGTTATAAAACACTCGTGTCAGAAATAGGAAAAAAGCTGTTATGTTTATATTAAAATGAATGAATTAATAATAAAAGAAGGAAAATATAAGGATATTTTTATACCTTAGTAATAACTTTAATTTTTCTTTAAGCTTTCGGGTTAAATGTTATTTAATTTTTCCCGATTTGACGGCTCTTTCACGAAAACGTTTTATTTTAATATTATACATATATATATATATAAATGTATATTAGTATCATTTTTTTAGCATGTGTTATAAAGGGACAAAAAAAGAAGTTTAATTTCCGTCCCTGCCATCCCCTCGTTAGCATCACATCGATCTTTCTTTTTCTTCGTTTTTTTTTATTTTTTTTATTTTTACACGTCCAATTTGTAAATAAATATGATTAAATCAAATTTATATTTTTATCACGGGGCATCTTTGCAAGAAGTAAAATAGAAGACGTGTATTTTTTTAAAAAATGTTTTATGTGAATGCGAGCACTGTACAATAGCTCTATTTCGATAAAAGAATTTTCAATTATTTTTAAAATGTTTAATTATGTATCCTTAAAATTCTATATGATTATGAAAACGAGGATAAAAGAAGCAAGAACATAGTAGTGCGAATGTAAAATGGAAGATACATATAAAATTTTTCACATAAGTTGTAGTGAACATGTATGTATGTATACGCATGAAAAATACTATATCTGAACTATCTCTAATAATAATACCTACTGCATGTAAAATATGAGTGAACACACAAAAACGATAGAAAAATAAATTGGGCAATTTGAACATTTACACTATTTTGTAACTATGATTTTTGTAATTTAATTGCTTATGCTATTTAGTAAATTTATTTCCTTAAAAAAGAAAACATTTTTCAGGCATTTATATTAAAAGTACGTATATATATATATATATATATATATATATATATGTATATAAAATATACATAATTTATATATATATTTGACTAAAAAAGCAAGATAGCAAGGTGTGAAAAAATAAAAAAGGCAAACCTTGCTGAATTGAGTTCATGTTCAAAGCTGAGCAGCACTAAATATGTAGAGATATGATGATTCGATTTAGAAAAAAAAAAAAAAATAAACAGTGAATATGATGTATACATATGTACACATATACATATTATTTATACTTATATACATAAAAATATGTATGTTTATATGAACTATATATATTTTAGATCGACACTTCAGTTAAAATTTAAAAGCTGCATTTTCTTAAAAAGAAAAGGAACGTTAAATATTATAAGAAAATTAAGATAACAAAAAAAATAAAAAATAAAATAATGTTATTTTTTTCCATGTTCATTTATATTTTTTATGTTTTGCTTTTTCTTTTTTTTCATTTTTACAAAATGATCTTCACATATAACTAATATTGATATATGTATTTATACATATACAATTCGTAAAATTGCAATCGTATGTAAACACATTAGAACATAATATTTATTTTGTTATTTCCATCCATTTGTACATCGCTTTATACATTTTTCCTATTCCTTGTATATTTTTACTTTTTAGTAGTGTCATTTTATAATTTTTAACACAATATTTAAATCTTTAGATTTGTGGAAAAAGAGAAAAAAAAAAAAAAACAAGAAGAAGAAATACCTAGATGTATATAAATACTTTACTTTTTTTGTAGTTTTATACTTGTAAAATGGTATTATCTATAAAACTTTACATACTTATATTAAATTGATGAATACAAGAATATAAAATAGGATGATCGTATATTATATTCTTTTTTTTAGAAAAAACAAATTATATGTTAAAATGAAAAACAGAATATATAATGCATACTAAAAAATTTTTTTTCCTTATTTTATTCTTTTTTTTTACATACTTTCAAGATTATTTTAAAAAAAAGTACTACAAGAAACGTAAATAAGTATTCATATAAATATATATGTGAACAGTTATACATTTATCTATATGTATATTTTTTTTTACCGAATGAACATTAAATTACTGTAATTGTTGTGTCTAATCCTTTTTGTGGGTTTTTATAGATAAAATTTTTTTTAATTTTTTACATTTTATTTCCGTAAAAGAGGTTTAACATAGCTTATGGGCTATACATGTATATTTGAATGCGTACATATATATATACACATTGTTACGTGTATTTATTGTTCATATATATATATGGATATGCGTGCATTTGCCACCATTACTGCCTTATAAATTTTGAAAAAAATAATTATAAGCTATACATATCCAATGACAAGGTTATTTATGAATATAGTTATACTTTAGAATAGATATAATTGTGTATTTTTTCCATTCCCCCTTTTGTGTAAGTGAATTACACTTATTTTAAACTTTTTTGAAATGGCAAAATAAACATTAAGAGGGTGTTACGTTTGATTAAATTTATAAAATTACCATAAGAAGTGCTTTATAATGAAACATTTTTTGTATAAATTCTGCTTATTATGAATGCTCATATATATAAGCATATATATACATATATATATGTATATACATAAATACAGCACATATATTTGTGTTTGCATGTAAATATATATATATATATATATGTATTAAATATTCACCTTTTTATTAACATGTAAATATCGAAGGAGTAATGCCTTCATTTCTTCTTTTTTTTTTTTTTTTTTTTTTGATCAACCAGCTAAGGAAGTCGGGCTTCTATATATGATATTTAAATATATATGTAACAATTATGTAGAAGTGAATTTATCTGCTTTTTTTTTTTTTTTTTTTTTTATATATATACATATATATGGCTACATAGATATTAGAATTTGTAAAAATTTAAAACCCTATTTTTGTTTAAAATAAGGTAAAAAATATATTTCATAGAACAATTATGACCTTACGTTATTTTTATGTATTTTTTAGTACAATTTTTAACATACATATTTCTTGATAAGCCAACATACATGTGTATATGGGCATAAGGGCATATGTGTATATGTATAAAATAGTTTTAAGCATTTTTTTTTATTATTCTTAAATTGCCTATGTTTAAAGTAAACCTATAATTGCATTGAAGATATATATATAAACGGATTTTTATGATCAAGTGAACGTATTATCATCCTTACGTTATGATAAAAAAAAAAAAAAAAAAATTAAAAATAACAGAAAATGTAAAATTGTAAGTAATACATAAAAATGAATGTAACATTATTATTACATGCGTGCGTATATGTATATATGTGAATAAATAATGTTACAATGCAATCATTATAATCGTTGTATTTTTTCTTTTCTTTTCTGTTTTTTTTTTTTTTTTTTTTTTCTTTATCATAACCCCACATTCAAATGTTATACGGAAATGCATAAAATTTTTAGTAGTAAGTACATATAACATATTTTATTTTCAGTTTTTCTCTTTTTCCATTTTTTCCTTTTTTTTGTTTACGTAACATAAATTTATAAAGAAAAAGCACAATTAAGCTATTTAACAACAATTCATTAGACAGTAATTTATTGCCAAATATTTTAGCAAAATTATGCTTGATCATTTGCCTGATTTTTTTTTTTTTTTTCCATTTGATTTATTTGGATTATTCCCCATTTTTTAAATACATTCAGCATTCATCAAATAGTATATAATAATTGTATCATTATGTAATTTATTTTTGCTTCATTTCTACTTAATGCTAATTTTTTTTTTTTGTCGTTGTGTGCTGCTAAATTTTTACGGACGTATATATATATATGTGTATATGAGTATCTACATGAATATATTTCGTGTATTTATTTTTCAAATATAGTATTAAATTATATAGATGAGAAAGCTGGGTTTTTTATTATACAATAATGCAATAATTTATTTTTTACTAGTATAGATACGTGCTAGGCGAAATATGCCGCATGTAAATAGTTATTGTATCGTTCCAATATTTCTATTGCATATATATATGTATATATGTGCATATTTAAATGGTAATATGGATGACTGTATATATGCAAATTTCTGTGGTTATTTGCTTACACGATTGCACTTTCATAAGATTACACCTTTAAACGATTACACAATATCCCTTGTTCATTCCTTTAATTATCATTAAGAGGAAGATGAGCAAGTTGTAATTCTGAAGTTAAATAATAATCATAGATCATGTCTTTTTTGTAAAAGACATATGTTTATTGTCAAGGCACGTACATATTGTCAATAATTAATTTATCTTAATTTTAAAAAAGATTGAGTAAATATGCATACCTATGTTCTTTTCTGTTTTTCTTTTTCTTTCCTTCTTTCCTTTTTTTTTTTTATATAACTTGAAGAGATTTTTTGTGATGTTGTGAAAATAAAAAAAGTACATTTTTATTATCGCTAGCTTCATTTTCTTTTTACATTTATATTTGATTATGTTTAGAACAATATAATTTTGTTATTTTCTTAAAGTTTTTTTTTTTTTTTTTTTTTTTTTTTTATTATTTTTTGCATATCTTTTTTACTCTCCCCCCCTATTTTGTTTTTTGCAATATTTTCCAGAATTTTTGTATTTTTTTTTTTTTTCTCCCCCATTATTTCTTTCAAATCCTGTTGATGTTATTTCTTCCTATTTTGTTTTTTCCTTTTTTTATTTTTATTTAATCTGTTTTGTGATAAAAAAGACATTTTCCTTATCGCATTATACATTGTTTTATGTTTTTACGTTTATCTTTACATTTCTACCATATTTTGTTTCCTTTTTTTTTAAAAAAAAAAAAAAAAAAGTATAATGTATGCGCATAAGGAAGAGCTAAAGAATTACTTTAATGAAATAAAATTAAAGGGTTCGTTTTGTTATGATTTTAACACAGGGGACTCACGTAATGTTGATTATATAACAAAGTTAAAATGTGATTTACTAAATAGTTACAATAATAGCGAATTAAATGATATTGACAATTTTAAGGCACATGCAAGTAATGATGTAGAAAATAAAAATAGTAGTAAGAGAAATAACAGTGGTAGCAGCAGCAGTAGCAGTAGTAATAATTATAACAATGAGGGAAGTAATGGCATTGAAGACAGCAACAATGATAGCAGCAGCGGTAGTAAGCATAGGAAGGAGTTGCTTAACCTTTTAGACAACATCAGCTATTTAAATGAAAACTCGTGCTATAATAAAAATAATTCATACAATAAAAATAATAACGCCCCTCCAAAAGGTATTAAAAAATGTAGCTTCTCATAATATGAAACGGTGCATATGTTTCTGTCGTTGTTTCGTACTGTTATTCTTATGCTACAGTGTTATACGTAACAATCGTGCTGTACTATTATTCTTTACTACCACGCTGCAATGTTATTATATAAGACCGTACTGCGCTGTTATTATTTAAGACTCGTTCTACACAGCTATATTTGTCTGCGACGCTACACTGATATTGTTTACAACCGTGCTGCATTATTGTTCATATATTTTGAATATTAACATTTTATCTTTTTTTTTTTTTTTTTTTTTTTTTTTTTTTTTATTCTTGCCATCCTTCCTTATTCCCCCCATCGTGCAGGAAAACGAGAACTCAGTCAAAATGATTATTTGAACATTAAGAAGAGCAGATTAATTAATAATTTGAATTACTTCATGCGGGTGTGTTGCAATAAGAGTTCGTACATAAAATTTATAAATCATTACTTCAACATAATATATAGTAATAGTATTAACGTATTATTTAAGTATGAGTGTATCTTACAAAAGTTTGCAGAGCAGAATGAAAAAAATTTAACAGAAAACGATTATTATAACGGATACATAAACTTAAATAAGATTCCAATTCTAATGAATGAATATAACTTACTTAATGGTATGAAATTAGACATAAATAACAATCAAGAATATTTAAAAAATAACTCGAACCTAGAAAGTAATGTATTAAATTTTATCAATGTATATGATAATTTAACTGTTAACTTTTTTAATCATATATTTACAAAAATTAATAATAATGAAATGAATATACAAAATTCTAATGTTGACTATATAATTCATAATTTTCTTCAAAAGAAAAAGTTATTAAAAGAAAATGTATTTAATTTATTATTAAATATTAGTGAGTCTTATGAAATAAAGTACTGTAATGTTATTACTGATTTAAAAAATGATGAACATGTAAAGGAAAGAAATGAAAGAATAATTTTCGAAATGTTAAAAAATAAAGTTGAAGGAAGATTTAGCAATTTTAATAAGGGAGAAGATTTTTCTAATTATGATGATATCATGAATAATGACCATGGTAATAAAAATTTCAATGCAGCTTACAATTATGACATTGAACAAGACAGTTGTTCCAAAATTAATAATAGTACTGAACCTGATAATTGGTGTAAACCAAAAAAAGGAGAAATGTATGTTAAGGGAAATAATGAAAACATGAACATGATTAAAGGAAAGGAAAGTGATACAACCAACACTTTTTGTAAAATAAAAAGTAGTAATCTTAGTAATAGTAATAGTAATAGTAATAGTAATAACATGACAAGTAATAACACTGATACCACTACTACTTCTGTAGCCACGACTGCTACAGTTGTTACAGCAGCTACTGTTTCCACTGCTTTAACCACTGCGACGGCTGCTACCGACTGTGTGGGGGGTGTTTCAGAAACAACTATCAGTAGTAGGGTGAATCATCATAATGATGAGGATGGTATTGCTATTGCGTATTCGACGGGTGTCGATATTTCAATAAACTCTTATAGTAATGGTGTTGAAAAAAAGGGGAACGTGTTCCTAAATGATATGAAGGAAATGCTAAACAAAGAAATTGGTACCTATGATTGTTGCTACAGACAAAAGGAAGAAGGGGAAGAAAAAGAGGAAGATCATGATGACAATGATAATGACAGTTCGAATGACAATACCTATGACAATGATGATGAACATGCAAACAAGAATGCTAACGCGATAGATAACATATACAAATTCCTTAAGAACAATACTTTTATTCCAAATAATAATATATATACAGATTTTGTTGAAAATGGTAATGACATATTTTTAAATAAAATAAAAAAGAGTGATAAAAATGCATATTTCAAATTAATAGAAAAATTTGATCGAATGTATAATATAATAAATGAATTTAAAAGTAACCTGAAAACTAGCCCAGTGAACGAAGATACTATAAATAATGATAATGAGAATTTTCAGAAACATAGAAAGAGAAAATTTATTAACGATGAATATGAATTGAAAAATGCCAATCATACGAAAAGATGTTTAAGAAACTGTAATTGTAAAAAGATTCAACCCGTTAAAAGAAGTAAAAGAATTATTAATAAAACTGAAATATCAAAAGGAAAAAAAATGAAATAAGCAGAAATGGGGAGATTGAGAAAATTATGCAGTGCAAATATCTTTGTTGTTTTTAGTTTTTTTCTGTTTATATTTATACGTTCTTCATTTTTACGTCGCATTATTTTTACGTCGCATTATTTTTACGTCGCATTATTTTTACGTCGCATTATTTTTACGTCGCATTATTTTTACGTCGCATTATTTTTACGTCGCATTATTTTTACGTCACATTATTTTTATTTTATGTTATTTTTATTTTATGTTATTTTTATTTTATGTTATTTTTATGTTATGTTATTTTTATGTTATGTTATATTTATATTATTTTTTTTTTTCGTAATTTTTAAGTACAAAATTAACCGATGAGCAATTATTTTGTTTGTCAATATTGAGTGACTGAATCGGCTAATAAGTGAATTTTTCTTATTGAAGATGCGTTTCGGTCATCCTATGCGTACGTATATATATATATATATATATATATATATATATATATGTACTTGTGCACATACACATATGTATCCATACAAATGTATACATACATATATATTTATACGTATATACATGTAGATGCACATATACCTTTGTGCCTTCACATCCATCATTGCAACTTTTGCTTCCTTTTTTAAAATTTTTATGATGAAGAGAGTTCAAAGAAAACATAGGGAAAGAGATTATCAATTTAGAAATCTTACCATAAATTATGTTCATTTGTTTTAAACATATATTATATATATATATAATATATATATATATATATATGGATAGATAGATATATAGATATATAGATATAGATAAATACTTGTGTATGAACTGATCTACTGCTTGAATGCACATGAACATATGTGTTAATTATGTATATATTGATTATACGAAGTAATATATGCAACAAGTGGATATTTTTTTCACAGTAATTTAAAAAATAAAATAGTATAAAGATAAAGGAATGTGTATTTTTTTTTTTTTTTAAATCCTTTTGTAAACCATTTTTCAAAATAAAAAAGGTATCTCGAATATTTTGACCACATATAGAGAGCCATTCATGTGTAGAAATGTGAAATTTGGCAGAAATTTTTTTGCTTGCACAATATACATGTATATATATAATATATTAATACACATGTATATGTGAGCAACTGTTGGGTGATATGGATATACAAGGTGAGCAAAAAATAGAAGCAGGGATTTTTAAAATGTTTTTTTTTTTTTTTTTTTTTTGTTAAACATTTTATAAATAATTTTTCTCTTTTGTGTAAATTAGTAAAAGCAAAATTGGTATTGTGAAATAAGACATAGTTGCAATAACTTTAATGATGTGTGATAACTCATACAGATATGTTTTTTTATCACAATTTGTTTTTTATTTGTTTTATAATTTGTTCCATTTCTTTTACCAAATAATACTTATCTACTTTGTGTGTCCTATCATTTTGCAGAAATCTGAATAACTCTTCACTAAGTTGTTTTTCATAATGACAAGAAAAATCCACATATGTACATGTATGCCCTCTAAATCTCATTTGTGTCAATTTTTTTGTTGAATGTAATAATATATTTTTTATAACTGTATTTTCTAAATTGAAAAAATAGTTTTTAACTATGTTTTTTGTTGGAATAACGACGTTTTTATATATTTCAAAATTTAAAGATTTAATAGTAGTATTAAATAAATACATAAATTTGTTTTTCATTATATTATTGTTCTTTATTAAATAAATATACGATTTTTCTAAAAACAGGAATTTTAAAGAGTTGTAAATCGAATACAGTAACCCATAGTATGTGACATTAAAATGAAGTTTGTAAATTAATCTTTTATAAATAAACAAGGTTATTATAGTATCCTTTTGATGATTACTATTTATGCGATAGATGTAATCATAAATCATATCCATGTTTTTATTCTTAAAATCTGTAATATAGAAATACTGAATAAATGGGTTATGAACTATATTTATTTTAAATTTTAGAATGGACCTAAATAAATTTTGTATTTGATAATAAATAATTTTCTTTTCGTGCAATTCTTTAAAGAAGTAGTAGCTTTTTTCAATGTAAAAATAATTGTGTTTAAGTAAGAGTAACCATTTATCTTTTTTTTTCATTTTTTTTAAAGATTCATATTTTAATAGTGTTGAAATAGTTAAAATGTTTATTGTACAAATTTGTTCTTCTTCCTTTGAATAGGATTTTTTTTCTAATTTTGACAAAATTGAATTTAATTTTAGAACAATTGAGCAAATGATATACTTTATAAACATATTATTTTTTATGTTTAGAATCATTTTTTCTATATAATAATCTAGGACTGTTATTTGTACATCGTTCAGTTCATCATACGCGTAGTTATTAACCCAATAGTTACTTAGCTTTTCCGTAATCATTAACATGAATTTGTTGTAGTTACGTTTAAAGAACTTCCTTTTAATTTTATTTATTTTTTTGATTATATCGAATTTGTTAATAATTTGTGTAGTCATATGGATGGGATATTTGTCCCTATGTGGCGTGTTCTGTATACAGCTGTTCGGTTGATAAAAATTCCCATCTGAGCATCTCTTATCAGGATTATTGTTTTTTACAGTGAGAATTTCATTTCTCTCTAAATATTGGGTAATCCTTTTTGATCTTCTATGAACATAAGTAATAACGTTGTATATAAGCAGTAAGAAAGGGTAAAAAGCGTCCAGATAATCTAAGACACATATGATACACTTTTTGTATGTACATATAATATCTTTTGCTTCTTCATGGGTAAATGGAGAGGTATCATCGTTTAAGTAAAAATGGTCAACAAAGTAATGATATCTGTTCAGAACGAATAAATTAAAATGTATTTCATTAGAATGGTAAAGGAAAGAAGAATTTATAAATCCTGATAAATATAATAAAAACCGAAAATAAGTTAAAAAAAAAATACAGAAAAATTCAAATTCGTAGTAATCCATTTCTAATTTTATATCATATTTATTATTATTTAATTTTTCACAAAAATATTTATTTAATAGTTCGTTATTTCTATTATTGTTGTTAAAAGGTGTACCATCGGATGTTTTAGAACTATGTATTTCCTTAATAATGTCATAACATTGTGTCTTCAAATCATCTCTACATTCTCTATTTTTTGATCCTTCCTTTTCAAAATACTCTGTAATTGCATCTATAAATATACGTTTTTTATAGAAGGGAAGAAACAATAATATTTTTCTTGATATTTCATTTTGTATGATCCTTTTTTTTACTTCATATTCTTTACTGTGTTCCTTATCCTGTTTGGATTTATTTGAATTCTCATATATATTTTGTTCATTATTTATTAAGCAATCTTCTCCAGATTTATTATCATCAATATTTGACTCCTCCAATTTGCTGTTCAGGTGCATGCAATTTAATTTATCCCCATCATTATCATTATTATCATCAAAAACTTTATGTATCTCGAACGTTTCCATTATGTTAGGATTACTCATCAAATTGTTATTTTCACTTAAACACAAAATTTCCCCATAATGAACTCGTTCTAACATTCCAATGAATGTACTATTGATGTTGTTATCTTCTTCAGTGTTTACACTTACAACTGTTAAACTACTATTACAAGTACTGCTTTGCTCGAGCAGCTCACTGTCGCTTTCATAAGTGTTTTCCAACTCGGTAGGTTCACAATTTTTACAGATTTCACTGTTGCTGTCATTTATTTCGCTGCTGTTAATGTCATTTATTTCGCTACTGTTAATGTCATTTATTTCGCTACTGTTAATGTCATTTATTTCGCTACTGTTAATGTCATTTATTTCGCTACTGTTAATGTCATTTATTTCGCTGCTGTTAATGTCATTTATTTCGCTACTGTTAATGTCATTTATTTCGCTGCTGTTAATGTCATTTATTTCGCTACTGTTAATGTCATTTATTTCGCTACTGTTAATGTCATTTATTTCGTTGCTGTTGCTATCATTTATTTCGCTGCCGTTGATGTCACTCATTTCGCTGTTACCACTGTTCTTCATGTCATCGTTGTTAGTTACATTCATTACATTTTCTTCTCTTTCATTATTAACTATAATTTTATTTTCGTTTTTGTTTTTTCTTTCATAAGTGGAGTTCTTTTTACTTCTTATAGTTCTTCCTTGTGTCTGTTCTAAGGATTTTCCAATTTTCCGGAAGGCGTTACTTATTTGATTTCCTTTTTTTTTGTTGACATTTTTTTTATCTTCATGCCTGAATTTTTGATGTAACGAAATTTTCTCTTTCTTTTTGGAAAAGTGTACAGATTCATTTCTTTTATGGTGTTTGGTAATTTTTGAAGCCTTCAATTTTCCTGCAAGTTCAGAATTTTCTATAATAGTATTTTCCCTTTCACTATATGCACTTCTTTCATTCGGTGATTTTTTCTCTCTCTCCTCTCCATTCTTAGTTGACCTATTCTTCCCCATATCTTCAGTTTTTTTTTCGCTCTCATTACATATTTGGTTTATTTCCAATCTCCTCTTTTTTCCTTTACCACATTTATTTGCTTTCGTTATACATTTGGATGATTTTATTTTTATCATTTTTTGTATTAATGTTCTCAAAATTCTTTAAAATGGTGTTTCTACATTTATATAACCTTTAAAGTTTTTTTTTTTTTGTTCAAGATATTTTCCTTTTTTAAACTTGGTGGAAGTTTCGTCTTTCCTCAAAGATTTTAGCAATTCTGGAAGTTGTTTAACTGTGTTTTCGTAAGAATCCAATATGTGAGTGAATAAATACATATACGTACATACATACATGAATATGCTTACATATGAGTAAATGTATGAATGTATATAAGAATAGACAATTTGTTTGCTACTTATATGACTGTGTTATCATGTGGGGTTCTTTACAGGGTATGCATTTTATTTTACACTTAAAAAATAGTTAGATATTGAAATAGTATGATCTCTATTCTGTGTATTATTATTTACATTCTCTTACTTATTTTCTTTCTATGTATAAAATGAACACCCAAAAAGGCGCTGCATAGATATAATATATATATGTGTATACACTTTCAAATTATGGAACTGAGAAAAAAAAAAAAATAAAATAAAATACACATATATATATTCCAAACAATTCGTACGATGTACAGTATCTTCTGATTAACGCGTAAAAATATATCATAAAAAGAAGATAGAAATTTATTAGACTTCTATTTACTCTCCGTGTCTTAAAAAAATAAAAGTAAAAAGAACAAATAGACGTTTTGTTTTGACAAATTTACTATTATTTACTGCTACTACTTTAGGTGTATATTACTATTTTACTATGTTGTAAAAAAAAAAAAAAGAATTCTAATATATAATGAAATGTTATAATATGTTCATAATTTTATCTTTTTTTTTCTTTTTTTTTTTTCTAACGTCTATGTGTATGTATAAAATCTCTATGAGTATCACATTCTTTTATTGTTAGAAGAATGCCAAAAAAAATGTACTATTATCTTCATTTTTTTTTTTTTTGCTTTTCATGCAGTTATACCTATGAGTTATAATGAAGAAAAAATAATTTTTTCTCTCCGAGTATGAGAATTTGTACTCAATAACATATTTGTTTGATAAGGTTTTTTTTTTTTTTTTTTTTTTACCTGAATGTTTTTCATTTAATCTAACTAATCTGCGAAGTCTTATTCGCGTGAATCATATAATTAGTTTTCATTATAGAAGGAAAATAAAAACATATGAAATATGAAAAAAATTCATGGCAGTTCAAAAATGGGAAAAAAAGAAAGTGAAAAATTCAAATACTTATTATGTCATATGTAACCTACTAGTTTCTTTAATTTTTTTTTTTTTTTTCATTTTGATATCTGTAATTTTGCTTTAAACAAAGTTATACAAATATATATAAATGCACGTGGACGTTTATCTATTTATAACTAGGAAAAAAACACAAAAAAAATTAAGAAAAATACGAAGATACTTATAATTTTCTAATCCTTGTAGAATTCTCAGTGTAAAATAGACATTAAAAAAGCTATTTAAATATTGCACTTCTATCTTCAAATATGAATTAAAATAGAAAAGAACACATGGGAATAATGGGATGAAAAAAGCGCTTACCAAAAGAATAGCACATATAAATACGTATTAATGCGTAATTATATGTATGTGCATGCAGGCGTACAAATAAGGGTATTATATAGTCCTTACTTATTATTACTATTACTTTTAAATTGTATTCGTGAGATTGGTGGGAACTTACTCATAACTATTTTGTACATGCATATATATATATATATATATGTATAAATACAAACATGAATATTCGGCAAACGCAAATTGAGTTGAAAAGAATTGATACGCTTTATATATAAAACGTATATTATGGCGAACAATTTTAAAACGAACACAAAGAATTATGAGCATTCTAAAAATTGTATACGTTTATCATATGGTGTTTTCCATGTGAGCTATATTTAAAAGGTCTTGAGTGTTTGTTTAATAGGGTGTTTAAATATCTTTACCAGTGTTGTTTATATATATATATGTACACACATATAGGTGTTCTTGTGCATAGGCAAGAATTTAGCAATTTAATATTTTTGTTTATAAAAAAAATTGAGGTTACTGAATATAATTTTTCTCTATTTATTTTTTAATTTTTTTTTATGTATCACAATTTTCTCCCCTTCACCCTCTGTACTCTAGTTTATCGACGTTCATTTCATAGAACCCTCTTGAGTAGCAATAAATAGATGTCGCTAATGTTTTCAGGATTGTAAGGATTGGTTAATTTTTTAATTTTATCATCATTACATTTGTAGAACCCATCATTATATTTAACAATTGCTGTGTAATGACCATTGTAACTATTCCCACTATGGCAAATAATGCTTTCAATTACATATTTAGAGTTAAATAAAGACTCATGATTGGACATATGTAAAAATGAAGTAAAATCAATTAACCCATCATATGGTAATAAAACAGTAGTGTCTATTTTTTTTATTTTATTATTATAATAATTTGTACATTCATATGTCCATTTAAATCTTTTTATATAAATAATCATATATAAATTTGGCATTCTGTAAATTCCTTTTTTTATGCGGCTGCTATTTTTTAATTTACAAATATTACAATCGAGATTGCATAAATCATCATTTTTCATTATATTATTTCTTAACAAGTCTATTAATGTTGTACTTTTCATATGTTCATCTTCAAATTCTAGACCTAAATCAATACAAAATTCAAAACTATATCTAGTATGACCACAATTAATACAAGTAATACTACAAATGTTTTGAAACCCTAACAAATCAGTTATTATACTATTATCCTTATACAAATATTTAACCCAATATTTATCACCAGCCTTTTCTTTATTGTCTTTATCATCTAATTTAATATCAAAATTTTCAGGAACATTTATATATCTATTACACTCCACATTGATGTAGTCTAATAGCATTAGTAAGAACTCGTGTGCATCATTTTGTGCATTAATTACTATATTTGTATTATATTTTCTTATTTTTTTTAATATGTTAATATGTTTATTTGTACATAGTTCATTTTTATGCATATCATATGATTCTTGTACTAAATCAAATAGTGTTCTTAGAATTTCTCCTTTATACTTAGACTTTGTATTATAATAGATTTTATTGAAATTTTTTAATAGATATATACACAACGGCTTGATAGACAGAAGTAGCTGTAATGATGCATTGCAGTAACATATATTCCCGTTGTTATTGAAGGACGTCGGTCTTCTTTCAATATTCTTAAAGTCATAATGTTTGGAGTAATATTCATAATTTTTCATACATAGTAAGTCAAAAATATTGTTTTCCGTTACATTCATTTTATCTCATTTTATTCTATCCACATGCAGAAGCTCAAAAAATTGGGGTTGATGGGATAGAGGAAAGGGTGTCTTGTAATCGATTCTTTGTTCTTGGTGCTTTATAGATATCGGGCTTTCTGCCTTTGTAAGTAATTACGGTAAATAAAATGGATATTATATATGCATCCTTTTACAGTATAATGTATTATATTTCTCTTTTCCAACTTTTCGTATGAATTTTTTTTTTTTTTTTTTTTTTTTTTTTCACAAATTGGAATAACTTTTAGAAGAAAACTGATTTATATATGATATATACAATTTTAACTAAAGTTAAAAAAACGTTTTATCGTCTTAGTATAGGAACAGCTATCGTTCACCTTATCTTTTGAATTGTTTGTTATGTATTGTTTAACTTGAATCATGAATCTCCTACTTCTTCTCACTAAAGTTTTTGTTCAGTAGTTAATTTTTAGTGTACATATGTACATTTATGCATATTAGTTTTCATTCCAATGTACGCATATAGGTATATATATATTTATATGCATGTATACATGTGTACATGACAATTCATGTTTTTTCCTCCCGCAATGGTGTTATTTTTGCTTCAGGTGTTACTTTTACTATTTAAATGCAAATATTTGAAGAAAAACTATTTTTTTTTATAAGTTTTTTAACTGTAAGCTTTTAAATTATATTGGAAGTACATTAAACAAATTTAAAAGGAAATGAGTAAAAAAATAAAAAAAATAAAGCATAAATCGTATATGGTAAAACATAAAGTATAAAGAAATAATGACAAAACAATATAAAACAGTCAAAAACAAAATATGGACAAGCAAAAGATAAAATCAAAAAAGTATATTAAGTAAAATTTAATTGGATGAAAAAAAAAAAAAAAAAAAAATTGCCTGAAAAATATATAAAGGAGAAATAAACCAAAAAAGCAGAAAACAAGGTTAGGAAAAATGAATGTAATAATATTGATAAAATATATATTTTGTGAAACAATAATGCTGATTTTTTTTTTTTTTTGATTTTAAACTAATTTGAGCCGTGTTAATCCTTATACATACATAACAAACTGTTTATGGGTTTTTGAATTTTTAAATAAAAATAAAACATCAACTAACAAAAAATTGGGTTTAAAATATAAAAGGGATACACCAACAAAAAATATTATTAAAAAAAAAAAAGAAAGAAACATAACGACTAAAAGTGTATATATATATATATATGTATATTAATTGTACATATAATATCACATGTATATATTATGGTAACTACAGCAAACAAATGATAAACTCGATAAAAAAAAAATTAAATACGAAAATATAATCATTGCACACTTTATAACATTTTTTTTTTTTACTTAAAAAACAAACAAAAAAAGCAAACAAGGAACATTTTTTAAATGTTATATATGAATATGAACATATACTTATGTACTCCTGTATATCAGAATATAAATTCATACGCATGTGTCAGTTCCACAACGTTCCCGCATATTTTTTAAAAATTAAATTTTCATCCTCAACATAATACAATTTAATTTTTTTGTACATCATTTTGTCAATAAAGGAGATGAGATTTGCCGAATTGTCTTTTCTGCTTTCTTCAAAAGGTGGTTTCTCATAATTGATGGTACGTACATATTTATGTTCATTTCTATCTCTCCATTCATTTTCGTTTTTTATAATATTTTTTAAAAGATTATCTTCAGTTGTAAATTCACCTTCTGAGCTTGTAGTACTTTCGAATAAATCACAGGTAATATTTTTATTTTTTTTTACTTTTTTTTTAATTTTTAAATGTTCATTAGCTATTAAATTGTTAAAATCATTAATAATCTTATAATTTTTCTTTAACTTATACATTTCACTTCTCTTCGATACGTACATCAATTTGAACGAAATAAAGTTGTCTTGACACATTGCTCTTAGCAGAAAACTCAAATCACAGAAGTTTAAAATTTCGACACTCTTGTACATCTGTAATAAGGGGAGGGGAATAAAATGCGAAATTAAAGGTGTTATATATGTATGGCAAATGTGAAATTAAAAATATATGTATACAAAATTGTAACGAATATTCAAATTCTTCGTTCTTATCAAGAAATCAGCAAAAAAATAAACGATTCAAAGAATATGATGTTGACTTAAATTGATAGAATATAATACACGAATATATTATGAAAATGTAGATAACACATTTAATAGGATCACATCTTAAAAAATAAGTGACTCGATATATGTATGTACATAATTTGTTTTCTTGTATGTACATATATATATGTATATATATACAAACATAAAAAAGTTTATGTGAGATACAATTTTTTTATTATTGCTTCTTACGTCAAATATGGAAGAATAGGGGTTGTTCTTCAGGTAAAAAAAAACTTTTAAAACATAAAAAAACACAAACTTTATATTTGTGTTTCCATTTGCATAAATAAAGCTATTTGCGTTTATATAATTATCATTGAAATAATATATGGTAAGTTTTTTCTTAAATGTTGGTTCATTTTTCTTTTTATACAAATAAAGAATACTCTCAAAATATTTGCACGCTCTGTTAATTATTCTTCTAATATATTTAATAACTACTGCATATCTTTTATTTTCGATAAGATGTAATAGTTTGTTCCCTATTTTTGTGTGAAATATGGTATTATTTTTCTCAAATTGACTCTGAATTTCCCCTTTTTTGAGTTTTTGAATTTTGTGAAAATTATCCAATAAATACATAAAAAAGAAATCATGAATTATAATAGAACACTGAAGATTAAACAATAGAATTAATCTAGGAACAAAATTTGGTTTTTTAAGGGTATTATTATTTATGAAATTTATAAATATGCAATCAACGTAATTTAACTTTTCCCTATTATAGATAAGTTTTTCTTCTATATTTTTTTTATAAACATACCTTTCTGATGAATATTTTTCATTAGCATTGTCACTTACACCAATTTTTTTGATATCTAAATAATTTGTTATTTCACTTTTCTCCATAAACTTTTTAAATATTTTTGTCTCACTATCTGTATATTTTTTGAATTGAAATTTGAAATTCTTTAAATGACAATTTATCATATTTAAAAATGGATGTTTATAATTATGCTCGTAAAACATGTTTTTTCTTTTATATGCGTTAATTTCATAATGATATTGTGCTAAAAATATTTTGTGTGTGTTCATGAAAGGAAAAATTTTAATAAGATTTAATTTATTTAACAGAAAAATAATAAAATCATATTCTTTTTTGACATTAGAATATTCACTGTAATTTGTATTTTTCATAAATTCTAGCAAGTACATTTTTTTTAAGCTATCAATAAAACGTCCATTTTCTTTTTTTTTTTTTATTGATAAAAAAACGAAAAGCATTTTATTTATAATTTTGTTAAACACAGTATAGTTTTTTTCTGTTTGTACTATATCATAATTGGCACTATTTAAAATGGGTGGCGTTTCTTGTTTATTATGATTATTTGTGTTCTTACTGTTAAGGAGAGTTACTACGCTGGTGGTGTCTTTCATCCATTCATTTGATTCAAAATTTTCTTCCGTGTAATAAACTTGTTTCTCCACCTCTTCCTGCTCCTCCTCTCTGTTTACGTTGTTATATTCATGTGTCATATTAAAATCTCTCTCACTTGAACGATTTGCATTGCATTCTTCCATTTTATCGTTTTTACATTTGTATAATTCCCTTATTTTCTCAGATACTGTTATTATTTTTTTTTGTTTCTTTTTAAACACATTATCTTTATAATTTCCGCATTCACCGTAGATATTCAAAATATCATTGATGTAGAAAACGTCATATAATATTCGGGTAACAAAAAAAAAAGATTCTTTATACGTGTTATTCTTCGTTCTGTTTCCTTTAATATTCACTTTTTTTACGAAATTTTTAAGATGTGCATTACTTTTGCTTCTTTCCTTTTTTTTAATTTCGCATGGTATCTTTTTAGGTGTCTCCCCTTTTTTTCCAATTTCCATATTATTATTACTGTCATCAGTATGCATGCAGTCATTTTTCTGAGAATTTTCTGTTTTTCTATCATTAAATGGAGGTTCATGCCAAACTGTTTTGCCTCTTGTCTGTTCATAATTTTTTTTTTTTTTTTTTTTTTTTTTCTTCCTTTTGGACTTGTCTTTTTCTAGCCAAAAAACACTGTTCTTCAAATTGGAAACTTGAACATCTAACAAGGAGTCCACATTTTTATGAACATTTGACATGAAGGCAATATTGTACAAATGCATATTTTGTGGATATAAATCATAATCAATAAATGTTTTTTTGTTAATATTATAGATTAATAACTTGTTTTTCTTATAAATTATAGAGTTGGAAAAATTATTTTCCTGCATATATGCATTAAAAAGGTTGGTAAAATTAACGTTATTCGTGTCACTTATATTTAGAAGAAAAGAATTTTTAAAAGGTTTATATGGCACTTGTCCCATAATAATATCATTCTCATATATATATAAACAATATCTTTTAAAATAACTGAAGAGAGAATTATTAATATAATTCGGGTCATAATATAAATGATGAAAGAAATGGTTAGAATTCGAAAATTTGACTTCTTTAGTATTTGAAAATATTTGTGAAAGTTTTTTTTCTAATTTTTTTTTTTCAAAACTATTTAAAAAATAATAATTTGGAAAATATTCACTAACGTGCTTGGTTAAACAGTTTATATGTTTACTTATTCCCCCTAAAATCTTTTTATTGCCATCATTCGAATTTTCTAACAATTTTATTATTTCATAATCATCTGAAAGATGATCAAATATATCTGATTCATCTGCAGTGGATGATGTATAACTCATGGATTTGTCATCTTCTTTGTATCTATTTTCATATTCCCCATTTTTTAAATTTTTTTCATTTTTTTTTTGTAAATTGTTATGCTTATTGTAGTTAACGAATTTTTTAGCTTCTGAAAGATGGGAGACATCTGAAAAGTTTGACATTTGTGAATCTTTCTCGCAGTTATGCATCATTAACATATCTTTTTCTCGATCACTTGGTTTCTCATCATTATTACATTCATTTTCATCGGTTAATATATAATTGTTGCAAGCATATAAAATAATATTCCCTTTTAAGAAATTATGAACACAATAATATAAATCAAATATGGTTAATCTTTTGTTGAAATAATGTTTCTTGCACTCTTCATTTGGGTTTTCACTAGAATTATCTTCATTGTTCATCACATTATTGGTTGTACAATGTTTCATAAGGGTATAGTTAAAATCATATATGTTATTATTTCTAACTTGTGATACGTCTTCATTTAGTTCTTTATTATAATCAACATTTTTATAACCATTTTGCATAAAAGGAATATCTTTCTTTAAGTAGATGCAATTTTTAGGAGCATTTCTGTAGTAAGTGTTATTACTATTATATGGAATGGCCTGATTATGCTCCTCATCATACACAGCATCAATATGACTTAACAAGCCCTTTAGATGATAATTTGTGTTGTCTTTCTTTTCATTACTTTTTTCAAAATGTTCACCTTCTAATAATTTAACTGAGTGAGACACGCCCATTAAATAAATCATGTCTAAAACATTATCAAAAAAACTCTTTTTTGAAAAGAGGGATAATTTCTTTTTATAAAACATAGATTTATAAACTAAATTAGCATATATATTGTCACATATAAGGTCACTGCTGATATAATTAGATAATATATAAGACGTATCAATAACATAGCTCTTCTTTTTCAAAAATCTTAGAGAATTTTTTATATCTTCAATTTTTTGAAAAAATAAAGGTTTTATAATTTCTTTGTATGCTGTAAATTGATCTCCATAATTTATTATAAACAACTTGAGTAGATTTACAAGAGATATAAATTTAAAGTTGTATATATTTTTTATATATTTGTCATAATAATAGTTTATATTTGTATATGTACAATTGTATATATGGGTGGCAGAATAACTCAAAATACATCTAGCAAAATTTTCATTGGATAAAATAAAAAAGTAGTGAATAATATTTTTCTTAAAATAATAAAATAATTTTTTCTGAATGTATATGCAAACATTAGGCTTAAATTTTCCTATCATTTTCCTGTTCGCTTCATTCCACATATATTTTTTATAAGGAATACCATTAGTTTTATTTTTTAAATAATAAATTAAACGGAATTTGTTCAATTTTGTAGATATAAAATCATTAACACTTTCTGACGTTTTAAAATAAGACGGTAATATTTTATCACAAAATGTTACTTTTTTGCTTTTTTCCTTGTAGCATTTTTTTTTTTTTTTTTTTTTCTCTTGACTTTCATATTTTTCTGATTGTATTATGGTACTTTCAAGTAATCCTCTTTTTTTTTGAAGTTTTGTTATTTTTTTTTTAATTAATAAATTGTTTACATCTTTTTCTTTGTATGGGTTTACTACTGAATTTCCTTCGTTCTTATTTATCCCCTTAACCGTTTTCTTTTTTTTCCTTAACAATAATTCCTTTGTCGAAGTGGAAGAATTTTCAGTACTTTTATTTGTCTTATCTAAAAATACTGTCTGGATTTCTATATTTTTTCTTTCTTTTTCTAAATTTTTCTCTGACATAACCAACTGAACGATTGTAGTTACAAAATATATATACACTATTTTTAAGGTGTGTTTTACCTTCACATTTTCCAAGAAATCATTTATATATTTCTTATAATTTTTATTTACGTAAAAATTGTTACTATAAGCACCTTCTTCATCAGCTTTTTCTAAGTTATTTGTTACATTTTTTTTTTTTTTTTTTAAATTAGTAAATTCTTCATTTAACAAGTTTTCCTCTTTAGCTGATAAATCGTAACTTTGCATTTGTATAGCTTGTTCAGGTTTCTCGAGTTTCTGGTCGCTTATACTGTTTGATGAAAAATGTTGACTACTCTCTACCCATGGTTTATTTTGATATGGTATATTATTTTGAAGTATTGCATTATTTTGATGTAGTATATCATTTTGATATGAAGCGTTTTTCACATTTTTTGAGTTCGTTTCATACGCATTTGCCCTTTTTTTACTAAAATTATAATCAGGATATATATTTGCGTTTTTTACAATTCTATTTTTAATTCTTAGGAAATCACTTAGATTTTTATGTATCATGTGCTTGGAATTTGAAAAGAATGAAATAAGATTAGAAAATTTTTTGTTTACGTTATGAAAAGTTGATATATGACTTAATAAATCGTTTTTAAAAGAAAATATATTATTACAAAATGGGCAACTAAAGAGTAAGTCTTCATCAGTGATTGCAACACTACTTTTTTCTTTACTGTATATGTCGTAAAAAACTGTAAAATATTTTTCAATATTTGTTCTTGATATATTATATATATTACGCAATATATCATATTCTTTGCTTGATGCTAACTCTTCCATTAATTTGGACTTTGATATTTCTCTTTTCTTCACTTTTTTGGTTAAACTTAAGAACATCTTTCTCAATTTTCTTGTCAGAAATAACTGGTTTGTATATGAATTATGAAACAGTAGGAACTTCAAATTTTTGTTTTTAATTTTACAGTTTTTAAGTACATCTTGAAGTGTCAATTTCCCTCTTGGGTAATTTTCAAAGTATGCATCCGGCAAAAACTTCTTGAACCTCTCAACGGATATCTGAAGGGGGAAGGATGTAAATGGGCATGCAGGTATATAAAGGGTTGTGTAGAAGGACGTATAAGCGTATGCGCGTGTATTATATGCATATTTGTATTTATATAATTCCGTATATATATATACGTATGTATGGGTACATATTGGTACATATCGAACATATCGCAATATAGCACATACTAATTAATTTTATGCCACAGACTGTATGCACTAAAAATTGTGCATGCGTAACGAGTATTATCAAAAATTGGGTTGAAACAGAAAAAGAAAAATATAAATATAAAAATAATATGTAAATAAATAAATAAATAGACGCATAACTTGTTGTCAAAATGATCGTGCAACTACTTACGTATAAATTATAGTAAAACTCTTCAAAATGATTGTATCGCATAATATTGTAGGTCTTATTTTCTCTTTTACTTTTTTTGGGCGTAAACAAATGAATGTTTACATATTTTTTGATATAAATTCGCAAATTGTTTTTCTTTATATCAACGAACGATATATTTAACTCTGCATTTTTAGAATTACAAGAAACATTTCCCTTCCATTTATGGGGAAAACTTGCATTTTTCTTCATATTATTACTAAATTTAAGATGGACTAAGTTCATATTATACAAAAATTTTAATTTTCTGTATAGAAAGTAAAATATGCTTATTCTATCACTGCTTTTTATTACGTTCATGTCATGCTTACTTAAGACATCATTTTTCTTTTTACTAGAATAAAGATAATTTTTCTTCAGCCGTTCCTCTCCATCATTGTTAGGATTAGAAACAGTATCATCATCATGTGGAACAGCAACATCATCATCATGTTTTCGCAAGCAATCATTCGAATTACAGTTTGAGAAGGTGATAAACTGTAACTGTTCATATGGATTAATTTCATTTAAGTAAATTTGCTCATTTCTACTTGAAAGGAAATTTTGAATAATGTTATTCTTGTTACAATTTAATAACGAGTAGGAGGTTAAAAATTCGAATAGAATTGGAGGTAAATCTTTCAATTTTTTTTTTTTTTTCGTTCAATAGGTAATTTTCGATATAATTTAATTTGCATCCAAGATGAATAATTTTTAAATATTCATCCAGATAAAGGTTTTTCAGTATATCTTTAACTGTCAATGTATTACTAGATTTTTTTTTTTTTTTTCTTTTTTTTTGGTTTGATTCTATGTAATCTATTTTCCTTTTTTTAGAAATATTTTCGTATGATTCAAATATGTTACTGCCACTGCTTATTCCTCTGTTGCTGCAACTATCTTTTGTTTTTTCCTCAGGACAAATTTGTTTTTTTATTTTCTTTTTCTTTTTTTTTAATATTCGAATTAAGCATTTATGAAAATATTTGTATCTAGCCATTTTTGAAAAGATATAACCATTGAAATAATTTATACCATAGGAAAATTCTTGTGGTGTTTTGAAACTTCTAAAGACACTTCTCGTTTTCACTCTTTTGCTAACAATTTTACTTTCTTTACATTTAAAAGCTGACTCATTTAGTATATCGATATATAATACATTACATTCATTGCTATTTTTGGCTAAAACATGGTTATCTCTAGAAGTACTTTCAACATTCTTTCCATGATTTTTATTTCTTAAAGGTGATAAAACAATTTGAATTTCATCCTTATCTTCTAAATTAGGTTCTTCACATGTTTTATAGGAACAACTAAAAGTATCTTGTGAAGGTAACTTATTTAACATATTAGTTTTATTTTCATTAATTTTGTGAAGCTGTTCTGATTTCCTTTTTTTATTATATGTTTTACAAACAGGATTGATAAATTTTCTTTTATTACTTAAATTAATTGTGTCCACCGATGTGCCCATTAATGATGTATGGTAAGGTAAATTTGAGAATGCCTCGGAAGATGTGCCATTATAACAACTGGAACTGCGGTTACTACTACTGACACTGCTACCACCAGGGAGATTATATATTCCCCCCGTAGTATCTTTTTTGTTCGTAATAGTATGAACTACATGAGAGTTATCATTACGATTTGAAGGATTCTGCGTACTCGATTGTTCATTTTTTTCAGCAAAAAATATTGTATGACCATGTTCTTCCTTCTTCCCTTCAACATGCAAATTATAGTTTTCAACATTATTTTTGTCAGCTATTTGATTTATTCTGTTGGAGTCATTTTGTGTGTATAATGATGCTTCTGATGAATCAGCCATAGCTTTGTACCTTTTGTCTGATATTTTTACCATATATTTAAGCTTATTGCTAGCTATATTAGTATTGGTTAAATTGTAATATTCCATTTTTCCCTTACTACTTTTATCAGTAGTATTATTGTGTCTATAAAAAAATAGTGCGTATTCCTGCTGAAATTTTGCATATAGTTCATTTGACTGTTTTTCGGATAGAACATAAGAATCGTAAAAATAGTATTTCACAGTTTTGCTGTTAAGGAGTGTATATTTTTTAAAAAACTGATTAATTTTTGTTGAATAGTTAAAGAGTCGTTGAACAGATTTTCTATCAATTGTTCTACCACTGTTTTCTAACATTATGAATAAATCTTGTAAATAACGAAATGTAGTCACTTTTGAACATAAGAGGAAATGACAGAAAATAAACAACCTTTTAATAAATAAATTACTTTTTAATTTTGTCGTATCTTCCATAAAATATTTTATAAAATCAATGTTTTTTTCCGATGAGTCTATATTTTTTATATAAAATTCTTTTTCGTATTGTTCACTTATGGCAACATCCGAAGGTTTATTAAGACTTTTACTATCATGAAGATCAGAAAATTTGTGTGAAGAATGTTTGGTCTGATCTTTTTTTAACAGAAATTTTAAATAATAAAAAAAATGAAAACTGCAAGTGTATAAATCATATTTATCTTCAAATTTTTTAAAATTTTCCACATAATTATCAAAAAAATCTTTAAAATTACTAAAATTATTAACAGAATCTTTGTACTTAGGTATGACATACATTAATACATTTATGTCTATTTTATTTACTGTATTAATGTAGTTTAGTACATTTAATGATTCACTTAGCTTATTAAATTGTATATGACTGAAGTCTTTTTTTTCTGAAATTAGGTCAAACTCTTTCTCTTTTTCGGAGAGTGTTAATTCGTTTACGTTTTTATTTTGCACATTTTTGGATCCCTTATTTTTGACAGTATAAAAATTATCAGATGTTTTATCACTTTTTGAAATAGAAGCATTTTTTCTTATGGTTCCTTCTGTCTCCTTTTCATCCTCTTCTCCATTTATTTCACTATTATTATGATCGGTATTATTTTCCTGCTTCTCCATTTTAAGGAGAGAGATATTATGCGGATTCTTTTGTAGGTAATGATAAATGTTATTATCAATAAATCTGTACATAAAACTTTTATTTTTTCTTTCTGGTATTTTTACAATATCTTTATTTCGTATAAGTTTACAAAGGAATGTATTAATTTTTTTAACTGAAAGGAGTAGAATTTGTGAGATCTCTTTTGTTGTCATTCCATTTACCCCTTTACTTAGAATCAAATATTTTATTTTGTTATATAGTGACAAATTGTTTAAACAAATATTTTTATTTTTAATAAAATAGTTATTATAACTCTTTCCATCCGAATTAGTGTTTGTCGACGAAGTGGAAGAAGAAGAAGCACAGGATGAAGTTGATGAAGCATGAGACAACAAATATTTTTTATTTACCTCTTCTATATTTTCATTCTGTTCACTTTCTGCAGAAGTTTGTTTGACTGATTCTTCTATTTCTTCATTTCCATGAAAAAAAGAGAATTCAGATAAACTAGATTCTTGGTTTTCATTTGGCGAACTGGAATAATAATCGGTATCATTAGTCTTATTATCAGTACTGAAACCCACATAATTTTCAAATTCGTTTATTAATAAATTACAATTTTTTTCATTTATATATATGTTATCTTCTTCTCTCTTTATATTATTTATTATTTGTGTCTCCTTAGATTCACCTCCATTTTTTCGCACATCCTGGTTATGATATTCTATTTTGACTATATCTTGAATGTCAGATGGTATGTTAGATGGTAAGTCTGATGGTAACTGTGATGACGAGTTCAGATGGATTATATTTTTCCCCTGCTGTATCGATTGACCAAAGGTGCTGCTTCTTTTTAGGTACATTCCTAACTCATTCCATGCGCTCGTTGTGGTAATAGCACCTTTGACAAACTCGTTTTTAAATTCTACCCTTTTCACATAATCCTCACACATTAGATAGCAAGATTTGTTTATAAATTTGATGAGGTAATCATAGTTGTAGTAAAACAAAAGTAGGAAATTTATTATATTATCATAGTTGATTTTATCTTTATTTTCATAATTTAAATAACAGTTTTCATAATTCGAATGAACTTTAATTTTACACATGATTATCTTCTTCTTATTAATTAAACTGGATAAGATAGAATTAAAAAGTCTCAAAGCTTTTCTTACTTGTATAAAATAATAAGGATTATAAACAATTAATAATTTAAAAAAAATAAAAGACAAAACTTTTTGAGGTATTATAATAAATTTGTTTAAAAGGTATACAATTATTTTATTAATTGATAATACATTCTGTGAATATAGGATATTTTTAATAAATATAGGCAATAAGTTATATATAAAATATATATTAAAATATAAAATATATGTGGGGTTTAATTTGATTGTGTTGCTATTGCTACTATTCCTGTTATTACTGTTATCAAAACTTTTTTCTAAATTACTTATATTAATACTTATTTTTTTAATTAACAAAAACTGAAATAACGCCTTTAAATGATAGTGTACTATCTTTACATCTAGGTTTAGAGACCTAGACAAAGAACTCTGAATAAACCCATTATATTTACCAGAAATTATGTATAATAAAATAAATATTTTTTCTTTGCATTCTTTTATTCTTTGATAATAAAATAGATTGTGTTTATTATATATATATATATTATTTATACAAACATTATAATGGTTAGCCGAATTGATAATTAAATTTTGATTTCCCTTATCTATTTTGATATCTACATCATTGTTATATTCATCTAATTCAGCTTTTTTCTTTTCCTGTTTTATGATACATATATCTCTACAGTGGTATATATTTTCTAAGACTTCTTTTTTCATATATATGTCCATGTACATATTTTTATTTCTCTCCAAATTTTCGAATAAATCTTGTAATGTTATAATATAGTTAATTTCATTGTTATCGTTATCATCTTTTTTTTTACTATAGGTATTTGTTGAATCTTTTTTGTTAAAACTTGTGCAGAGCTCATCAAAGATGAATTTCAGGAGCATTTTATTCATCTTCAGGATTCATCTTAAAAAAAAAAAAAAAAAGGGCATTATAAATATGTATATATGCAGTGCACGAATTTATTTTCTCTTTTTTCTTATTTTAATTTTGATGCGTATATGGCTCACAATCGACTACAAATTATTACTTATGCACAGATATAGCCATATATAAACGTATATTCCCTTTGGCAAATGTTAACAATTTGGAACTTTAAAAAAAAAAAAAAAAAGGCAAGAACAGCATTACTAGGTAAATTCCATTAGCACATGAAAATATGTGTACTCTCGCTGTATTCTATATGCCATTATTTTTAAATTAACTGTTAAAAGAATAACAAAATAAAAAAGTTAAACAAATTTTGTTCAAATAAAGACTATTTGTTGTTACATAATGGTATGGACTAACTGAGGGAATAATATAATAAAAAAAAAATATATAGAAAAAAAAATTAACGAATGAGGATTTTTGGCATCAGAAAATAAGTACACATCAAAATATTAAGTATGTTACGTAAATTAACCTAATTATAAAAAAATTTATATACAAAAAATTGCTTGAAAGTTATATAAAAGCGCAGATCATTATATACATACAATATAATTATCATTTAAGTATATACAAATATAAATTAAGCAAACAATTCAAATTGATAGAAGAAGCTGTTGTTTCGATTTTTGACTGATGATTCGAAAAAAATAAAAAATAAAAAATTTGTTAAATAAGTAAAATGAAAACATATCATTAATTGGAATTTTCAATCATTTTAATTTATCTGATATATTTTATTTTATTCTCTTTTTAATTTAGTTTTTTAAATTTTGAGAAAATACCTAAGAGCATATATATAAAATACAATTTTTTTTTGTAATGTTCTGCATATTGCATGTTTTATGCATGTATGATTATGTCGTTATTTGAATGTACACTTTTATTAGGCGGAATATTTTTTTTTTTTTTTTTAGAGAATGCAGTGACTAAATTTTTTCGCCAATTATTTTTTCCTTTTTTATTGTCAATATTTAATTAGTTCACAACCTTATATATATATATATATACGTTTTTATTTTATAACAGTAAATATATATGTTTTTTAAAAATTAATTTTGTTCCCGTATTATGAGTTTTTTTCTTTTTATAAGAGCCAAATTTAATTAAAGTATGACATAACTGTGCACAACTTTTTAATATAACAATGATGATCTTATGTCCTTTTAGCTTTCTTGTGTTTTATCGCAGCTAATTTTGTTTGAACACATTATATAGTTTTGAGTAGAGTAACTTATAATTTTTCGCTATAAAGACAAAACAAACATAGCATTTTAATGTTTTGTATGGATATTTGAAACTTTATCCCTTTTGAAGTTAGCGCAAGTTGAATGCTTCAAAAAAGGGATGAAGTAAAACAAATAAACTTTTTACATAAGCATAAAATAGAAGCCATAACATGATCTACTGTGCAACTTAGATTATAATGTCATATATGTTGAAGCAAATTAGTACTACACATAATGGTAAAGATTATATATTCAATTTAATAAAATTTTTATTTTTTTTTTGTGCTATATATTTTAAAAGAGAAAAAGGGAAACTTTTCTATTCATGAAGACACAGCTTTAACCGGAATAAAAGAATTATAAAATAACGATAAATAGTATTTTTTTTTTTTTTCTCCTTTTTTGTAGTGAAATATGGAATTAAAACTTATTAAACTTTTGTTTTGTATATCATTTGTTTATAATATAAAGGCTTATGTTTTAAAGAACCATTTCATGTTTTTATCAAGAGCTAAATGGGCACATAACAAAAAGGGGATTAAGTTAAACCTTAAAATTAACGATGTCATTAATTTTAAAAGTATATGAAAATTAAGAACAACAGTGAAAATACGACGAATGTATGCGTATATATATGTTCGAGATTTTATTTATGCGCATTTCACTTATGTATTATTGTTCTCTGTATACGTATATATAAATCGAGTTTAACGTTTTTATTATACAACACACAGATAATAAGGAGCTAAAACAGGAAATAATTAAGCATTCGAAGCGTTTGTCTTTAGATTTAAATGATGAACAAGTGAAAAATAAATTGATTATGAAAAAAACGATGACATAAGAAAAAATGAGAAAAGAAAAAAATTCTTGCTTATTACTTATTATTTATTTTTTATTTTTTCAGATAAAAAACATAGGAAACAATTTATATGAGTTTTTTTCTTATTTGAAGTTAAGAGACATAAAAATTGTAAACAACAAAAAAAAAAAAGATATGGATAATAATGACAAAACAAATATATTAATATATATATAATACGCAAATTCATTGAAATGTGCACTTCTGTGTTGATATGAACGTACACATATAGGTCTATGTACGTATATATCTATGTGCCATTGTGTATAAGCATATATGTACGCGCAAATAAAGCAAAATAACACCTTCTTAAAATTACATTCTTTTGCCGCTTCAAAGGGTTTACGAAGGAGAAGAAGTAAAAGAAATGCAAAACCTTTACCATTACGTGAAACGGACAAAACATATGAAGAAGTACACATGAACTTACTATTATTTATTTAATAAACTTATAATAAAATAAATTACAAATGTACGTATGGTTTCGCTTTTGGTTGTAGCAAACGAATATTTTTTTACACTTTCCGTTTTTTCCTTTTTTTAGTTTAACACGAGAAATGTAAGAAAGGACGGCGATTATTTTGTTGTTGATTCCAACAGTTTTTTTCAATGAACATTATTATATTTTAGAAAATATATATAGGTAAATTTTCTGATGTAAAATTGTAAACATAGAAGAATACTTTTTTATATTTATGTAATCCAAGGGGATACTGTGAAAAATTTTATGGTTCGTTATTCTGTGGTATATGCAAAATTATTAGAGGATATATCTTTTCAATACTATTTAACCCAGTTAATACGCAATAATTTTATATCTTTCACTGATTTGTTAAATGTATATTTTTTTTTTTTTTTTTTCATAAAAGTATATGACGCCATTTGATATACCATTTCATTAGCCCTTTTCGGAGCACAATTATAGAATATGCTACATATATATATATGCATACGTGTTACAATTTATAAATGAACTATTAAATTAAGATACATGAACATTTTACGTTTACTCCTATATTTGTAGTAACAATTTATTTATTTTCCTTTAATACTTCGATATCGAATATTTTTTATCCAAATTTTTCCTTCCATTTTTTTGATGACCGTATTTTTGTCCTTACTAATCCCATCTTGTACTTTAACTGTTTAGACTAAAATCTATAAAGATAAATTTACGAACACTATATGAACAACAGTTTGTCTATCTGTTTTAGTTTCTTGAGTATCTATTATTTTTTTTTATGTATCTGCGTCTATTCGCATAATTATGTGTGTCATCTTTCCTTTCTTCGTCTTTTTCTTTCCCTATCTATTTCCACACTTCTTTCTCTTTTTTCATCTCTATCACTTTCACCATAACTGTTAATTTTTTTCTCGCTTTTTCTTTTTTCTCTTGTATTACTATCACTACATATTTTGCGCTCGTGTTTATTTCCTTTTCCCTTTTTTTTACCCTTGAGTATATCACTCTTCCCTTCTTTATATCTTTTTTGATCTCTTTCCTTATCTCTATTTCGATCCCTTTCCTTATCTATTCTCTCAGTTATGCCTTTTTTCCGGCCTTTCTCGTCTTCTTTTTCAAGTTTTTTTTTTTTACTCTTTTTATATCTTCCCTCTCTTCCGTGTGAGAGTCTGTATCTGACTCTATATACGTTTCCCCTTTACGTTTTTCGTGTCTTCTTTTTTCTTTCCTCTTTTGCTTTTTTTCCTTATCTGCGTTTTTCCTATCTTTTTCTCGTTCTCTTCTTCTTTCTTTTTCTCGATCTCTTCTTCTTTCTTTTTCTCGTTCTCTTCTTCCTTCTTTTTCTCGTTCTCTTCTTCTTTCTCTTTCTTGTTCCCTTTTCTTTCTCCTTTTTTTCTCCTCCTTATGCTTTTCTTTCCTTCTTTTATCTCTTTTTCTTCTCAACGCATCCTGTTCATCTGTCGATGGACTGCTTAATGTTTCTCTTTGTTTATTTATATTGTTAATTTCACGAATACCCTTGGACCTTTGCATTTCTAATAGTCTCTTTTGATCATCTATCATTTTCTTTTTTTGAATTTCAATTCTTTTAATAATAGTTAATGGGTCTTCTCTTAGTTTGTTTAAATGGTCTATATTATTTTTGTTGTTAATAGACTCTTTTTTTACTTGTTCCTCTTCTTCAATTAGCTTTTGCATATTAATTTTTTTTCCTAGTAAGAATTCTTCTTGTTCTTTTACATCTTTTTCTTCTTTTGTTTCATACATCCATAGTATATCTTCATCAAGTATATCATCATTTTTAGCTACTTTTTTTTCTTTTTTCTGTTTTTTTTCTTCGTATAACTGACAAATTTTTCCATACTCCTCCATGTCATTGTAAAGACCCTCCATTTTGTTCTTGTGAAAAAAGTATTAATTGAAACTTTGTTACTAAGGAAAAAATAAGTAATTTATCAAATATATTTTTGTTTTATATTATTACTACTTGCGTATTTTTATGCAATACTTTTTTTATTTTTTACCCATTATGAAGTCAATTATATTCTCAGTTCACATTTGATTAAGTTGAAAATCATTTGTGCAACTGTTTTTTTTTTTTTTTCTTTTTTTACCTTTACAACATTTTCTTTTATTTTTAATAGGTCTGTGACTATTTTTTTTTAAGTACTATTATATACGAAAAAGTAAGAAAATATAAAGAAAAAAAAAAAAAAAAAGGTTGAAACTTAAAGGATAAAAAATATAAGTAATTTAAAATAAATATAAAATTTATGAAATGTGACAAGTGTAACATTATTATCTCTTCATAAAAACGCCAATTGTAGGTATTGGAAGATATGAAACTAGGTTACATTATAAATTAACCAACACTTATATTTTATTTATTGTTTTATTTTTTTTGAAGAGGCCACGCAAATAACTACTAGCTTTTTTTTTTTTTTAATGTTTTACTTTTTGATTTACACATAACTACTAAAATGTAAGAAAAATTGAAAATTGGGAATATAAAAATATGGTAGAAGTTTGTATATATTATTTCAAAAGAGTTTTAACGATATGTCGAATTTAAAAAATATTATTCCTTAAAATAATTCGTACTGTTATTATAAACATTTTTTGGAAACAAAAAAAAAAAAATAAAGCATAAAAAAACGAAAGGAGCATTCTTCTGTTTTTTGGCATTTTTATATGATGTGGATATTCATTTCGTATATACAATATTTTAGCACAATTTTAATTTTAATTACTTCAAAATATTACAGCATATTATGCGTTTTTTTTTTTTTTTTATTTCAAAAATTTGGTATTTTTATAAAAAATAAGGTGGAATAACAATAAGATTTAGGAGAATAATATAGGCACGTTTGTGAAAAATTACTTTTTGAGAAAAAAAAATAATACAAAATACTGCAGCACATGACATACTGTAGACGAACACACCGCAATAATGATTCCCCGATTTTCTAGATTTCTTGCGGTTGTGTTAAATAGCTATTATGTAATTAAAAGGAAAGATAATATATTTTTTTGTGATAATAATCATATAGAGGAAAAAGTCTTTTTATTTGGAGATAGACGTTCTTTATTTAAAGACATAAAACAAAATGGAGAGGCAACTTTTTTTGAAAAAAATAAAATAAAAGTAAAAAAAATAACATTCGGTAATTGTATAGGTGGTTGTATAACTGAGAATGACGACATTTACATATGGGGATCGTACGAAGACGAAGAAAAGGGTGATGTAATTTATATAAATCCTATAAAAATAAATATTAATGAAGAAATTAGAGATATACAGTTTTCATACAGTGATATATATCTTTTAAATAAAAAGGGAGAATTAAAAATTATAAGAGATTATAGAGAATGTTTAAGGAGGAAAGAGTTTATATTTGAAGATTTTTATAAATGTAAAAATAGTATTTTTTTTAAAAACGAAAAAATAATAAAGTTAAGTGTTAATAAGTTTCATCTAGCATTTGTTACAAATAAGGGAAATGTTTATTGTTCAGGAAATAATTTTTATGGGCAATGTGCTATGGAACCATCTTTTAAAAATAATTTTAATTTAAATTATAACTTTGATTTTGCAAACAATTTGAATAGTTCAATAAGAATGATGGATAGTTCAGTTATACAGGGGTTAAACCAAAACGGGGAAGCTACAGCTGATTATGTGGAAAGTTCCTATTCTCCAAATGGGTACTCTGTGAAAGTTAGAGATGAATCAATTTCCATTTCCCCACATTATGTTAATTCGTATAATAAAATGCATTTTAACAAAAAAATGGACGAGAAAAATAAAAGAATGAACATTTCTCCGTTTAGTAGTAGAAGTATGAAATTAACTAACAAAAATGATCAGAACGAGAATGAACATGTTCCCGCTGTGGCTGATAACCGAAATGAGATAAGGATATATGATGAAGGAGACCATCTTAACCATTTGATTTTGAAGGATACATTTTATATATTCAATAAGAATAATTATGTTCACATAAATAAAGTACCGTTTGAAGAAAGAACAAAAATTGTGGATGTGTCGTGCGGGTTAAATCATACGTTATGTTTAGATGATAAAAACAACGTTTACAGTTTTGGAGATGATAGCAAAATTCAGTTAGGATTAGGAGAAAGTAGAACAAATAAAAACTCATTATCAGGAACAAGATGGAAAGATCAATTAAAGCTTGGTTATTCTACTATAACAAAAAATTTAGCTAATTATTCTTTTTATGATAGACATATACAAAGCAGTCCACAAAAAATATTAAAAAAGATGAATGACCATGAAATGGTTAATGAAATATATAAGATTAATGCTGGATCAAATTTCTCCATGGTACATTCGAATGATCATTTTGGTAAGCAACTATTTTGTTTCGGCGATAATATGTATTTTCAATGTGGTAGGCATATAGGGAAACATCAGCAGACATTATCTACTGTGAAATTGCCTAATAACAAAATAAAAGACTTTTCTTGTGGTGATAAACATTGTTTATTAAATTTAAATGATAAACTTTATGGTTGGGGATACAATAACAAGTATCAAATATCCCCCATTTAAAAATAAAGGCATAGTTAATTACCCAGCACATATATTCTCTGAAAAGTATTATTATCCTAATAATTTTCATATAAAATATATGAATGCTAGGTATAACAATTCAGCTATCATTATTACTCATAATAAAGCGAGTTAGATGTACATCGTATGCACGCTTTAATTTAATTTTGTGTGATTTATTTTTAATACGTTTATTGTTGTTCTGGGATATCCTTTTTCTTGTTTTAAAATTTTAACACTAATTAATTTTATTTTATTTTGATACGCAACATTTTCTAAATAAATATATATATATATATATATATATATGTGTATGTATGTATATATTTTTTTTTTGCTTATAATATAAACATAAAAATTTTAACCATTTTTAAGAATGAAAAAATTTCTACTATTATATAATTTAATTTTTTTTGTACGTGAAAAAGGTAGTAGTAATAAATTTTACATTTCTAGTGGACATTATGTTTTTATATATATAAAAATATGAATATATTTAGGCCCATCGGTGTATGCAGAACATATAAGTGTATACTAAGTGCGAACATATGTATTATATATATATATAGGAAATGTATATATATTCTTTAACTTTTTGGTTTGAAATTGTTTATGCATATATCATTATAACTTTTGTTGAAGGCATGCATAAAAAATTGCAGAAAATTATAAGAAAAATTAATAAAATTTTTCTTTTTTTTTTTGTGTAAAGTTTGTTTAAATTTGTAAATACTATATTATTATTCTTAATATTTTATTGAAAATATCTATAGTTTATATTGAAAAAAAAAAAGTCGGTACCGGCTGGGATCGAACCAACGACCTTGCGGTTAACAGCCGCACGCTCTAACCAACTGAGCTACGGAACCTTAAATATTATAGTGAACTGAAAAAGTTAAATTTTTATTAAGTGAAATTAAAATTATATAAAATAAAATATATTTTATGTATATTTTTTTCATATTTTATCATTTTTTTATCTTTTTTTTTTTTCTTAAAAAATACTTAACAAATACATATAACAACTAGAGTTTAAAAGAAAAATTGCAATATTTATATAACTTTTATTTTTATAATAAAAAAAAAAATCATTTCCTCAGATCACCCTATTTTATGAGAAAAAAAATATTCATGTATTTTAGCTGTAGTAAGTACTTTTAATCATATGTGTAATTATTTAAGTAAATATTTAAAACTTCCATTGTATAATCTAACAGTTAAAAATTTATTTTTTACGCGTTAAGTGGCACTATTACAAAAAAAAGCGCTTTCCGTTTTTAAAGAACATTTTAAAATATAGTACTTAAAAACATAAGGCATTTAAAAATAATTACCATTAAATAAAAATTAATTTTTTTATATGTAACTTTTTATTTATAATTTTTATGTCCTTTTAAAAGAATATAATTTCAAGATCAATTTCATTTAAAATTGTAATATCTTGATAAAGAAAAAACAATTTTTCATTTTTTGAAGTTTTAACAGGCCATGAGTATATGTATAAATTCTGGTAATTTACATAAAGTAAAAGACAAATATTATGACGATTAAAAGGATAAACAAAAAAAAATGCACAAAGACAAACGTAAATATATATATTATGCGCAATATGTACAAATAAAAATATGCATGAATGTTTTTTTTATGATTTAGATTTTTATGATTCTTACTTAAATAATTTAGTACAATTTTTTTTTTTTAGTAATATCATTTGATATTTTCAATTTATATTATATAAATTTTGCAAAGGATAAATTCTCATCGGATTTTTATAAAGGAAAGATGGTCCTTTTGATCAAAAATTATTAAGATCTTTAAGTTCGTGAGGAAATTATCAGTTACATTTTTAGTAGTAGTTGAATTTTTTTTAATTTCATATTCTACTTTTTTCTGTTAAATCTATAAAGTGACTTCTACATAGTATATACCATGTAATTATAAATTTCTGTTTTTGTAAACTAGAAATATAGTAATATGCTGTATAAACATTACGTTGACACATGAAATTGTTATATGATTTAAGTAAACAATTTATTTGTTCTTCTGTTAAATGCTTAGAAGAAATTGATAGGATATAATAAGATGCAAAAGTTTTAAATCCTTTGGGAGAATTTAAAACGGAATGATCCAGATCATTCGAACATTTTTTTGATATAACGACCCTGTAGTTAATGTTCAAGCTGTCTTGAACAACTATCATTGTTTAGTCGAAATTTTGCAAATACATTGTTTTTTGAAGCTACAGTATTCAATAATAGTGTTAAAAAAGTTGTGTATATATGTACTAATATACATATATTTATGTATAATGATATAAAAAAATATGTAACAGTTCAAAAAATAACATAATTTAACTAAATGAATATTATTTTACTCCGTATTTTTCCATTTAAGATTTTTCTTACGAATGAAATGTTAGAATACTGGAGAAGCAACAGTAAAATGAAAAAAGCCGACATAAATTTTTTTAAATTCAATATTTTGGAATTTTTTCTTTCACCCTCGATTGGATATTGAACAAAGGGAGATAATTTAGGATTCATTTTTGTTTTTTTCGTTTTGAATGTACCGCTCTTGTTTAAATGTGTTGCGTATTTGACGTCATTAACATTTTCTAGGGGCATTTCTTTTTGTAAATAATAATTCTTCTATATAACAAACAATCTCTTACAATAATAAGATTAAATTTTTTAAATACAATTGAACATCGAGTAATAACAAATTAACTATGTAACTCATTTAATTGTTTGGATGTTAAATGAAACGCAATGTGTGCATTACATATACGAATTCATACTTACGTGAACGTATATATATACATTTATATAAATAAAAAGATGACGTGTCAAGTCCCCAATAAGCAATTACTACGTTTGACCTATTGAAAATCCGTCACTTTGGAATATAAATGTTTGCATTTTAAATAAAAAATATATGTAAGATTATACATAAAAACATAATGTAGTAATAAGATCAATTTGGTATATTAAAATATCAATAATATCTTTTTTTTTTTTTATTTGCATTATAATGAAAATGAAATAATTTTAAAAAATGTTCTGTTAAAAAGTGTGAAATTATTTATGCTTAACAATATATATTTTTCGGACAAATAAGAAATGCAAATATAAGTAATTTTCAAATTATTTTATAAATTTTATGTTTTCATTTTTATTCTTTATGTAAAATTTTTATTTTCATTAATTGACCATGAGAAATGAACTGTTCAACTTTACATATATTCATATTATTCTTGTAATTGCCTATATATTTTTTATTTTATAATTATGGGCAGAAAAAAAAAATGTTGAAAAAAAATTCATAGAATACAAATTTTTTCTTTGTAACTTACTTCACTTGTGATGTGCATGTCAAACATTCTGATCAGTTAATGTCCACATATAATACTTGTTCGATGTATCTATAGGAGAGATATATCGCCTTTTAATACTACACAAACTTTTTCTCTTATTTGACACATACTATATAACATTGATATTTTGTTTTATTTTATTTTATTTTATTTTATTATTTTTGCACAATTTATATAATTCTTTTCATTACGTAGAATGAAGTAGCCTTAAATGTGTAGCATTTATAAAAAACAAACATTTAATATTCATTATTTTTCGTGTATAACCATATTAACAAACACAATTTGCACATATTTGAACGAAATTAATATTCGTGCTTTTCTCTTTTATGGAATTAAGTTCTCAATAAATAAACTTTTGTAGGAGTATTTTTTAGTTGTTATATAACTCATGTAGTTTTTATAGAATTTTTTCTTTTTTTCATTTTTTTTTATTTTTGTAATTTATTTTTATGTAAAATTTTCAATTTTCCAATTAATTTTACAATAAAGTAAATATTTTTAAAGAAATATATGTGAAGGAATAATGTTTTATTTTTGTATCTTATTATACGAATGGGTTATAATAAATTTTGGTTTTACTGATTTGTTAGCATGTTTATTAAAAAGTGAACACAATATATAACATATACTGTTGTGGGTATTTTAATAGACTAATTTTAAGAGTTTGCGTACTTGATATTCATTTTATTGTTTTTCAGTATATGGTAATTAATTATTAACTTTTTTTTTTTCGTATTACTTATATGCATTATATAATAATATGAAAATACTTATACTGATGTATAAGGAATAATTCTTTTCCTTTTATAAGAATGTATAATATATAAACTTGCATAATGCAATTCAGTTAGAGCATGGGAATAAAGAGAAAGATAATTTATATCTTTTTTCGATTAGTATATATGAAATTATTTAATCACTCTATGTTAATAAATTCATCGTTTTATTCACTTATTTAATTAGAAAGGTTCAATTTCTTTATATCATTTTTTTTTTTTTATTCAATAAATTGGATATATGTGAACGTTAATTTTATTTTAAGTACGTATTAGAATAATTTTTCTAATGCCTAATATATATATACACATATATTTTTAGTACATGCATATAATAATAAAAAGGCATTACACAAAACGATGGAGCAAATATATTTTAAGCCTATTTTACTGGTATGATAACTAATATATAAAAAAAAAATATAACAGTTACCTATCCCTTCATGTATCTGACATTTAAATACGAACTTTTAGTCAGTATGTTTTACGATGTATTGTCTCCACTTTGATAAACTTTTCCACTGTCAGTTATATGCTTATTTAGTTAACTAGTGAGTTAGCAAAAATTCAGTATTTCCTGATATTATAGTTTATTTTATTTTATATTAATTTATTTACTTTATTTATTTTACTTTATTTAAATGAATTTCTTTTTCTCGAACTTCTAAATAAATAAATATATATTTATATATTTGTATATCATTAAAATATTAATGGGGAAATACTTAATATTAAGGGTAAAAATTAGATGAATGAATAAGAATTAATAATCATTAGTAAATAAAAAACAATTGTAATGTTAAATTTATAAAAAAATAGGAAAATACAATAAATATGTATTTCACACTACTTGAATAATACAATGTAATTTTACCTTTTTGCATGTGTTTTTAATGCAAATATTCCTAGAATAAATTTACCTCTTATGTCATAGAAAATGTAAAATTATATTTATGTAACGGTTAAAATATATTTAAGTATATTTTTATGTTGTATTAAGTGTTAATTAAATGTTCAGTAAATTAATGAATACATAATATATCCATAATACGTTGATTACGAAACAAAGTAATTCACATTTTAAGGAACAATCTCAACAATTAACGTAAATTTTAAAATACACATAAAATGTATTATGAGAGAATAAGTTGTTAATTTGTAATTGCATGTTCTTCTATTATTCATAAAATAGTTTACTTCTAATTTGTAAAATTGGATGCATTATAAATATATGGCTCTTATAAAATGACTATCCAAAGCAAGTAAGGAAGAAGCAAAAGTAGAATGAAAAAGATCCTAAGTTAAATGAAAATAAAAATCGTATATTATAATTTAAAAAATTAATTTTATTCTTGAATACGAACATTTTATACTTTACTAATCTCATATATACCAACTAAAAATATGAATTATTTTGCTACATCTGTTAATTCTTTTTATGTGTATACATCCTTATGCTTTTTATAATTTTATTTTTTTTATTATCCCTTATAAATTATAACAAGAAAGGAAATTTAGAGATAAAATTTAATAAATATAATGCATATAATGGAAGATACTATTATGTATTTTAAAATTTTTAGTATATGCATTAGAGTAAATTACATAACTTTATACGTAAAAGTTATAACAAATATTAAATAAAAGAGGTAGAGAATATTAATTAGATTAACAATTATTCGTATAAAATTATCATAATATGTACAACAATAATGAGCATAAACTAATGATGAATTTTATATCTCCAATAATTTTATAATTATATATATATAAATTAGTAAAGAACGAATGTCGTATGTTTGGTAATTTTTATAAGGTGGAAATTAGATTTTTTTTCTAACATTTAATTGGTGCTCATAAACAAATGATATATAAATATAAATATATATATATATATATATATATATATGGAAGTATATGAAATAATTAAGTCCGTTTATTACATATAAAAAAGAGAAGATGTAGAAAGAGAATAAAAATAATCTAAATATTTGTTAGTTCCTTAATTCTATTTGTAAAAACTCCATTTACAGCAAAGTGATAATAACAATATGCGCTCGTTAATACATGATATGATGAACCTAATATAATAAGTTCAAGCAATAAATTTATAGTAGACACAATTTTATGAAACTATAAAGTACATTTATATAAGTTAGCAGTAATAGTAACGACAACAATAATGTTAATATTAATGGTAGTAACATTGTTCATGATATATCTTAAAGATTATGTATTTTTTGCGAACAAAGACTAATGTGTAGAAACATTTTTATGCTATAATATATTATTTTTAATTTCTTATCAGCTACTAGGATCGGCTGAACTTGTCCAATTCATGATTTTTGAGATTCTCATAATTTGTTAATTTTTAGTATAATTTTGTTACCTAAAAAGACTTATAAGGGCTTTTAGTAACCATCTTAAATTGTCAATATATCATTAGATTTAATCTTTATACAAAAAGAGAAAAAAAAAAAAAAACATAAGAAAATAAAAAGGTTTTAGAAAAGTTTTCTCTTGTAATATTCCAACATTCATTGAAATTAAAGTAACTTTCACAAATGGACTATGATATATTTAAGAAAATTAATTAGATAAAGACAAAAAATGAAACAATGCATTTTATTTTATATGAAGTTACATTTTAATCCATATAGAGTAACGTTTGTATAAAATATTTTTACTTTTGTAAATTAATATTTTCATTACATTTCATTAATACGTGTAATATTAATAAAAATAATATAACTTTGCCATCAACAAACTATAAGTAACGTTAATATTTTGTTACATATCTTATTTTTGATTCACTAACTAAACAAAAAATAACGAAATTTTAAAATTATTATTTGTATTATACAAACGAACTATATATTTAGTTATTTTAGTTTGAAATTTTACTAATTATTGTATATTCACTAATGTGTAGATAAGCTCATGTAATGTTAGAAATATATATTATTAAATGCACATAATGGTGTAAATGAGAACGAAAATTGTTTTTTATATTTTACTTAATTTTTTTATTATAATCGAACTTTCTCTTATAAAAAAATAATTCTTTTTAAAAAATTCTTTATCGTTATTGTAAAAAAAAAAAAAAAAAATATATATATATATATATCTTATGTAAGATTGATTTATTTCTATTAATCATAGTCCAATAATACTTTTGCTCAGTATTGTAAAACATTTATTCTCATTCATTGAATTTTTTTATTACACGTATTTACGTAATTTTTGAAAAATTAGAGTTTATACAGTAGTTCAATTAAGTGTAATAATAATTAAATAATAAACAGGATTATATTATATCATTTTCATTCTAATTTTTTAGAATTCATGATTCAACAAAGCAAAAATTACTGATATAAAAGGGAAAATGTTTTATTGTATACACTTGTAATTTTACTTTGCAATGACGTTAAAAATATAAAAAGTGTGTAAAATATATCTTTATAAGAAAAAAGTTTATAATACATTTCTCATAATATTTGTTATGAGGAGTATTTATTAAATTTATTTATTTGTGAAAAAAAGGAAAATGATATGAATTTAAAAAAACATATTAGTTTTTTAAAAAAGAAAAAAAGAAAAAAGACCTATTTATATTTAATTTATACTGCTAATTTTTTTTTTAATTAAACTTAAATTTTAAACAATTGAAACTAGTTAAAAGCATAAACAAAAGGATAAGAAACTAAAAAACGAACAAAAAGAAAAAGAAAAATAGAACTTTTGATGGGCAAAAATAAAAAATAGTTCATTAAATAAATGAAACTACATCATCTTCTTCTTATATTAATTTAAGTGCATATATTAATACATTTTAAAGAAATATACATAAATAAATTATATAAACTTTTATAATGAAATTGTTTACAAAGAACAAATTCTTCATTGAAAGTATGCTGCATTTATTTATTTATAAGTTATAAAACACAATATAAATAATAAATATTTATATTAATATATTAGAAGTTAGAGCATTAAAATAACTTGAAATAAAATTACAAAAAATATATTAAACTAGTAATTTCTTATAAGAATTACATGTATATAATATTTTTATTATTGTGTTAAAAATTACTTAAGATATAAACTAACTCTCAACAAATTAACTAATAATGAGTATATCTTTTATATATGTAATATAATTTAATATAGATTATTATTTAAAACTGTGTCAAAATGAAGAAAAGTAATCTTTAAAACTAGGATTCGCGTGACCTGCTTTAATAGCTCTATATTTTAAATTTTTCAAAATAATAAATAATGCTATAGTAATGGATATAACATAACATAATGCAGTGCCACAATAATAATATGTATCTTGTCCTATGATCAAAAAAGCTCCGATTAATGAAATTAAAAAAATTGGTGTTATCAACAAAAATGTACTCATCATAAACAAGGCCTTAAACTTTCTTTGAAGACTGTTTTCATCCTTATCTATATAATCATATATGGAAGCAAAACACTTGAATAAATTTTCTTCAATCATTAAGGGAATTTTTTTGAATACAAATACTCCACCCATTTTGTTTTTAAATTTGCTTGGTTGTGTTTCGTGTTCTTGTGGGTTGTTTTCGTTCTCTAATCCACTATATTCTAATCCACTATATCCTAATCCATTATTTTCTAACCCATTGTACTGTAATCCACTATTTTCTAATCCATTGTACTGAAATCCACTATTTTCTAATCCATTGTACTGTAATCCACTATTTTCTAATCCATTGTACTGTAATCCACTATTTTCTAATCCATTGTACTGTAATCCACTATTTTCTAACCCACTGTACTGTAATCCACTATTTTCTAACCCATTGTATTGTAATCCACTATTTTCTAACCCATTGTATTGTAATCCACTATTTTCTAACCCATTGTACTGTGATCCACTATTTTCTAACCCATTGTACTGTAATCCACTATATCCTAATCCACCATTTTCTAATGTTTCACTTTGCACAGTTTCATTTTGTAAATGTTCATTTTGTAAGTATTCATTTTGTAATGTTTCATTGGTTTGAGCATTTGGTTCACCTTCTTTTAAATCTGCACTTAATGGGTCTTCATCTTTCACTTCATCTTCTAATAACAATAATCGAATAGTTCTTAAATTTAAAGAACAACCTAGGTTAGGTTTTTTTCCCAATGATTTGGGAGAGGTACTCTGAATATTAAAAAAAAAACGTAAATGTATATTTTATTTATATAAATAGATTGCCACGGTATAAAGCATTATTTTTAAAAAAAAAAGCATAAATGAAAAAAAGAAAAATTCGAAGAGAATAAGAAAAGAATAAAAAAAAAATACAATTATTCCTATTTATTATTATTTACACTTCTAATGTAGTAAATGAATATCCATATTTGAACATATGTAAAAAATTTCATGAAGCTGAAAAAAAATTTTCTTCCACTAAAATAAAATTTTAAGTTGCGTTATAGTAAAAAAAATGGTAATTACAATTTTAAATGGTTAATTATAAAAGGTATTATCCTACGATTTAATTTAGCATGCTTTCAATATTTAATTCATATTTTTTTAAAAAAAAGGTTTATTATGATTTTATTGTACATAGTTAATATATTAATTTTTAGGAAAGGAATATGAAGTTTTACAAACATTTTAACATACTATTTAATATTAAAAATTTATTTATGAAAATGTAGTTAAAATAATTTAATTTTGAATTGATTAATAAAATGTAATATATATATAATATTGCAAATAAATATGTTTTTTCATTTAGTAGTATTTAAAAATTTTCAATATAATTTTTTTTTTTTAAAAAAAAGAAAAAATCTGAATAAAACGAAAATTTTGTTATTTTTTGTTTATAATATGTAGAGTAGTACAAGATGATGATATAAATAATTTGTATTATTAAGGAAATAGCTATAAACATAAGTGATTCCTGTTAACTAACAATTCTAATTTTAGAAAAACTGTATTTTTTTCATACATTGCTCTCTTTTATTTAAATAATACTATTTGTTTTAACATTATTGAAAGAAGATAATAAGATTATAGGCATTTTTCTTATTACGGTAATTTCAAATTATAAATCTATCTAAACAAACAGAACATTCCTTAAGTGATAAATAAAACATGACAATTACTTTTTACCATTTCTTAATTTTTACTCCATGTTCTCCATGAAATACTGAAAAAAATAGTGACTTATTTTTTAGTAATATTTTATAATACAACGAACTTGCATATTTTTTAACGTATATATTTTTTGTTACTAAATGATAATAATTTATGTCCTTAAATTTGTATTTTTTTCGTTTTATTTTTTTTTTTTTTGAATATTCTTTAATATAAATATAATATCAACAAAAAAACAAAAATAAATAAGGGTTTTTTGAGACCAAAATCTACAAAACAAATTATTAAATCAATGAAAGGATGCGAACTAAGTTTTGTTACATGAATTTCAAAAAAAAAAAAAAAAAAAAAATATATATATATATATATATATATATATATATATTTATATATTAATACATTGAACAATAATCTGCTGAAATGTATTATGTGTACATTTATAATGAGGTTGTAGATAAAGAACAAACTATTCGTTAAAATTACAATATACTAATTTAAATATTTTCATAATACACAATGTGCATAATATATATATACAAGTGAAAAGCATAAACTTAAAATTTATATAAAACTAAGCTATATAATGAAAATGGAAAAGACAAATACTTATAAATATTATGCTCATATATCTTTACCAAAGTGTGTAAAAATATGTAAGATATAAACTGTGTTACTTAAAATAAATTAACTATTAAACAGTACATTTTTTTAATTTGTAATATCGTTTACTTCAAATTATTTCAATAAAAAAAATGTTTTTAGGGAACTAATATATTCTTTAAAACCAGGATTCATGTGACCTGCTTGTATAGCTATATATTTTAAATCTTTCAAAAATATATATATTGTCATAATCATACTAACAGAAGAAAAAACTGCAACAATCCATTTTAAATTTGAATTATCTATTAAATAAAGAAGACCAAGGAATAAAACTAAAATAGGTAAAATATACAACCAACCTAAATTCTTAAGCACGACAATCGAAATTTTTGATTTACTAGCTTTTTTATTGTTCATCAAATAATTATCTACGGAAGCATAACATTTGAACATTTTAGCTTCTAAACGTGCATCCGGACTTTTAAATGTATTTACCTTACGTGGATTTTTTAAATTTTGTTCTTGTTTATTTTTTAATTTCGTTTTTTCCGATGTTTTATTTTGTAAATTTTTATCTGGCCTACTATTTTGTTTATCTTTTAAATTTACACATAGGGGTTCCTTATCTTTCACTTCAACTTCTGATAACAATATTCGAACAGCTCTTAGATTTAAAGTATTATTTGGTTTGATTTTTATGTTCATTGTTTTAATATGATTACTCTAAAAAATAGAAAACAAAAGGTAAATATTTATATTATTCATATAAATGGATATTTTTTTTGTAGAAGACATTATTTTTTAATAAAAGAATAAAGTAAAATAATACAAGAAGAGACTAAGAAAAGAACAATAAAAAAACATGAAGATAGTCATTGTTATTATTACTTACATTGTTATTGTAGAAATAACATTACCAAATTAGAAGGAAAAAAGTAAATATTTTAATTAAACTGTAAAACTTTTTTCTTTCTTCCATTGGTATAATTTTTTTTAAGGTCGTATAAATCTAAATAAGAAACTTGGTAATTACGCTTTTATACTGTTACTTATAAAAAGTATTATTATAGGATTTAATATAATTTGCTTTTAATATTTTCCTCTTTATTTTTTCTATTATTTTTTTAAAAGGGTATATTATTTTATCCTTATTTAATTAATATTAGTTTATAATTGAAGTACTGCTAACTTCAAAAACATGTTAGCCTATTATTTAACATTAAATTTATTTACGAAAATGTGGTTTGAATAATTAAATTGGAATTAATTAATAATTGTAATATATATATAAAATACATACAACCTTATTTTTTCGTTTAAGTGTAAGTTAAAAATTTTTTTGTATTAAAAATAGTAAAAAAAAAAAAAAAAAAAGCTGAATAAAAGGAATATTTCGAAAATTTTTATATTTTATCTATAATACAGAGTGGTGTATAAGAGGTAGATATATAATTTTCATTATATATTTAGAAATTATCTATAAATCTTAATGAGGACGTTTGACTATGATTTTTAATATTAGAAAGAAAAATGATATTTTAACTTTGTCTGGAATGGTTTATTTATATAAAATTTTTAAAAAAGTAATAAACAAACATAATAAGATTATGGATATATTAATTTAATATTTACAAGTTGAGCATCTATCTAGAAATACGCAATCATACTAAGAAATAACTTTAAAAAATAAATTAATTTTACCCTTTATTTTGTTAAACCCTCATAATTTTTATGAAATTCTATAAAATATTGCGATTTATATTATTATCAAAATTTTAGAATATAGATGAACACATATATGATTTTGCATATGTATTTTATTGTAACTAAAAATGTTATAAATTCGTAAATGCATGATTTTTTTTTTTTTTTTTTTTTTTGATTTATTCTTTATAAAAATATATAGATACATATATTTTTGGAAAATAATAATATAATAAAAATGAAAAAATGAAAAAAAGAATTTTTACAATATTAGAATGTATAAAACCATAGCATACAAATGTTGTAATTCTAAAAACATTTTCAATATTTTACAAGTAAATGTAAAATATAAAAATACTATGTTAAAATATATAAGGGGGAGATGATAATAATGAAGTTTACTAAAATTCTTGGTGGATTAATTCTTTTTTTTAAGAATTTATAGCAAATTAAACATTTTTTGTTTTTTTTTATTCTTTATTTGTATATATTACGAAGAAAGTATATCATATTAAGGACAAATTAGGAATAAATATATTAACTACATAAATTAAATTTTGTTTTGAAGAATACCTTATTAGGAATAATATTTTGTATCCCAATAATTCAAATATTTATATATTATAATGTAGGAACTGGTTATTTTAAAATTATTATATATGAACAAAATGCTTTTGTTATGGTTTAAATGGAATTATTCCTTACATTAATTCTAAAAATATTTTATTAAAAAAAATGTATTCACAAAATAAAGGAAAGAAAAAATATATAATAATATCTTTATTGCGTTACTCGATATAAATATATATATATATATATATTTTTTTTTCATTTAGAAATGGATACTTAATATTTTTTAGTAATGTACATTCCTCCGATTGTATTTTATTTTACGCTATTTAATGAAAATTTTCGTTTATATAGTAACAATAATACATTGCGACATTTAATTACTATATGCAACTTACATTATGAAATAAATTATGAAAATTTATATTCTCAATTTTGATAAAATGTTGTAAGATACGTGTGCATTAACGGTGATTAGTGGTTTAAGGGTAATTATTCATCTCTAATTTCTTTTTTTTCGGGAGATGCCTTTATTTAATATAAATATTACTCTATGTTTAAAATATTTATATTTTCAGAAAAATAAAAAAGAATACATAAACAGCTTTTTCATTTCCATCTAAAAACTTTTTTTTCAGTAAATATACATATCGCGTAAGTGTAATTTTGTATATATATATATATATATATATGCTAATCTCTTATCGGTTTAGCTATTATGTTTAGATAAAATTTGATTTCTTTTTATTATCATATCTAAATCAGTCTTAATAATTATACATTTTTCTACTAATAAACACCGTTGTTCATTATATAATGGTGAACTACTATAATTCATTTTTATTCTTTCAACGTTTTGTTTAAATTTAGTTTAATGTTTATTTATGTATTCAATGGAACAATTGCTAATATGATATTTCAGTATCTTACAATTTCATAGTATCCGTATTATAAGTCTTTTAATTTTGTACACTAGTGGAATTACTAGCCACTTTACTAGTATGCGCATGCAGAATTACATAATTTAATTAACTCCTAAAAAGATTCGAATATTATAGCATTTTTCATATTCTCTTTATAATTATATATTTACAGTTATATTATATAAATTGTTCAGGTTACAATTTCTTGTTAATGTAGTATACTCAAAAAAAATTTCTTATTTTACGTTATTTGTGCATATTAACAAATATTTAACATAAGTTTCTCAAAAAATAAAAAAATGATAAAACAATTCATATTATCTTAATTCTATATTTAAATTTTATGTTCTCCCAAAACATAATTTTTCATTTAATATTTGTCTTATTAATACGTATTTACTTATAAATTACATATATTTAAAATATCATTACTGTTACTTACATATGGATTTATTATAATTTGTTCTTTATTAATGTATATACTTATATACATACTTATACTTATCAATATGGTATTTTATATTTCTCATTATATGTATAAAATGATACTTAAATTAATAGAGAAACGACTTTTAATGTCACATATAATAATCTAAATATAAATAAGGAGCAATATAAATTACTGTATTAGAATCTATAAGTTATTCCAATAGAAGTAACTTATATAGCCTTTTATTCTTTCCAATGTCATTCATTTATTGCATGCACATTATGCATGCAGGTTTCCAATATAATTCTATTATAAGAATTTTGATTTTTTTTCCAACCCATTTTACAATATATATAAATATAAAATATTTTCTTTTCAAAACAATATTTTTAATATCATTATGATTAGGTTAATATTATTTTCTCTATGGAATGATATTTTTCTGAGCATATTTCCCATTATATAATTAATTTTATTATCCTAAAACCATTCTTTTAATATATGTCTATGTGTCTTCATCTATTTACTGCATATATATATATTGCCTAATAAGTCACAATTCGTTTTTTTTTTTTTTTTTACTATGTCATGTTCTTTTATCATTGAATCTATATTTACTTCTTCGGAACATGTAATTATTTTCCTTATTTGAGAAATTCTTTAGGTACATTTTTAAATAGCCAATTTTGTTTAATTACCGTTTTTTAAATTCTTTAATTTGTATTACTATTATTCATCCATTTTTACTTTTATCTTTTTGATTTAACTTTATAACATAAATTAATTCTTTGTAACTTATTTTTTTGTATATTTTATTATATTTTATTATATTTTTTTCTAGTTAACCTCTTTTTAATGTATAACTGATTTACCACCTAAATATGTTTAACTATCAATAATTTTTAACTGCTAATTATAATAATTACTTACTAAAATAATTGTTTATAAATTATCTTATAAGAAGATAGGAACAGCATGTAACATTTCAATATTATTTTCTTTTTGTAGAATAGCTATTCTGATGGTATATATATGCGGCATGAAAAATATGTTGAACACAATTATTATTTTTTTATTCTTTGCAGCTTTTATTTATAAAATATTTCTTTCATTTTCTCAGTAGCTCATCATTTTTAATTAATTTCAAATATGTTATATTGATAATAAAGGAATATTATATATAAAAACACTTTTATCAATGAAATTATCACATGCTTATATAGTATTTTTTTCTTTTCTTCTTTTCTTCTTTTCTTTTTGTCTTCTTTTACATTTTAAGTTATGCATACATAAGAATTTTTTATAGTTTGGTGGAGTAAAAGAATGGATTAATTCTCAATTGGAACAGCTTCGAAATGTATTTAAAAGGATTATCTATCAAACCAGCGATAAGAAAGTTATTTAGATGTAAGTTATAAATGGGCAAACTTAATTTAAAATGACAAATTGAAGCAAATTTGAAGGAATAATTAGTTAAATATATTACTATGGTTAATACTTAAAAAATAATAACATATAAAATGTGATAAAATTTGCTGTACCTGATAAGCATATATATATATATGTTTGAAAAGCTTTATATGTTACTCGAAGATAAATAACAATTGTACGACAGCTTAAATAAATTTTATATTATTCTGCGTTAAGCATTATATTTTGAAAACTTTTAATCATTAATTAAAAAAATTTAACATTAAATTTTAAAATTATACATTTTCATTGTTAATTGTATTGATTCGAATAAAAAAGAGTACATGATGTTGTAAATTTCATATTATACAATTGGAATTTTCATGTAGAAAGAGTTGTATGCATGTTGATAAATAAGTTATATAAAGATTTACATTTTTAGGTAATATTAATACTTAATTTTTTGAGTTTTATTATTTTTACTTCCTGTATAAAAGAATTAACTTTAACCATATTTGTGAAAACTTAAAGTAAGCGAAAATCACGAAGGTATTTTTTATCGCGTTATTTGAACTATGAATTATATCATTATATTAGCGGAAAGCAAGACAGAATAGACAAATCTTTTTACTAAGCATACTGTATTTCCATATGTTTACTAGTATTTACGTAATTTAAAAAATGAAAGCTTATAACAAATATATTTAATTAAAGGGGTTAATTACAGTTTATGTGTCGTGAAAGTAATATTATAAAAGAATATAATGAAATGTCAAACATATTATACTCATCCTAATGCGGTAAATAAAAATGTAAATGGTATCTTAAATAATGTATTATAACATATGGTTTGTGACTAAAATATTTAGAATTACCTCTATAATGGTCGAGAAGCAAGGAAATGAACCACATACATTTAGTGTTATTCTCATGAATGCCTTTTTTCCATTAACTATTGATAAGGAAATATGAATAATTACTACTTTAAGACGGCGTAATACAATATACGTTTCCTATTTATTGATACAATATATCATAACAATACACAACTCGTTGAAATTTTCATTACGTTCCAATTAATATAGTTAATAAAAAATCTCACTTATTGTTTAAAAGATGTGCTATACACTAATATATAAAAAGCACTTATACTTTTTAAATTTTATAAAAAAAACTATATATATATATATATATATTATATATATATATATATATATATGAATTTGCATTCAAAACTGCATTTGCACTTAAGGTTTAACATAAGGTAATATGGAATTTTTCAAAACAAGAGTAAATTTAACTAATTTCTTGTTAATGAGGGTTGAAAACATTAATATTTAAAAAAAAAAAAATAAAAAATATGTCACATATATATATATATATATATACATATACGTATATACACGTATAATGTCTGCGTTTATGGTGACTAGTTAATACAGTATAAATTTATGATGGGGAATACAAGAAGCTTATAAATTATATAAATATATTTATTCCAATGAATATATAAATTTTTTAGTATAATAACCGTAACATTATATGATTTATGCTATATATAGGTAATGTTTTAGGTTGAAATATTTCCTTCGATATAAAAAGTAACAGAAATTTATTTAAATCGCTTAAAGTAAGAAGAAATTCATATAATAAAAATAAATAAATATATATACATAATTTTATTACCCCTTTGTATTACTTTTTATTTATGTGAACACGCAGTAAATATGATGTTCTATTGTGCTAACGATGCAATTATTGCTAATGCCACAACTCCTGTAGTTATATAATGATTTGGTCCTGATAGGGACATTGTTAAGGAAGTTAATAATAGACCTAATGGTGTTAAAAGTAAAGCATATTTAAAAAATTTATAATATTTCCTTTTAAAATTTTTAAAAGATTCCAAAAAATTATCGCCAAAACCTATACCTTTCTGTTTATAATCGTTTATATCTTCTATATTATTATTAATATTGAATATCCCTTCATTAACTGTATCCGGTTTTATATATACTTCTACATTTCCATTCCTGTCAAGCTCATAAAAATTATCAAGAAATTCTAAATCTTCATGGTAATCCGCCTCATCAATATCCAAAACTTCTTCAAAACTCATATCTGGTTCATCATATGAATCAATCTGTAATACATTATCCTTTCCATTAACACTGTTACCTCGTTCACGTTGTGAAGAGGTATCTTTTAATTTAATAATTTTGTCATTGGTGTTAAGGTCGGGATATATATTTAAATATGTCTTATAATAATTGAGTAACTCATCTATTTTTTCTTGTCTGTATTCATCTTCCATATCACTTAATGAATACAGATTTTGCTGAGGACTACTATTTAATGTCTCATACGCTGTTAAAATCCTTTGGGTTTTAATTTTAAAAATATTCTGAGCAATGTATTGTTCATTCCATAACTCATTAAATGTACTCTAAAAATGAAAATAAAACATATGTATATTTGAAACACTAAATATCCAATAAAAAGGTTATTTTCGTGCTAATTGTAAAACTAATACTATTTTTAAACGGAAAATTACATAAATAAAGTACTCTACAATTCTATATACACATACATATTTATATATATGTATATTGATAATGTTTTATTTTATTTACATTATTAGATTTTTGGCAGTTCCAAGCAAAAAAGGTAATTATAAAAAGTTTCACATAAAAACGAAACATGTTTATTCTTTTTATCTTGGGATAATTCTTTTTAATATCTATATTTTTTGTAATTAATTATTTTTTAACCTTCTCATTTATTTTTTTTACATATAGCATAAACTATATATTATATCATAATATTTCTTTATTATTAGTTTCTATTTCACTAAAATAAAAATAAAGTAATTTTAAAGAATTAAATAATGGTACTTTTTTTGAGCTTAAAATATTGAACTAAAATACTCACAAAATATATCTACGTGAAATAATTTACCATGTACAAAATATTATAAAATTATTTTGTATATTTATTTAAAGAAAAATAACAAAAACTCTTAAATTCTATTATATAAAAAATTTAAATGAAAAATTTTATAAAATATTATAATTTTTATTTTTTAAAAGAAAAAAAATAATTAATGAAATATAAAAGAACTTAAGAGAAATTAATGAATTTTTAGAAAATGCCCAAGAAATATTTTTAAAGTTTAATTAAAAAATTATGTTAGTTTTAATATGGATCAAACAATTATAGTGGCATATTATAATAATTCTAGTATTTATATTTATTATTATAATAATTATTATAACAATAATTTATAAGTATATATATATTATTTTACATATATATTTACATATAAAAAAGAACTGTAATAATTTTACAATTAAAAGTATAATTTTTGTGATATTTTTATATTGGAATCTAATATAAATATGTATTTTAATATATATATTATTATGTATGTTATTAATATATTTATACATGTGTTTTAAAATAAACACGTATGAGAAATACTAAAATAAAATATTAGCATTAAATAGGCAATATTTTTTATAATTATATATCAAAAATTAAATAATATATATAATAATTATATATTGAAAAATTACATCTTTATGTTGAATCATTTCTAGGTTATAAAACAAATACGAGTATAATAAAAAAACCCACATATAAGTGCATCTATATTTTTTCTTTTATAATTAGAGATGAATTTACGTACTCGAAATAAATATGCTTAACAGTAAAAAAGAAAAAAAAAAAAAAAACTACAGAAAAATAATAAAGAAATAGTAATTAAAAAAAAAAAATGTTAATAATATTACGCATTTTACCACATCATTTTATTTGGAACAATTAGAATATATGTGTTCACTATGAATGTCAACATGAAATTAACACATTGGTTAATTATTTGTTGGTAATCTAAAAAAATTATAGATAAAAATTAACTATTGAAGTTCCACCATTTTGAAATATTTTATAATAAAATAATTAAAAATTCCATTTATATTATTAAATGAGCGTTTTTACGTTATATCTGAATGAAACAAAATTGAGGGGAAAATAAAATATTTAATTAAAATTACATGTACATGTAATATTTATATTTATATAATTAATATAATACAGTTATGTATCGTTGGAAAAGTCATATTTTTGTAGTAAATTATATCTAATAATGTAAAAATATAATTACCTTATCAATAACAATTAGAAAACATTATCTGTATAACATTTAACCATAAATATTTTATATCGGTGTTCAGGCCTAAAAAATGAAAAGAAAATTTTTTAAATTATAAATTCTTTTTATCATAAAAAAATTGTTTAGCATAAAAAATATATTGGAAAATGTGGGTTTTAAATTATATATAGTTATATATTAATTTTAAGGCATTATAAAGCATGAGAAAATTATTTTAACGTATTTATTTTGTTTTTAACTGTATATTTTTATATTTAAAATGATTTTAAGGTATATACACTAGTTCTAAAATTTTTGACAATATAGGTTTTTTAACGAAATTGCAAGAATTAAAAGAAAGACGAAAAAATGTTTTTAAGGATTACTCATAAGAGTTATAATATAATATAATGTTAATTATTTATTGAATGGGAAAAAAAATAAAAAAAATGAAAATTCCAAAAAATTGTATAACATAAAAACAAAATAGGACTAGCAGTAACAATTATATTCATAAAACATATCACTATTTAAATGGAACGCTTTTTAAAAAGTTAGAGAACAAAAATCAAAGATATATAAATAAATATACATACACATACATATGTATAAATTTATATTAACAGTAAAAACAATTTTTAGCTTCTTTTCATTTTTAAAATTTTAATTAAAATGTATTTGATTGAACTGTGAAAATATTAAAAAGGCTACAATAAGATTGAGAGGTAATTGTTTTGTAGAACAAAACTTAATATGTGCACACATTTAAGAAGTTTTAATTGTAAAAATAAAACTACGAAGGTAATATAAGAGTTATTTTTTATAGTTATTTTATTTATTTTTAACTTAACTTTTATAAATTTATAGAACTTTTAGATAGAATAGAAATAAAATTTAATATCAACGCGAATTAATATATTTCACAACATAATTATATTTTTGATAATTATTCAATTATCCTCGAAAGACATATGGAGTGTTATAAATGTATTTTGAAAAGTTAATATACATTATTTAAGCCGTATTAATTATTTTTTTATCTAAATTTGTAACTATATATATATTATGTTAAATAAGTTAAAATATTCACGTTCCGCTTTATTTATATATACTCATGTAGATTAGGTAACTATTTTTATATTTTGAGAATTCTTTTCTTTTTTCACCGTAGTTCGTTGTATTCGTTTCGTTTAAATTTTCGTATAACATGACGTTAGATCTAAGAACTTCCCTTATTGAAGGAAAACAAATGTTATATAAAAATAAAATGAAATTTTACTTCCTATTATATACACATATTGAAATAGGTGAAATTTTTTATGTACAACATGTAGATCGTTTTTGAAATAGGATATACTATAATTAAAATGCATATGTATTAATAAACACATTTTATACAGCATAAAATTTTTTATTTCTCAAGGTGTAATAACTTTTTGATAATAATTCACTCTCAATTATTTGATATATAAATGTGACATATGTACATATAATTAAAGAGTCTAAAAAAATTGTTTATTACTACAATTAATGGAGGAAACAACATAGCATAATTTTATTGATATATAATTAAAGTTATATGTCAAGTACTTTTTCATCTAAAAGGAAAGTTTTATTATTATATTTACACAAATAAGAAAATTTAGATATTTACAATAATTTTAAAAAAACAAAAAGATAGATAGAAAAATGTTTTTATATTCATTAGTGTTTATACAATATATGTATTACAATTAATATTCAAAATTTAAAACGTCTTAAAAGAATTATAAATTATATCTTAAAATTTATATTATACGAAAAAATTACATGACCCCTCGAAGTTTTGTACTTGCACCAATATAGACCTAATTGTCCTTTTTTTTTTTAATGATACATTTCAATTGGGACATGGTTAATTATATGCAAACTATAAAAGAAAAATATTAGAGAAATTATAAACGGAGAAAGTACGAAATAATTTCTTGAATTTCTTTTAAATATTTACAGAAGTAAATTTGCATAACCGACATCATGAAAAGAATATGAACCTCTGTGAAATTCATATTGTGATAATCTTTCTTAATTATAGCTGAATCATTTTACATTATAAAGAAGAGTTAAATTAAAATATAGTTCTAAAATAAAAATTAAGTAAGAAAAACTATAGAAAACTAAAGAACAATACATACATGAATTCGTATCACAAATTCTATAACAATTACAAAGAAATATAGGTATAGAGCATTATGGGAGAGATATACATGTCATTACTGACTAAGAAAAAGAATAAAGAAGGATTAATTCCTTTAAAAGAATTTTCGAAAAATATATGAACTGTATATAAAATAAAAAAATGAAATCAATAAAATATAACAGTACATAGATTAACTATGGATGGATAGTTCGTATATTATAAGGTTGATGCCACACATTAATAGAAATAAAAATATATTTTGTTTTAAATAAGTATTAATAATATATAATTACATTTTATTTGAATAAAATAATAAGTTTTAATTATTTATTTAAACATTCTTATAAGTAAAATACTACAAAATGATACATGATTTTTAAATGAAAATTGCAAAGTTTAATTTAACTATATAATATGATAAATTTTAAGGATTTAAAAAAAAAAAAAAAAAAAATATATATATATCTATATATATATCTATATATATATAATGCATAAAACTGTTAGTAGTTTTTATGCACGTATATGTAAAAAATAAAACAATTATGCAAATAATCTAAAAGGATAAATATTTGCATATATTGCACTAAAACAAAAATCAACGTAAACAAACTATAAATATTAAGAAAATATTTATTTTTTATAAGGAATGAAAAATTACCTTAAAGTAATTGTTTAAAATTTAAATATTAGCATTAAAAAATATATATATTGGGGTTATTCTTATGTAACTACGTACATATCCCCTTAAAATTGTAAAATATTAACAATGTTTAGAATTATATATAAGTTAATAAAGCAATATTATAATTATTGTTGTGATCTCATATGTTCTCTGAACGTTAATCTCATAGAATCTAATTTTATTAATTTATTTAAAAGATAAAATAACATTAAAATAGTTCCACCGAAAAGGACAAATTGAGTTGTACTATAATTTAAACATCCCATCACAAATGTCATGATGATGTTTATTACTATAGGTGCAAATACTTTATAATGATTTATAAATCTTAAAATTTTTTTCGTTGTACTCATCTTTTGGGGTTTAAAGTTGTTTCCCCTATAATCAGATTTCAGTGCACGGTATATTCCAAGCTCAATGTTCTTGTCTAAATTCTTTATATAATTAAGAAAGCCTGACTTCGATTTTTCATTTTCAAGCGCAATACTTTCTAACTTTTCTAGTTTTGCTACTCTTTGCTCATATGGTAAATTTTCGTCTTCATATGGGGAATATTCATCTCTTGATATTTCATTTTCTGAAAATTCATTTATTTCTGAGTTCTTGTGATTATTTAATATACCATTATTGCTCAACTTAGAAAATTTTTTTTTTTCTTCTTGCTGTTTTTTATTATTATTATCAGCTGGTAAATAATCAATTGATGCATATTGATCCAAGCTATCATTTGAATCATACAAATCTTTTTTTAGATCACTATTTATTGTTAATACTTCAGGTATAGATTCAAAACTATCAAAATAATTTTGATATTTTCCATTCAGCAATAGATTATATTTTTTTGGTAAATTCTTACCATTTATTATTGAATCAAATTCTTTTCTAAAAGAATTTTCATTATTGTTATTCATATCTAGTTCATTTATTTTCATGTTTGTATTTCTATTTACACCAAATAGTTCTGTGTCTCCTTTTAATAAGCGAAAAGTTCTTGTATTCAATATGTAACTTTGACAGACTTCCTTATTCCAAGAATTTCCAAAGGATATTAACTAAAAATCAAAACAAATGTTCATCATTTAAGAAAAAAATTTTAATTCTATTATCATTTATAAATTTTTCAATTGAAAACAAAAATATGAAATAAATTTATAGTAAAAAAATTCTTAAATTTATTTTACTTCATGGTAGTACTCGAATAAATATATTAAAAAGATTAATGTAGATACATTAACCGCAAGAGATACTAATTTATTTGTAACTTCTATCATATTGGACTTCTTTAAAGTTCTTAAGTTAATCGTGCAACAATTTATTTTTATATAATTTATATTTTTTCTACAGTATTTAATAATATTCTAGTTGAATTATATTTTTTCTTTTTTACTTTCTATTATTTTAGAAATTAACATAATTCAATTTTTTTAGATTAATACCATAACTATTTACTAAAGCGTAAAAAAAATGAATATTAATAATATTAAAAAAATAAAAAAATGCATATTAAAGAAAAATATTTTAGTATATTTTTCCTATATAATATTGTTAGAAAGAAATAACATTAAAAATATATTTAAATTTAAAAACTAATCGTTAATTATATGCAAGAATGCAACAAATGGGTTGTAAATTTACAGATTTAAACTAATTTTATTTTAAAATAATATATACATGTCAATAAATTAATAAACTATTTTGTTAGTATGAATGTAATACAGATAACATTTTAATTAAAATAATACGACCTTAATTTATATAAAATATAAAACATTTAGTTAATTATTGTTCTAATAAACTCTTTGGTTGCATGAAAGTAATGCATTTACGAGTAAGACACAACTGGAGTTTTACATTTATCATTTTTTTAAGATTAATTCTGATAAAAATAGGTGAAAATGAAATGAAAGAAACGTTATGAATATAAAATTTAGTTATATTAAAATATGCATGTATATTATAAAATATTATTATAGCATATCTGTATATGTTAATTTTAAAATAATGAAAGCACTTAACAATTAATAAAAATAAGAAAAACAGTTAAAATTTTTTTATTTACGTTGCCTTTATTTTTATTATAATTACTTAGGTTATATTACATTTTTTAATTTTAAATAATTTTGCGACATATTCTGATTTTGTATATTTAGGTTAATATATATATATATATATATATATATTTGTCTATTAATTCTTGAATTATAAAAAATATTGTAAGATAACACGTTAGAACAAGAAATTTATGCATTATATCTTGTATATGTTGATGTTAATTTAATAAGCAATTTTGCAAATGAAATAGATAATAAAATAAATTTCCAAACAAAAAAAATTAAAATTAATAATTAGTAAAAAATATTTTTTTTTTTGAAAAGCCTGCATAAAAGTTATTTATAATCATAAGAACTTAATTGGTACTTTTATAGGTATTTTTTATAAGTATGTTTTTTATATTTTATACTTTACAGAAAAGGAATATATAAATATACAAAATGATTTCTTAATATATCTTATTATATCGGATTCGGGGGCATTCTCATGTGGACTTAAAGAAATGTAGAATTACCATGAAGCGTAATATGATTTTTATTAATATTACATAAATTAATATTCAAGCAGAATTAAGTTAGATTATTTCATTATTCTTTTATATTAATGTTATCCTTTTAATATTCCTTTAAAAATAATATAAATATAAATTTTGACATAATATTTATATTTTTATGTTTAATGGAACAATTATGAATGTTTAAAATTTTTTTTCTAATTTATTTATTTTCTTAAGTAAAAAACATTATAATTGGTATTAATTGTATACTTTAAATACGCTTATTTGTAAATATAATTTTGTATGCACATATAATGATTAATTTATATTTAGGTTGAAATTTCGTTATTTTTTTGTTCTCATGGTAATATAATATTATTATATTTTAATTTTAGATATAAGTGATGTCATAAGAATGGTCATTGTATTTTTGAACAACAATGCACATTTTATTACGATATATAACAATAGTTGTCCAATATTATAATTAATATATCATTCATAAATATTACTCTATAATATATATATATATATATATATACACAATATTTATTTTGTAAAATTTTAAAAATTTTATGATAATAACATATAAAAAAGGGTCTGTTTTGTTTTAAGGCTCAAAGAAAACTGCTTTTTTTAAAAAAAATAAAAAAATGGGTTTATTTATATAATATATTTTTACATATATAAGAATATCTTAGAAAACTTTTTTTTAATAAAATAATTATTGATTATTCTCAATACAAATCTAAATAAATATATTAAATATATTAAATATTTATTAGTAAACACTAGTGAATTATTCAAATTACTTGTAATAATCTTTTAATTGGAACTGCACTTGAAAAATTTTTATCGAGGATCACCTATAAAGTATATGAGGCTTCCTTGTTCGTAAATTATAAGGGTAAAAGCTAAGTTAATTTTTTAACACCAAAAGATTAATATTTAATCCATAGTTTTGTTCTTGTTATTTTTGAAATATAATAATAAATCTGAAATTAATATATATTCAACAAAAAGCGACATATATCATACATATTTATGTCAAAAGTTACTAAAAAATATGTGTGTATAAATATATAATTATTAAATTCGTTGTTATATTTTGTTACGAAAGAAAATTATGCTAATTATTTATATTAATTTTTATATTAATAAAATATTACTTCTAATAAAGTGCTTAATTGGAACTTTGTACACAACATACAATTGAACATGATTCTGGAATTATTATTTAAGTGATTGTAAAATTATATATATATTAAAAACATTGAAACCTCATTTTCTTTCTTCTCTATAATTTTACTTTTTAATGTATAATTAACATATAACAGAATATCTGTATTATTTGGAAATATTTTCACATTTAGAATTGAGGTTCAGGATTCATGGCACAATGTATATGCAATAAGAAAAAGTTTACATTCTAAATATTAAAAATACGGAATTAAATAATTGTTATTAAAGCATTATATCTATATTATTATTAAATTTAAAGTTATATATAGTAAGTTATTAATGTATTACTAAACAGCAACAATTTAAAAATATATAATAAAAGATAAACGTTTATGGGTTTCTTAAATGCTACGAACTATTTAAAAATAAATATTAATTTTTTATTAATTAAACACATACATGTACTTTAAAAGGGAAATTGTATATAATATTGATATTCTAAGATTATAATTAAAAATTCAAACATAAGTTTAAGCTAATCCGAGTTAAACAATTATGCTTTACACCTTATATGCTGTACATGTATGAATGTTAGCAAAATTTTAGTAATAATTCCATTCACAAAAGATGAATTCGTTTAATGAATGCAGGAACTTATAGTTGATATATATATATATATATATATATATGTATGTCAATTTTAATGTCACCTTTTGTGTGGAAAAAGCTAAATGCCAATGTAATTTAAATGTGAACAGAAATTTACGTATTAATATATAATATTATATTATGAAAAAAAGTTAATTGATTTTTAAGAAACAATAATATTAAAATACCTAAATATATGTATTATCCAAAAAAAAAAAAATGTATTGTTGAGATTCTGATCAGAAACATTGTTACAATTTAAGGATCACAACAAATTTGTAGTTGTGTAGTAAATTTTAAAATAGTGATAAATGAGACTAAATACATAGATTAGTTTTAAAATATAAATTTATTGAATAATAATATGTTATTTAATAAAAATTATAATTATATGGTAATAAAAACAAAAACAACTTTTAAAAATGCAAAAAGGAAAATAACGACATATTTTGTGAAAGGAAAATGCATTACATAATTTAATTATATAAATTGCGGTTTGATGAATTAGTTAAAACAAACATAAAATAATAGTTTTTTTATAATATTACATATACAAAATAAATAAAAAAATATCGTATATGATGAACATTTTTCTTAAGCTTTTAAACAGAAATAACAATTTCAACAAATATTTATGAAGTGAGTTATTATTATTACTTTGCAATAACAAATAATGTAAAGATAATTAATATAATAAATTAGAAAAAAATGAATTCAAACATTATAAATACATTAGTTCTACATATATTTTTTCTCGTAAATATTTATTAGTAGAATTACAAGAAAATTAACGTTTTTGAATTTAAACATTTATACGAGTAACTTTTTAGTATGTTGATTTTGTTTGTTCTGAAGAAAAAAATTAGAACTCTTCTAAAAATTAAACTTACATGCAATAATTGGATTAGTTTATACACGTGGGATTATGTTAATAAAAGACTTATTTTGCAAATAAACATTAGAGCATATAAAAAAAATAAAGTAAATACAAAAAGTGAAAGGAGCAGAAAAGAACTAACATCTATAATTACACTAGATAACACAAAAACATATGTAGCAACGTTGTTAATATAAATGGAGAAAATACTCCAATTCTTTTAATGAAACATAACAATTGTTTAAATTAGTTTTCATGTTTAACAAAATAATCTTTAGTATTTGGAATAGATTTCAAGAAACATAATAATTCTAATTCAACTTTTGAATCTATTTTAATTAAAAAGTTTGCTTATGCTATATTTACTTTTTTTTCATAATCTTCCATAACATCTAAAAGTATTTAATATGTTCCTTTTTTTTTTTTTTTGTGTCATATTTTTCAATTTAAAATATTCATCATTTTTTATTCTACCATACCATATTTTATAATTAACATCATATTTTAATGCATCAAATTTTTTTTGTAGTGATCATAATATTTAAAAGAATCAAAGAGGTAATTAAAATGGTCACATGAGTTTAATGTGTAAAGTCCTTTTTTCAAATTTACATCCTAATTGAATGGATCAGATGACTTTTCAAAATCACCATAAAAATTGAATTTATTAAATAGTTTCTCAAAATTATGATTGTTCAATATTTCAAAATACTTTTCAAAATTGTGGTTATTCAATAACATATGAAAATGTTTTCGAAAAATTGAATAAATGTATCAATGTATTTAAACTATTTTCAAAATATTATCTCATTCATTTATATATATTATTCTTTTTTTCATAGTAGCATATCTCTTTTATTTTTATATTTTGTTCTTTCCATTAATAATCTGCTAGCTCTTACAATTGTGCGTTATTTGGAATTATGTTTTTATTCCAAGAATTACCAAAATTGTTTAGCTTAAAATAAATAATAGGGATCAATATTTAAAAATACATAATTATTTCTATATGGACAAAATTTATTTTAAAAGAAAAATATAAAATAAATTAAAAATGTAGAAATACTTTAATTTTTTTTTTTTTTATATTCCTCATTAAAGTACTTACATGGACATATTGAACTTGTAAATAAACAAACGGTAATTAAAAGGAAAAATATTTACACGTTTTTTATATTGCATTGTATTTCTTTAAAGAAATAAAGTCAATCGCGCAATATAATTTTAAATAATTAACATTTAGCTTCCAATTTTTAATAACAGTATATACCCATTCTTTCCTTTGCACTTTTATATATATTTTTAAAATTCAAATTACTGTATTTTCTTTAAAGTAAAATCAAATATATTCTATAATAAAGTATCAAAAAAAAAAAATAAAATAAAATACGTATATATTAAAAAAAATTTCTTTAATAATCCGTATAAAAATATTTACCCGTAAAAATAACTGGATTCAATCGATATTAAAAGTAAATAATTATGTAATAGTAATTAAATTACGTTCAAGAATAAATTATTTCAGAAAGGGAAATAGTACAAGTTAACGTATTCGTGAGTTAGCTTTTATAAGAATGTGGATTAAATGTAATAAAAACTTAAATGTGTGTTGTTATTTTATATATTTATTAAATTAGGAAATTAACTTTTTTAAAACCCACTACTGCATTAAGATTATGTTAACATTTTAAAAGTTATTCTAAGGTGTTATATATTAAATATATTGTTTTTTAATATTATTTAATCTAATGTAGATTGAAAAAACTATAAAAAGTATGCAATGATAATAAGCAATTCTTTTGAAGTATAGTTGCGTACATAATGATTGAACATAATAAAGATCGTATATATTTTAATTTAAAATAATTAGTGGACATTAATGAAATAAAATATAATTATTTTAATGACGTTAGTTTTATTAGTATATTATATAGCATGCATTTAATTTTTAATTTTTCCTTTTTTGAAATTAAAAAAAATATTATTTCAATCGTTTGATATATGCATATATGTGTTTATTGCGTAAGTCTAATAATATTAGTGTAAAAAAGAAAAAAATAAATATATTAAAGCCATGAATTTGTTTACTCGCAATTTTTTTTTTTTTATAATAAACATTTTTGTAATATATGTAGAACATATAATTATAAAAATAAATAAATATAAATATATATATATATATATATATACAATAAAAGAAAATTTTTTAATTTAATTGTTTAGATAGTTTTTTTGGCATGTACAAATGTCCAATTATGAACACCATGGTAAAAATGTATACATATAAATGAAAATTACTAACGAGAAAGTAAGAAAAAAGGATAAACAATAAACATAAAAAAAATCATTACATCTATTAATGTATATAATATGTTTATTTATAGTATTAAAAATTACATTATAATTTTTTCATTGGTAATTCAAATATTACTATTTTTCTATATTTTTCGAAACAAATATTAATATTTTTGTAATTCATGAATTTATATATTTGTGTATATATATATTTTTAGGGGATCGAATAATTTAAACCCACGTCTAATTTATTTAATTTATATGTAAATGATCAGGCTTTCCTAAATTTAATTATATCATGTATATGTATTCATAGATGAATAACATTATGCTAAAGTATGATGAACAGTTATATTAGACTTTTCATTTCGTAAAATATGTTTTTCATGTTAAGATATTAATATTTACTGGAGATATAATAAAGTACATAATGGTATTAATGTGTTTTTCCCAATAAAATATTATATTAGATCTAAACTTGCCAAGGTTCGTCAAAATAAATAGTAAAAGTGTCATTTACATAGGGATACCACAGATATATATTTTGAAAATATTGTAGTTTTAATAAAATTTATTAAATTATCATATAAATAGAGTGTCTCTTCATATTTACATACACAATTGACATATACTGAAAATGATAAATTTGGTTCATATATTGATGCTTTTTCGAAAAAAATTTTTAGTGATAAAATGATTATTTATTCAAAATATATATTCATGTAATTCTACAAAATTGCTACATATATAACAGCATCATATTGTCTGAATTTTACATAGTAAAGATAAACTTGGACTTAACAGAACATAACTCATCTTGGTAACAACATAACATATTTCGTATACTCATAAACTCCAAATATAAAAGGAGGGTTAATATTAATTTATATATAATATAAAAATTAGTTAATCTTAATCCGTTTTAAGCTTTAAGTAAATGTGAGATTGATCTATAATGGAAGAAGTATATATATCAGAAAAATTCACATGTATTCAAGCATATCTAACTATAAAAAATAATTTCTACTGTTATTCTTATTAATAATGTTGTTTTAAATTATTATTGGAAAATATATTTTATTTTAAAAAGTTGTTCCATAATGTTATAAAAGGTTTTAAGATAACATATATGAAGGATTATGTAATATTCATGGTTTCCCAATTTTAACCATAAGTTTGTGTGCATTTCCACTATACTTTTTGTCAAAGTGATACCCATATTATATGAACAAGACATATCATTAAGTAATATATATATATATATATATATATAGATATAGATATATATATAGAAATAGGACTACTCATTATTTTTTTCATGTAACATGTATAAATTATATACTAAGGTAGAAAAGAAATAAACTAGGTAATGTACTAAAAATAATATAAATGTAACAAAAATACAACTTGAATAAGTATGTCATCGTTTATACTTTAAATATCAGTATAGCTTCATAAATAGTTTCTAAAAATAGTAAAAAAATAATTAGCCCACATAATATATAAAATTCCCGAAATATTATTAATAATGTGTGTGCTCATTTACAATACAATAACTGAAGTTTTGTTTCCTACTATAACATTACTATAAAAATTGAAAAAAGGAAAAATTTACATCCAATAGATTAATAATAGAAAACCCCCAAAATATAAACATGAAATATAATTATAAACTCTAGTATAATTATTTTTTTCCTTCTATAATTGTCAAATTTATAAATACTACTAATATATTATGAAATAATGATAATTTCCATTTTACGTAAGTATAAATATTTCATTTTTATCTGGTATAAGTTTAAAGAAAGATAAAATATAATGTTCATTATTCCATCCGTAAATATCTTATTAAGCAGATTTAAGCTATTTCTTTTTTAAAATAATTTAACAATATTATTCATATTTTCCAAATACCCAAGATATTTTAATATTTGATTTTAAGTATTGTATATAGATGCATATAACAATGGTAACAACGGTACAGAATAGAAGAAAGACACATACATTGAATATGTATATGTACTAGTTATATGAATATACACCATTTTTTTCTTTCCTATGGTTAAGCAGTCAATTACAAAATGTTTTATACCCTTATCTGATGTACGATTAATTTATATATTTTGAATATATATCAGTGAATTATAATTAATTTTGTGTAATTAGAGTCCATTTTTCATCAATAATTAACATGTAATATTTGAAAAAAAGTTTTTACTTTTTTAATTTTCTACAATTCACTGGGCATTATGTTTATATATATATATATATATTTATTATGTGTAGTATTTAAAACTTTTTAAGAAATACATGAAAATAATAGAAAAATAAGAATAATAATAGCTCATTCAACAGTTTAGTCATTGAAATATTAAGATTATAGTTAATAATATAGTTGGTGAAAACGTATCATTGGAGAAATATTCTATGAAGGAAAAGTTTTTATTACTCACTTTTTTTAGAAATTATACATTTATCTTTTTAATTTGGATATATCACCAATAAAATAAAGTGGTCTAATAGTAACATTTAAGAAAATTTTTTTTTTCTCTATTGCTTAAAGTCCTATTTTTAAAAGTAACATTTATTTTTAGCGCAAAAATCTAAATTTATAATAAGTTTTAAATATTTATGTTTTTTTATTGAACCTATAATAAATGTTGGAGAAGAAATACAATGTAGATAATAAGTTTGGTACAAGAAATTTTCATTTAATAACATGCAGTAAGCAGGAAAAAGGTAAAGGTATTGTAAGGTTAAAAAAAAAGATGTCAAATAAAGGAGAGTATGAAAAAAAGATTGATCTAATAATGAAAAAAAAACCAAAGGAAAAAATAAAGAACCAAATGAATGTTCATAAAATAATGCAGGGAGACATGAATAACTTAGGGTAAGTAAATCTTGTGCATACACAGGAAGAGATTCATATTTAAAAAAAAAAAAATGTTTGACAAAGTAAATTACATAAATAATTTTAAAAATATTACAAATGCTGAAGTTACGTTTTTAGGGAAAAGTATACCATAAAAGGAAGATATACTTTTTGTTTTACCTAGCTTCATTACATATCTTGGAATACAATATTTTTTAATAATGTAAAACTCTAAAGAAATTTTCTCTGAAATATCATATATTTGGATATTGTTTACTCTAATATTTGTATCATTATATATATTAACGTTTATTTTTATACCAACGATTATTTATGTCTTAAATAAAGTTCAAGAATATGTAAAGTTAATACGTTTAAAATGGAAAAGGAATACTAAAACATGTGCTTCTTTCCCTTGATAAGTTGCTTAAAATAAGCAAGATTTGTAATATCCTAAGTTATACGCATAAATAACAAACTTATATCCCATTGCTTACATTTCATAAATCTACCTTCAAGTATTTCGCCTGTTTGATCAGAACAATAAAAATGTACTCTTCTCTATATATATTTTTTTCATATAAATCTTAAATTGTTTTTAAACATGTATTTTAAAAGTATTGTTTAAGCTTAACACGGTTTTATGGATGCATGTGTATATTTTTGTATTTAACTAGATAGTTTTGGAAAATATATGTATTAATATTAACGTATATAAGAAAATTAGATATCATTTTATAAAAGTGTGATAATTAATATTTTAATTAAAAAATGATTCTTTTTATTTTAGTATTAAATGATTATTTGTGGGTGAAATTAAAAATATGTAATTTTAGATTTAAATTAAAAATAAATGTGTCTTATTTTCATGCTTGGTAAAACGATGCGAATGTACTTTATTCCAATGATATATATATAAGTGGAATAATTATATTATAACATTTTTTTTTTTTGCTTTTTTCCCTTGTATTAATTAATTAAAGAGAAATCTTATTTAATTTATAACGTATAATCCTATTAACTTCATTATGCATATATTTCCAATTGGCGTGAATATTTAAAAATAACAAATCACGTTAATTCATGATAATTAATAATTATATCGAGATTGATTGTTTTACCTTGTACGATCAAATTGTGGGAGCAATAAGTAATTTTCTTCTAGTGCTAAACAGTGAATGCTTAGTTGCTATTATAAGCAAAGTAATATGTAACATGCTAAGATGTCGTTGCTAATAAAGGAAATACGAATATTAATAATTAAGTCTGTAAACTTGCTCATTTATCATAACTTTATAATTTCGGAGAGCAAAAAACACATACTCTAATATTATAAAGTTTTAATTCTTAATAAGGAAAAAATTAATTTAATTCATAAATTATTTATAGCACGTAAAAGCATACCCTCTGAATTTATCACAATACAACAATAAATACTTTATTATATCCCTTATTGGCTCATATATTTTTACTATATATAATTGATAATTCTAGTTTACGAGTACATTTGTAATTGTTAGTTTCTTCTATGCAATATGTGAAAAGTTTATATTAAATGGAACCGCTTGAAAGCGTACATCTTATTCATATATTTTACACTTAGAAAATATATAAACAAATTTCATAAATGATATAATGCTTCTAATATATGACATAAACGTATAAAAATACTTAGGTCATGTATAAATATTATTATATAGTATAACTTATTCATGTACAAGAGGAATAAACATAATGAGGACAATTATAATATGATGAAAATTTTTATGAAAAACAGTTTAAATATTATTATAAATTACGATTATTAATTAGTGATTAGATAACTTAAATTGTATTGCTGAATGAATGAAATGTAACATTAAAAATATATTTTATAAAGGGAAACAGAAGCGCTTAATAATAAAAAGCAAAATAATCATACATAAAAATTAACTAATGTTTAACGTGCATAATTTTATTATTAACTAAACACATTTTAATATGCTTTTATCCTAGAGGTTACACTTATGAATAAAGGAGAATTTAACTACAAATTTATGAATAGATATTTAGATAATTAAATATTTCTTAGTATGTTCAACAAAACATATTTTATTGTAAATTTGTCCAATATTTTAAACAATATAATTAAGCACATAAAATATTTGAGTAAAGAAATTATGTACATATGAAGAGTAATTTTATATATTTAATAGGTCCATAATATATATCATCATTAAGCTAATTTTATTCTTCATTATATATCGTAAATACAGTTAATTATAATAAACTCTTATAAAATTTATAAGATAGTTTAACAAAAATTGATTACAAGCAAAAAGTTATAATGACACATACGTTACAATTTTTATAAAAAACATGAAAAAAAAAAAGAAACCAAAAGAAAGTATAATTGTGTATATGTACTGTTTTATAAAAGTTAAATAAAATTTTTTTTTTTTTTTTTTTAAATTCATTTTCCTTTTTTTATATGTTCTTTTATTTAAATTTTTATGTTCAATACTTTTATATTTAATTTTGTAGGGTACATCATACAATATAGTATATACAGAAAGATCTATTTTTAACGACTTCATTAGACATTACGAATAAATAATACATAAAAGATTTAAAAATATTCCTGAACATATATATAACAAATAAAATGCTATAAATAACGAAATATAAAATATAATTTCGTACGCACTATTATACAAATGAGCATCAAGGGTTGTAAAAATTTAGTACAATATACAAAAGAATAGCTAGCTCATAGGCACAGCAAAGCATGTAGAGATTTCCATTTCACAAAATTACGTACAAAAATATGAATATTTATGTATGATATAAAAAAAGAATTCTTAGTAATATAAAATTTTTTCATATAACAAAATAATTATTAAATATGGCTGGGAATTTTCCAATTCATTTGTTACATTCAAAAGGGTTAAGTGTTTTAAACACATAAATAATTAACGATATCATAATAATTAATACATATTACTTTTAAATTGTATGTGATATAGCATACAAGTTATGATTCATAAAATTGAATGCCTAGTTTTTATTTATTAATTCAGATATAGTTCAATTTAATGATTAATCATCATACGTATGCTGTATTTCAAAGGGAAGATTAACATATCTATATGGGAGATACACTGATATTGTGAATTTACATTACGAAGAATTACACATCTGCTGTTTTATTATTACCTTACAAAAATTATTCATTATTAGTTTTTTTATCCAACGTTAGATTTTTTGTACAAATGAAATTAACTATTATTAATAAGAACTTATAAAAAAGAAATTACATTTGTAAAAATATACATGTTTATTTCTCTATCTGGAAGGTCCGATAACATAAATAGTATAAAAAGATATAACATTTTGTTTCACATCTTATATTTTTAGTAATTAATCTATTAGAGAAGACTGAGATACAATTTCTTAATGTATATGCAACTTCAGAATTGCCTAATTTTAATAAGAATAATATGCAAATTAAGGTAGGTGTAAAATATATATACAGTATCAAATTAATTTTATTTTACATTAATATTATATATTTGTGTGGAATATAAAGAAAAGAAGGAGCTTAGACAATAAAAGTTGAAAAAATAAATAACATGAAAAATTATTACATAAATGTCATGATATAAAAGATAAAAATAAAATATAATAAAATAATTAATTCATTTAAATATGGACAATGAACAAATGAACATGAAATGTTTTTATTCATAACATAAAAGTAATTTTTTATTACGTTTATTTGCCTCGCAATCAAATAGTTCATCTTAAAAAATTAAAATTTACCTCATAAACAAGCTTTTTATTAAGTAAAAAATTCTTGTTAAATTAATTCTTATATTTAATTAAAACACATTAATGTCTAGTATGGTGTTTTTCTGAGTACAACTATCCTAATTAACATGTAATGCACATGTATGCGAATACAAATAAATGAATTTACATAAGAAGGATAATAAAAAAACTTGATAATATTATATCTTTATATATTCAAATTTATGTTGAAAAGCACATAATATAATAAGCATTAAAACAATAAATTACAAATTCAATAAAAAAAAAAAGAAGAAATAAAACTTCGGGAAAATAATTAAAACAAAGATATATTAGCCGATTTTCCAACATAAATAATTAAAAAATACAAAAAAAAAAAAAAAAAAAGGAATAAATAAGTTTACATTTTCTTACAGCAGTAGTGCAAAGTTAATTATATAAATATAAACAAAATAGGTATGTAACTCATTTACACTACACGATATATGAATGACATTATATGAATTTTTCTTTAATATAACTTCAATACTATATAATTCATATATCACATATATAACAGAAGCTTTTATGAACCCTTAAATGCTTAAAATATTATGTATATTAATGTAAGTAAAATAATGTTAGATACTTACAAGAATTTTTTTCCAGCATGACCACAAGAGTTTTGAACTTTTATAAACCCTCTTTAACTTGCTTTATTACTTTTTTTAATATTTTTCAAAAATTTAAAGGAAATATAAAATAACGAGATAAATAACAGTGTAATTGCCGTTAATGCAGCATTAGTATAGTTATTTATGCTAAACAAAATTATCATAGCTTTGGCTATATAAAGTGGAGCAAAAACCATAAGTAAGTTTTTAATAATACTTCCTTCAGATTTACCTTCATTTTGATTGTTCGTATTAAAGTGAAGACTCAATAGTTTTATTACTTCTTTTTCATATTTTGTATCTAATTTCTTCAATAATTTAAACATCCTTGATAAGAACGTTTTTTTTCCTGTTTTATGTTTTTTCATTTGAAACGATTCTTTTTTTAATTCTCCAGATTCTGTTTTATAATTATCATAATTTAATGAATCATTGAAATATTTAACACCGACATTATATACAAACAAATCAGATGATATGGGAACTTTTTCATCATATAATAATGTTTTAAAATTTTTTGGTAAATTAATATTTTCTAGTAACGAATTTAATTTATTTCCGAAATTATATTCATCTTCGTTTACTATTTTCATTGCATTTTTTTTTAAGGAATTGTATCGTTTTTGGTAATATATATCTTTTTCTGAATACAGTAACCTTCTTAACCTTATACTTGGTGCATTATTTAGATTGTTTATATTATTCCATGATATTCCTGATATATTTGCCTAAACAGGAGGGTAAATATTTAATATTTAAAAAAATGTCCCTAATTGAATATTAATAAAATATACATTTTAAGATGAAAATGAAAGATTACACAAAAATGTATAAAAAATTATTGAATATAATAATTATCCTACCTCATGCGCCCATTGGTATATCCATTTTAATAGGATAAAAGTAAAAATTTTAGAAAAAAATAATTTATTTGTCTGTATAATCATATCGAATTTATTTTGTAGATTAAAAATAATCTGTGAAATTAGAATATTTTGTCTTATACTTTTTTCGATAAAATTAAACCGAAAATACAATTTTTTTTTTATTGTATTCTGCTCAAAATTTAAGACTTTTTAGCTTGAACAAATGTTAACTATAACTTATATTCAAAAGTAAAAAGCGGAAAAATTATATAAATAAAAATATTACAGTAATATTTCTATATAAAAATATTATTAATATAATATATATTGAACAGGATTTAAAAAGAAATTTAAAAAAATATAATTATTATATAATAATTGCTACTAGGCAAGCTGTAAATAAATTATTTGAAGAGATTTATTTATATTAATATATTTTCTATGTGTATTAATAGATTGTTTTGTTAATTTAGTTATAAAAATCGATAAAATGTAATAATGCTACTTGGCATAATATATATGAGGCTTTTGAAAAATAGTATTTAAATTTTTTCTGTTTCTTTTAGAATTCTTAAAAATATTTTGAAGTTATCTAACATTTTAAGTAAACATATGTAAATTTTATCTAAAATAATTTTCAATTAGAAAAATATTTTTTAAACAAAAAATACCCATAATAATATGGATTTAATACAATATAGTATCATGCAATATATGCAATATTAGTGTCTTCAATATTTTATTCAAAAATACATAATAAACTGTTAAAGGAAAAAAAAAAATTTTATATAAGTGAAAATTCTTTTATTAATATATTATATAAGATGAGATCTAGTTTTGTTTTTAAACAATATAAATCATAATATAATAATATGGTAGTTGCAGAGTCTTTAATATTAATTCAAAATTTTCAATAAATGTCTATTTTTTTCAATTCCAGCGATTAAAATAAGAAAATATAATTAAAAAAAAAATAAAAAAAAATTAATAAAATTCAATTTATTTATATATAATAAAAAAACATTATAAAGAAATAAAAGTAAAAAACTAATTAACATTTATAACACTTTTTAATATTGTATTATTACTTTATTTACATTATATAAAAATAAAATATTTAATTACCCGATAAAAAAATGGGCTTATAGAAATACATTAGAACTATTATGTCAGGATCATGAATTAGTGAAAAAAGATGAATTAGCATTATGAGTAATAAAGACATTATTAGTTTTAATTAAATATATTATTTTTTCATTATAGTGTTAAAAACATATTAAATTTATTTCAGCGATAATTTATTTACTATTATTTAACTATATATCTAGAAATTATATAAATATATTTCCCATTTGAAAAGTTGTTCTATAATATAAAGAAATAAATTATAATATAAATTCCTTCCCGATAACTGACTAAGTTTATAATAATTATACATATTCTATTTATATGTTTATTTGCACACGTATTCATATAAGGTAAAATATATTTTGATGCAATTTTTTTTTTTTATATATTTGGATGTTTAATCACATATAAATTCATATCTATTAGTTAGTTACCTTAAGTTCTTTTATTATATATATATATTAAATACATTTAAAATTTTTAATTATATTTATATTTTTTTTTTATAAATGAATTCAGAATAAAATGTGACGACTTATGTCTAGAAATTTAATGAAAATATCATTTATATGTAAAACTTAATAATAAATAAAGTACCTTCAAAATACATCTATTTGAAATTTTAATAATTTTTGCATAATTTCTTATAAATGGAAAGAATATTCATATATATGTAAAAGAATTTAATTTTTTAAAAATAACAAACTTGAATATCATGTAGAATATTTTTTATGATCGTTTCTAATGAAAATGTTATAAACCATTAGTAGTTATATATATGTCTATAATTATTGCGGTGGGCAATATTTATTAGCAGTGTTCACGGCATTTCCTTAATACCAATAATTAAACCTTAAGTTTCGTTATGATAAAAGAGTTTTTAAGGTGATTATCATATAATAAATAGTTAATGTGGATAACACATAGATTAATAATGCTTTCACAATTATGAATGTTTTAATATAATATATGAGTTACTACGTTATATAATTCGAAAAAGACTATTTAATTTAATGCATCTTTTTATTCGTGATGCATTTTTAATATAAAAATAAGTAATATAACCGTAAATATTCAAACGAACCTAACTGTCATAAAAATTTAGATTCAATGGCCTTTTAATATATATATATACAAGACTAATATTAACACTTAACATATTAAATATTATTACTTGTGGATCATGCGTTAATGTGTATGCAAAGGATTTATTTTAAAAAGTTTTCAAACTACCTAATATAACAATTTAAATTTACCATATGAAGGAATATATAATACCCGTAGTTTATTGCAATATAACCAATTTTCATAGAATCATTTATATATCTCATTGTTAATAATCATATGTGGTTAATATAAATTACTGTTAAACTATGTGAACAAGTTTTATCTATTATAGATATATGTTATACAAATAATGAAATTTCAGATTACTATGAATTTAATTAAATTATAATGTGCGTTTTAAAGAAATAAAAAATGAATAATTAATTAAATAGATAAAACAAATGCAACAAACAAGCTGTATGAATAACAATACTGTATAATATTTTTTGTTGTCAATATAATAATGTTTGAATTTGTACTAAAACTAATTAATAAAATGTCTGAGAAATTCGAACTTTTATCTAAATTTAGAACATGATAAAATTTTTATTTGTAAAAATTAAAAAAAAAAATTTCCTTTTTTTTGTCCAGTTATATTACATAATAATAAAATAAAAGGAAAAAATTTAATAATATGTTCTTAATTTTTAAAATAATTTATTCGAAATATTAAAAGAAGAAGTATTAATGTAGCTATATTTTACGTCCTTTTTCTTAAATATTTTAACTTTAATATTATATTACAGAAAAATACTAAATACTATAAGTGAATAAATGTTCCATTTTTCTGTTATTGAAGATCACAAATAACAAATATATAATAAATACATAATATATATATAATATATGTTTAATTATACATATGAAACCTGTTTACCTCTTCATAATTATCTTTTACATTAATTTAACAATAATCATGTTTTTCAAGTATTCAGAAATATTTTAAGTTTTAATTTTAAGTATCATAAATATAATAACTTATTGAAATTATGAAAGTAGGACATATATTGTATATATTTTATTTTATATTAATAATATAAAGTATTTAATATGAGCAATATAAGTAATGTATCTCTGTATTATATAATTACTTATTTTATGTACATAGTTATCATATTTCTTATTATTCAAAGAATAATTATTAATATTTATTTGTTTAATTACAAATTCGTTTAAAAATAAATCCATTAAATATTATATTATACATGTCATAATATGTAATTCAAGATAATGTATAACATTATATCATAATATAAAAAAAAGTGAATTATCAGATAATTTAATAATATTTTTTTTCCAATGGTTCATTAAAAATGTTCTTATTATTAAACATGCAAAAAATTAATTCATCTTATGGTAAAGCATATGATTACATTTTCTTATATAACTATAAAATATCAAAATTAAAATACGTAAAGAAGTTTTAGGATAATTAATTATTTGAAAAAGACTTAAAAAAGATTAACAAACAATATATATGTAACTAGGGACATTCTTATCTAGGGTACTCTTCTTCTCTTTTATCTTATTGTTGTCGGAATATGGTTCTCAAAATAATGCATTGTGTTAATTTAGTTATATATATACATAAATAGTATGTGTTTTAAAAAAAAATTACAATATATATCTTATTATTTTCCTAAAATAATATGTTATTAAGAAATCAGACAAAGCAAATTACGTAAAATTTTATTAATTCATATGCTAATATTTAGTATATAAGAATTAATTTTTTTTTTTATATGAACTTTAACATCGTACTGCTTTTATTGAATTGAGAATTAATATAACTCTATTATAGATATTCTTACATAAATAAAACAAATTACATATATATAAAATATTTTTTAACATAACTTCATTTCATATTTTGTAAATCATGCTTGATTTTACCCTTTATATAGTTCATTATACTTTAAGCTTTTTCCTTGTTTCCGTCAAATACGAAAAAATTTAAGGAGATATCTGTTTAATCATTTATTTGGTACAACTTGGATGTGATTAGAATATATTGTGAATATATACTTACTAATTACTAGGATGTACTGTTCTTTATTTTGATCAGATTTGTGTACATTATTTTCATTATCTATGGAATATACATCTATATTAGATTATCTAATCGTGTACCTCCTGTATAAGGAAGTATTCACCTATATAAGCATGCATGTTTTTATTTTTACTACTTTCTAAGGCATTTCCTTATATTTCAATTATGTATTTTTTATTATGAGATCTTCTATTTAAACTTTCTTCCGATCTCCATTAATTTATGGAACTATCAAAATACAATTCCATAATTTCTAAAATTTCTTCTTTTTTTTATTTTATTAATTACCATCATAAGAACGAGAACCCACATTTTTTTAGTTACTTTTTTGTTACTTATCTATATGATTCTTCATGCCTTAGTTACTCCATCTTTCCCTATTTATTGGTGACACCTAATTTTTAGTTTGCACATTTTCATATTCATATGATATATTCTATAATTACTCTATTAATTTCCTAAAAGAGTCCTGTTCAAAATATTGTTCTATTATCACACCCTTTTTTGGCATCTCGTGTGTCCATTTATCTTTTTCTTATTCTAAAAAAGGAATTTTTTGAATTTCATTTGACAGTTGCCTTTATAATTCTTCATTTTTTTTTAAGTAATCTTGTTCTTTTTTTCATTCATTTTTCAAATTATTAAACTTTTTTCGATTTTTCTGAAATATTTCCGGGCTATTCTTTTCATTAATTCAGTAGAATTTTTTTTTTTTTTTAATATCATTGCTATTTTTGCTAAATGCAATTTTTATTTCACTATTTGTTAAATTTGTATATGTTTTTTATTCCTATTTTATGTACAATTCTAGTAATTCTTCTAAATGTTCTCCTTTATAGAATTCCAATTTTTCATTCATGCATTCTTCGAGTGCTTCAATATGTACTTCTATGTCAAAATTGAACCGTCCTTTTTTTTTTTTTGACAAATTTACATTTTTTATAAAGTTAGGTTTATATATTTTTATTTTTTTTTATTATTTCTTCGTTATCACATATTGGGTTTTCTAAATTATCATGTGTTAAAAACTATCTTTTTATGTGAATATATAAAGGTACTAGAATTCTATGTAATATCACTTGTTTTCTTGACTTTTTTTTTTTTTTTTAAACATTAGTATTAAAGCATACTAAAATATAGGATGAACATAATTATAAAATAAGTTATTATATTAATAAAATGTTTATCGAATATTTTAATACATAAGTTTTATTTTACTTTAATAAATACAAAATACAACAATAATTAGAAACATTATTGAAATAGATGATATGTATGTGTTACATGAATTAATCGTTGGACTTATAATAACCTTTTAAATATATATGTTAATTAGTGTATTTATTGCAAAAATAGAAGAATAAGCAGAATTAATGGTACCTCTTATTTTTGGAAATGTTGGAGAAACGGTTAAAGGTAAGCATGGAAGCGGTATTTTAAAAGATGGCAAAATAGTTGTAGTATCATGGGATATTCCTCGGACTACAAGTTTCTCTATAGATAATGTAACATTAGATGATATATTTGGATCTGAGGGCTCATAATTGTTGTTGTTTATGATACTTTATTTTGCGTAAGTTATATTTCCTTAGCTTCTTTAGATACATTTTTTGTAATTGAAAATTTTTGTTAAGACAGTGCTTGAAGATGAAGTTCACGTTCAGTTACCTCTTCTGTTATAATTTATACATCATTTTTTTTTTTGAGATTTATATTTAGATAAACCTTTAGTTGTATTTTTGGATTAATTAATATTATTTTACGGATAATTTATTATAAAATTATATAATTATAGAATTGATATATCAAAATTTGCGTTGCAAAATTTATTACATTGCTGAAACTTTAATTATCATTTTATAAAAAATCAATATATATGCATTAATCATAAATTGATATAGGTAATATGTTTATTATTACCACTTTTTAGTTGATTTAATGAAAATTTTCTTTTCCCATTATATGTAGTAAAAAAGTTATGCATATTTATCTAATAAATTGTCCACATATATATAATATGTTTGGATTTTTCATAATAAATATTGGATATCCCAAATATGTTAATATTGAGTAATAACATTAATAGTGGTTATATAATTAACATTAGCGTATTTTTATATTTTATGCATCTCTTTTTAAAAACATATAAAATTTTATAAAATAATTATTCTTTTATTTTCTATTTATTATGTCATTAAAGGACCAATTTAATGAACTAAATTAAGCATATATTTATAGATACTATTTATGTATTCTTTTATTGAAAATTTCAGAAGAGTAAATTATTATATATATGTATCTATCTGTAGAAGTCTAAAATATCGTTAGGGGTATTGAAAAAAAACTTACAATTTCTACATTCATATAATCATGGAAAATGCGTTTTTATATATATTTCCTATTTTTTTTATGTTTCTAAAAATATATTAAAGGTTAGCGCCATTTTAAATGTGTATAAAAATATATGTAATTTTTATTGGAAATTAGTAATTCCTTCAATTAAGTAGTGCTAACTTTTTACATAAAATGAATTCAAAAAAAAAAACTTCGTAATTATGGAAAATTTATAAATATTTAATATTTTTTTATGTGTTAGATAATTATGATTAAGACGTATTTAAAGGACTATTCTCTTCTAATGTTTACAGTATATAATTAAATATATATAATACATAAGATTCAAAATACAATTGTCATGAGAGTAATTACGATAATTAAATTTCATTTATTAAATTCGATTTACAATAGGTTTAAAGGGCAATTACAGTATCATATTAATATATGTTTTATTTATCACATTTACATACACTTCAAAAGTTTTTTGTAATTAATGAAATAATGTATACATGTATTTTTTTTATTATTGTAAAATATATTTAGGAAACGGAGGAAATGAGACTGGTATATATGGAAAATTCTGCATGGAATGTATGAAATAATGCTAATAAACATATTAACAAATATTTTTTCTTTTTTCTTTTTTAAATGTTAAACGCTATAATATTTTATAAAATTATATTCTTTTCTGTTAACAATGTACATACGTTTTTGATATTTTTTTGTATATGGTCATGAATATTTGTAAGAAATAGTAAGTTATATTAGTATAATTTTAATTTATTAAAGTAACTTAAGTATCAGATTATTAATTTTGAGTACCATAATAGTTCAGCAATAAATTAAAAGATATATGTGATTATTATTTTATTAGTATATTTATGTAATTGTAGATTTAATTAAATTTTAAGAAAATTACATGAATATCTATTGCGAAATAAAATGGTATCGAAAAAGGATAACTATTCCAACTATTGAAATAATTAAACAAATACATTATACAACATAATTAAACTAAACTTAAAACATTTTATATAAGAACTAGAATGTACTTTATTTATTTCCTTTTATTATTATATTAAACCTACTATATATATATATATATATATATATACATATATTTAATTAAAAAAAAAAAAAAATTAATGATAAATTCTATAATTTTAGAAACAATTTATTTAAAAAATATAAATATGAAATAAAATAAGAAAAATTGATATAACATTATTTTGATTCTCAATTTTTAAAATTTAAACATATTTAATATAGTGTATTGGAGAAAATTGATGAAGTAAATAATATATATGAAAAAAAATTTCCATTCTTCTCGTATTTACCTTTACGAATAATTGAAATAATGTTTATATAAATATATATTTATAAATATTTAATTATGCTTATTAAAATTATTTCATTTTTTATAATTAATTTAACAGGAATGATCATATTTTCTAAATACTACAAAAATATTTTTATTATTCATATTAGTATTATTTATATATATGAAATACAACATGAGATATATATACAACATAATGAAGATAGAAGCGTAGAATATATATGAATTTTTTTTTTATTTCTTTTCAGTTATTGTATGTATATAATATAAGGCATATAATATACTTCCATTGATTAAATTTATTAAATGTAAGAATGATAAAATAATATATTATATATATGTCATTCCCATGATACTTATGAATAAAGAAATAATTATATTCATTCGTTTCATTACATATTTTGTTAGAAACGAAATCAGTAAATTTTATATTAAAATGTAAATAGTGAAAATGATCATTAATCTTAACGGGTAACTTTGTACCTTAATATAAAAGGCAAAAAAATTATCAAAGAATATAATAATTTTTTTTTCATTGGTACATGAAAAATAATAAAACATAAGAAAAATTAATACATATTAAGGAAAAAAATAATATATTCTGATAAAACTATATAATTTTAATAATAAATTACAATAAGAGCGTTTAGACAAATTAATTATTTATTAAAAATAAAAAAAAAATTGACAAATAATTATATACATATTAATTAATTCTTATGTGATATGCTAATAAACTTCGTTTAACATAACTTTTATTGGAACATGGTTTCCTATTAAATATTATATATTAATATAGTATATGTATAAGAATATAACACAAATTTTAAAAATATAAGTTATAAAAACAACATATGTTATAATTTCATTAAAAATATTATTTATTGAGGAATCAAATGATATTATCTCGTAAAATTTAGTCAATTCATGTAATTATAATTAAAACAAAAAGATTAATTTTTTTTTGTATACATTAACATCTTCCTTTTTTCACTGAATCAAGGGTTAATATAAAATTTTTAAAGATATTCCTATAGAAATAAAAAAAAAATTGTATAGATTCCGAATATTTTTTAAATACATGAATTTCATTTTTTATATTTGACTTCTGCTTTTTTCTTTTATATTACTCATTACTTTATATATTTTTTTTTCCCATATCAATATCACAAAATTTAAGAAATATTTTTTATTGACGTCTGTTTTCAGTTATATATCGTTAGAATATAATTTGCGGGTATTCCTATGAATTTATAAAACGAATTATTCTTCTATTTCTCAGGATTGTCTACTTTCCCATTATTAACTACAGAATTTTCATATCTATCAACTTCTCATACCTAATCTTTTATTTCGCTTTTGAAATTGTCTTCCAATATATAATCATTGATTTCTTTATTATTATTTTCCAAAACTTCATTGTTTGTTTCAATACAATTTTCTATCTTCTGAGTTTTTTTATAAGAATTTTCTTCTGTTTTCCGCTTATTTATGGAACTATTCAAGCATAACTCCCTATTTCTTATATATCCTTTTTTTTTGAATTTTTTTAATGCTGTTATAAATACGAGCAAGCACAGTATTGCTAGTGTTTTTTTTTTTTTTACATATATATATAATTCTTTATAATGTTCTTTGTTATCTAACTTTTCTATATTTGTTAGTGATATATTATTTTTAGATTCTTCAATTTCATATTCATATAACACATTCTGAAATTCCTGTGTTAATTCATTGAAACAGTCTTGTTCAATACTCTTTTTTATAATAATACCCCTTTTTTACATCCATTATCTCCATATATCTTTTACGCATTCTTAAAACAGGACGTTTTTATTTTCATTTGAAAAGCTATTTTTTAATTCTTCAATTTTTTTTGTGTAAGCTTATTCTTTTTTTCAGTCCTTTTTCAAATTATTGAACTAATTCTTTTTTTTTTTTCAAAGTGATTTCTATGTTTTTTTCCCCATTTATTCCATAAAATTGTTTGTTTTTCTATATCACTGATACCTTTAATATTTCCCATTATTCTTCATTTGTTGAATTAGGAAAGGTTCTATATGTCTTTTTTGCAAACTCTTCTAGTCATATTTTTAAAAATTCTCCTTCGTTCAATTTATACTATTCTTTACTGAATTCGTCGATTACTTTCATGTGTACTTCTGTAGTAGTTTTAGACATGTGTTTTTTTTGCTTTGAGAAGTTTATATATTTTTTTATGTGATGTTTACGTATTTTTTTTTTTATTATTTCTTCGTTATTATATATTGGGTGTTCTAAATAATAATGTGTTAAAAACTTTTTATTTTGTAAAAATGTGAAGGTACTAGTACTCTCAGTAATTTTATTTGTTTTCTTTATATCTTTTGTTTTTTTTCAAAAATTCTTATTAATACGTACTGTATTAATAAAAAGAAAAAAAGGAGTTATGAAAAAAATTATTACAATCATAAAAAGTTTGTTATATTTTTAACACTTGTATTTTATTTTACCTTAGTAAAAAGGTTAAAAATTACAATAATTAGAGAGATGATTAAAAGAGGTATACAAATGATACGAGTAATTTTTTTGAAACATGTAACTACATTTTAAATATATATGTTATTTAATATGTTTATTTAAAATGTAGAATAACGTGTGGAATTACTTGTACCTGAAATTTTAGTAGATGTAAAAGAAGCAAAAGTACTTGTGTCATCATCTATTCCCTCAGGAATTAAAGAAGCGGTTTTATGATTGTTCTATGCTCTTGAGACTTCAGGATTTTTTCTAGATGAAGTATTATTAGATGATATTTCTAATTTTTTAGTTCTAGAACCAGTAAAAAGTTCTGATGTTTTTTTTTGTGTTGAATTTATATATTCAAATTGATTATTTTCAATTTTTGTAATTTTAGTTTCAAGTCTCTGCGGTGCTGTACGTTGAAATTCAGTCGAAGTTGAAGATTACTCATAGAATTGATCATGATTTACAGATTTAGATAAAAATACATCTGTATGGGAACTTTTAGTTGATTCTGAAATTTTTTCATCTGCATCAGGTTCGGACTCACGATGTTTAATAGGGTTCGATTTTATGCATATAGGTTCCCTTATAAATGTTTGAGGAATACGTATATTGCAATTTGTATTTGTTGGAAATAAGATTTTTGGATCTTTGTTTTTGTAATTTTTATTTAATGAAGCTTCTATGCTCATCAAAATGTTTCTTAATACCTTCAAAAGACGCTTTATATTCCTTACATTTACTTATGGAATAACTTGCATTGGAACTATACAAATTATCAACTCCTAATTGATAGGTCTTTAGATCATCCAATATATTTTTTTTATTCACAAATATATTAAGCATCATGTATTAATTGTAAAAGTTTTTTATAATCTTTTTTTAGAATCATAGGATATCTGCCATATTGCGTAATCCTATTAATGTGACCTTGGAAATAATTCTTAAGTATTGGTTCCCAATTTTTTGGATTAGTAGCAAGTTTTGGGAGATCATCACTTGCTTTAATAAGATAATCAGCCAATGCTAAGCATTTAATCCTAAAATGTGTTTTATTTTTTTCTATCTCCAAAGAAGCAGTATCAGATGGAATATAATTCTGAATTTTTTTAAATTGTAGTTTGATAATGTATTTTCTTATATCAAAACTTCACTGTAGTATTAGATTCAAAATAATTTTTACTAATAATTTAAGAATTAATTCTTAGGTTAATTTTAGCAAAATATTTTTTGTCATAAATAAATAATATATGCATAAATACAGGTGTATTAAAGAACAATGAATAATACGGTGGAATTAAAATTTCCCATGGTGACATTGTATTATTGCTGTAGGAAATTGTAAATAACCATCTGAAAGAATAATGATATTTTATATATTTTTATTTATCCGTATAATACTATTTATAGTAATATATATTAATTTAAAGATATTACAAAATTATGATCTGCATAAAAACTTATACGATAGATAATAAAAAATTAAGGGCACCAATATTTTTTATTATGTGGTTATTTTTTTTTTACCATGTATAAATACATCATAGCTGAAGGAATATTCCAATGATATTTTTAATTAAATCACAGTTAGATATATATTTTTATATAAAATAACATTACCTTTATAAAGAAAAAGTTAAATAGGCAACCATAACTAGTTACTTAATAGCGACATTAATAAGAAAAATTATTTTATAAAATTAATAATAATATATATATTATGTCTTTTCTTTTTTTTAATACAGACACATACATGTATAAATATTATTATATCTATTAATTTAAATAACGCTTTTTAAATTTATGTATTTCACAAAATAAATATTCTATGAATCAGATCGTTATTAGAACTGATAGAAAGTTTCTTTTTTATTGTGTTATTTTGTTATATATTTTTGATATAAAATATTATAGTGCTATAATTATATTGTTAATAATTTTTTATATTTTCTATTCTGTACATAGGAGTTAGAATTAAAATATTTAAATTATACTAAATTGTTGCTATGGATATGGAAGCTATTGCCATTAAAACGCAGATATAACACATAACATTAAATATGTCAATTACCTAAAAATTAATTTTTTAAGGAATACATTATATCATTGAATAATTTTAAAAATAATATATTATAATTATAAATACATATATATATATTCTTCTGTATCGCCGTATTTTCACCTTCAGATTTATACGGTTTATATTAAATTAAATTTTAAATAGTGGTATATTTTTATATGTTCATAAAAAAAACGTTAAGATACACTTACAAAATAGAAATTATTATTAGTGTGTTTTGATTGAAACTTTAATGAGACTATGAAATTATATGAAAAAAAAAAAAAAAAAAAATGCTGTTGGAATAAAAAAAATATGTATTAGTATATATTTTGAATAATACATAGTGAATTAAATAATATAAAAAAAAAAAAATAATTGGATCTATTTGATTAATTTATTTTAGTATTTCATAAAAATATTCACATAATTAGATTAAAAAGTTATTATTAATTTTTTATTTTTTAACGAATTTCATAGCTGAAAGAAAATAAATATCTAACACTATTATTAAATGTTATTTACCAAGTCTTATAAATATATTTCACACATTAATTTATGATACTTTTTATGATATAAATTGGTAAAAGAAAGTACAAAACTATTTATAAGTATTACGAAGAACTTATGTTATTCAGCTAAATTTTAACTATATTATTTCTGATTTTAATACTCCATTAGAAAAATATACATGGGAAATTTATAATGGTCAGGAAAATAAAAAGAAAAAATACAAATATTAACTCATATTAAATTTTTGAAAATATTAACTTTACATAAAAAAGGTAATTATTATAATTATGTTTAATTAGTCCATTATATTAATGAAATACTAATTTTGTATTTTTTAATTTCTGAATTTAGCATTATACAATTTTTTCGTTTTTTGTTCTAAACTTTCATTTTTTTTGAATGGTTTATATGCAACCCCATTTCTTTTAAATACGTTATACATAATAATATTTTATAAAGGAATATATATAAAAATAATTTATTATTTTTTAAGATATTATATATTGAAATTTTTTTATTTGAATATATTACGTATATTTATGGTAAAAATAATATATAATGAAATTATAGTAACATGTTAGTATTTGAAAATATAAAGTAAAAAATAATTTTCTGTAATATCTGAATGAATACGCGAAGAACTGTGTAGTAACCGTTTTCAAGTTTATATATAAGAATATTTATCTTTTCCTTTTTTTTCATGATTTTATAAATATATGAAAATATTTTTTTTTGTTGAAGTGTTTTTCATTATTTAGTTATAACATATATGATTAAGGTTACTGTATGATAGTGACGTTTATGCAACATAATTAATTAAATATAATTCTATATTGATAATAGTTCATATAAATTATTGAATATTCCTTTAGAATAATATGTATATAATATTTATTTATTTAAAATATATCTAACATCAAAATAGATATGTTCCATGTATATATTATTCAAGTCAAATACTTGAATAGAGTTGCAATATGTCTAAGTTGAATATTATGGAACTGAAATATACGTAAAAGTAATACTATTTAACATAATTTAGTTAGTTAAAATAATATATTATTATTTTTTCATTTTTTTATTATGCATAAATACACAATTCAGTAAATTTTGTATATTTATATATAAAAGGAACTTTAGTATTTAAATTCGTTGATCATTTTATTTCATACTAAATCTCACAATTATCAATATATTATAATAGTCCAAGAAATTTTAAAAACAATATATATGAAAAATGCAGTAAATAAATATATTTTATGCCAAGAATCTTTTCGTTTTACGTGTGTTCTTTTAGTTATACTGATAATTATACAGTCACATAATATTATACAGGTAAATTTGTCTTTATAAATGATTTCACCAATAGTGAATGCATTATTTTCATTCATACTATCTTAGTGTAAAATATATGATATTGTTGTTAATATTTAATCAATGTCGTTTAAGTCTATTGGATTACACATTTTCGTTGTTTTTATAATCTGCTTGTTATCCATTTATGTGGTTATGTCACTGATATATCAAATTTAGTGTTTCATGTTTTATTACATTTCTCCTGATTTAATTGTAATAGTAAAAAATATATTATTTATGCTTAATCACATACTAACTCGTGACATATTATTACTATTGCGAATTTTTATTTAATTTAATGATAAATATGTTTAACCATTTATTCTACTGTTAACGCTTTTATTATTCAATTAATAACTTGTTCTTTTTTTTACATTTGCATTTATAAAAATTATAAGGATGGATTTCTTATAAAAGTTATTATGTATCCTAACTACGTTCATGTTGAATTACAATATGGATATTGGTTATCTAATTAATATAAATTCTTTTTTGTATATATTACTACTTAGTAACTTATAAATTTGCTTAAAATATTTGTCTTTAATTTATTATTATTTTTATTTCAACTTTTGTAGTTATTTCCCACAGGTCTTTTTACGTGAAATTTTTATGGTTCTCTTAGAATCCTATACATTTGTATCCTATTACTTTTGTAATATTATTATTAAAAAATATTATTCTAATTATTTTTTTTTGGTATCTTTTAACATACAGTTGAATTACCTTAATCACGACCTTATTTTATAAGAACCAATATATCTATTGTTGAACACTTATAAATGATTCATTTGGTAAAGAATTATATGTTATATAGTACATACTGTAACCAGAATATATTTAATCACCTACAGAAGCAAAAACAAATATTTAGTGAGTTTACCTATCTAGATATTTCAACGTTTATTATATATTTTTTTTTTAGAATTCAACAGAAAATTCCGTTTGGTGTACACTGGCATTAAAAAATATTGCGTACTTCAACATATAACAATTACCCAATATTAATCTTTTATCGTAATATATTTTAGGGATTAAAGAAGAACAAGCACATTTTTATGGGGAATAATTAATGGTCGGAGAATAGAACAAGGAAAATGTTGATATATGTTAATATAATTATTGTTAATAAAGGGATAAACCCAAGTACAATAACATCAAAAATTACTTCTTCTTATGAATGTGATCACTTGAGAAAACCTTTTAGTGGAAATGGAATGCTTTGAGGTTGAGTATATTCATGTAGATTATTAGAAAATTTTATTAATTATACAGCTTTTTACTTAGTATTATAATTTTTAAAAATACCATATTCGTTTTTAAAATTTTTGCATTTTAGTAATAAGAATATAGCCATTTTGTTCAATACATATATTTTTATGGGTATTATATAATCATATATATTATTCAAAATAAAAACATAGACTATATATAAAACAAAATATAGAAACTTTTTAGAAATAGAAAAACAAATATTTTTATTAAAAATATAAAAAGGATAAATATTTAAAGTAATTACTCTCTGTAAAAAAGAAAAAGCACATATTTCTCTAGGTAAATTATAATTGAAACCATACAAAGAGAATATTATAATCCATAAGAATTGAGAATTTAAGTGAATATTTCATTTTTTTTTTGTATATAATGTAATTTATAGCTAGTATATATAAGAAAATAATATTTTAAGTTTCATAATTCAATTTTAATTTATATAAATCTTGTTTTATTTGTATATATTAAATAATAATAATAATTTATTTATTAAATATAAGAAAATGATATAACGTGAAAATAAAGTAAATATTATTGATATATATATACATGTAATATGTGAACGTAAATCATTTATCGTATATATATAAAGAGAAAATTAAATGTTTTATTAAAAAATTGAACTATTTGTATATATGATGTCTAAATTTTAAAAGAAAATTATAATTTAGATATATGTAAATATATATTTTATAAAAAAGATGTCTCAAAGAAAATATTTAGAAACAATGAGTAGTGTTAAAATCGCAAAAGCTTACATATAAGTAAATGCTTATCATAATTTTTTTATACAGTTCAATTATTTTTCAAAATTTAAATTAAAGATATATATAAATTAGTAATATTTTCAAAATAGATTGATATATATTATATATAAAAATATTAATTGAGAACAAAAAATAGCATGTTAAAATTCTGAGAAAAAAAAAAAAAAAGTTAAAGATAATTTTCTTTAATGTAAAGATAGCAACGAAAATAATTTAAATGAGAATAATTATGATAATGTTAATTTTCGTAATTTTTTTTTTTTTTTTGCTTATAATTTAAGAATAATATTTTAAATTTGTCTTTTCTTGTTTTTTTTTATTTTTTAATTATTTATTTGGAATAAAAATATTTTTTAAAGAAAATAATAATGTAAAGTTTTATTTAAAATTATTGCAATAATTTTTTATGCATGTAATATTTTTATGATTGCCTTTCCCACATATACAACACACAAGTAGCATAAATATTATGGCATAATATATTTTTGCTGTTAAAAAATAATTTTCACTAAAATATAAATGATTCTTATATTTATGGTGATTTATTATGCTGGAATTTTAAAGTTTGTTCCTAAGATTATGCATTAGAGAAAGAACTAAAAAAAAAAAAAAAAAATATTAAAATAATGATAAAATAAAGTAACATGTACATTTAAATTTCATTAATAGAAAAATTACTAAATCATTTATTTTAGTAAATATTATTGTAATTATTTCTTATGTTAATATACATATTTATGCCTGTATATTATTATCATTTGTAAATTTATTTTATTTGAATTATTTTTAAATTAAATCACCATCTTGTAATATTTTATATGCTAATTGTACTTTTAGTGTTTTTTTTTTTTTTTTACTATAATAATATTTTTCCATATATATATAATTAATTAAAAAAAAGGAAAAGAAAAAAATGAAATAAATGAATACATAAACTTTTAATATAGAAATAAGGGCATAAATAAAAAGTTAAAAATTAGAATTTTTCAAAATGATGATAATATAATAAAAAATGATTTAGTTGCTTTTAAAAAGTATATTTTCATATATATAGTGTCCTATAAATTAGGACTTTTTAAGGATGTATTATATCATAAAGAATTCATGATTTGTAAAAAATTTAACAGAAAGTACTGTTCATTATTTTTAATTTTAAAATTATTATTATTATTAATGTTATACTGCTATATAATACATGATATTTTTATTAGCAATAACCTGTTTTAACAAAATATGCTGGTTGTAAAACTAAAATTATTAATAGGAAAAAATCATAATAATTATTCCCTTTTAACGTATATAACAATTAATTATATATGTATATGTCTTTCATTTTATATATTGAAAATAAATTTGATATTTAAAGAATATTATGAAATTGTATGTATATATTTTTTTATTTTATTCAGAAATAATTAAAAGAAAAAATTGTTCAATTACTACAATATGTTATACAATTATATTATACATTTGAATTATTTGTGAATCAATTAAAATTTATTCTAGTTAATGTGTGTTTTTTTTTATGTAAAATTAATAAAAAAATTAAATATTACATATTTAAAATTATTTTTCTTCTAAGGTATTGTAAAATGTTCTACAGTTCTATACGCATTATTATATTTTTTAATAAAATAAGTATATTCTCCTTTACTATTAAATGAATATAATATTAGTATTAGTTTTTTTATTAATGTATATATTAGATTATTGAAATCTATATGATGGAACAAAATATAAAGTTATTATATTTTTTTTTAATTGCTACGTTTGTCTTTTTAGCATGGATATGCAATTTTTACCATGATGTGGTAAGATAATAGTATTTAAGGATATTAGCATTATTCATATTTTTGTAATTTATTTTGAATAATAGTGTTTTTACCGTTAGATTATTTATTCTATTAAATAACAAATATTTACCTGTCTTTTTTAGAGTACTTTTAACAAATATTTGGATTACAACTGCAGTGATGGCATAGAATTATTCACAAGAAATTATCGAATACTAGCAAAATATAAACAATATAAGGATTCATATATTGTACGGTTAAAACAAGATATACTAAAAAATATAGAGAGCGAAGAAAAAATTTTATATAATAATGAGAAAGGAAACAATGAAAAAAACCCACAATTTAATAGAAGTTCATTAAATAGAGAAGGATTATACACCCAAACTAAGGATAAAAATGATGAAATTTTTGATAGTAAACATTTAAATTTTGAACAAAAATTGATAAAAAAAAGCATTTCTGATTTTCTTGAAAAAAGAAGAACTAGAAATATAATTTCAAAAAAAATAAAATATAAAAGTTACGAATTTGGAGTAGGCCTATTTTTTATTTCTCTACTGTTGGCAATAGGATTTCCCATATTACATGGATGTCAGGTTTTTGAAATTGCATGGGCTTGGCTTAAAAGTTTAGGTCCACTAGGTTCTTTTTGCAATGTTATAAAAGATTTTCTAGGTTTAACACAATTCAATTTTTTTCCAATAGCATATACCGTAATTTTGATGTTACTATCTGCCATATTTATAATGGTGGCTCCTAATATTTTTAAAGAAGACGGTAGTATAAATAAATTAAGTTTAGGTGTGAATAAAATGAATTATAAGTAGTATACTTTTTGTTGATAATGATTCTTAAATATAAGATAATATATTTAATATCCTTAGTTATATACTTAATAGATAAATGCGTAACTGCTTAATATTTAAAATTATATTTACATATATTTAGCTTGTTTTATATACATCAGTAAAAAATTATGCTTCTAGTTTTTTTCTGAATATGTTTTATTGTTTTGTATTTTTTATTTTAAATAGTAATTTCAACTTTATTAAATATTATAACTTAATATTTACATTTACATTTACGTTTACATTTACACTTACATGTTTAAATAGTTTTTACATAAGAAAAATATATATATGCTTTAGTATGAATATTAAATAGAACAATTCATATAATTTTATTGAATTGTGACAATATGTATTTGTACTAAAGAGTGATACTTTCCATGTTATATCTTGTTCTACTCTAAAACTATTATTTGTTCAAGTTATTAAGAATGTGTATTATTAGTTTCATATTACTAATAAGTGTCTTGTTAACTATTTAATGAAAGAAATGAAATATATTTTTTTCATTGATATATATATATATATATATATATATATTTTTGTAAAAAAAAAGCTTAATATTTATTCTCTAGGATATGTTTTATATGAAATATATTATAAAACATATTAATTGTAAAAATCTCTTAATCCTTTTTTTTTTTTTTTTTTTTGCATAGTATAAATGTGAAATTATAAATATATAATAAAATAATACCCCTTTTAATTATGAATTATTAATAATTGCTCATTATCTTGGGGATCATAAATCATTACAATTAAGTGAATAGTTGAAACAAGTCATTATATTATTACTGTTCTTTAATACACTTTTAAGAGTATTTTTGAAAAATTACTTTTGTATATGTTATATTCAAAATTTATAAATGAGTATACTATAAATGATTTTTATTTTTTATGACACTGAAAGATTATATTAATGAATAAAAATTAAGAATATATGAATACATAAGATGTACATATAATTTTTTCATTCTCAAGTATAATTGTAAATTTACAAAAATGTGTTCTATACTCATAAAAATATAAATTACTATTAAATATAATTGAAATAAATGTATATTTTTTACAGTAGCTTTACTGAATATATGTATTAATTTATATATTTTTATTATTTTTTTATGGTTATATATAAAAAAATTAAGATATAATATAATTTTACGGATTTGTAAAAATACTTATTTTTTATATTAAACATAGATATTTCATTTATATATATAACGATAACTTTTTTAATGAAATAGATGTATAACAAAAAAAATATTTTCTTATAGATAGCTTATAAGTTCCCATTTAAAATTTAAGATATTGCTAACAAATAGTTAAAATATTTTAGCAAAATTTCATATTTGGTAGAAATTTTATGCAATGGCATAATAATTTTGTGTATTTCTATTCTGTTTCAGTAAAAATTAGGTATTATACTTTTATTATTTTACAATGGAACTTATGTAATTTTTTATATAATTTTATTCTATAAGAATTACTTAAATGTCTAAATTAAAGTGGAATGAAAACTAAAAAAGATATGCATATTTAATCTTTACAAAATTAATGAAATAAATTAAATAATATTCCTATTAATCATAAAATAAAAAGAAATAAATATAAGAAAAATAAATAATCCTATGACTGTTTGAGATTATGAATTTATTTTATTGTTTTAAATAAAACTTATAAATTTTTGTAATTTATTTCATAATAGACATTACATGTTTCCTTTTTTTACTAATATTTACATATCATCTCGCCTATTTTATAAAAAAATTTGTTTAATGTGTTAAAATTTTTTTCAATTAAATGACAAATGTGTATTATGTGTACTAGAAAAATGTTATTATGAATGTTAAAATATAAATATATAAGATAATTGGGAAAAAATATAACTATATCAATTTTTATAAATTCTTTAAGTATTTGAAAATAATAATTTTAACTGTAATAATTATATTCTTTTTCTTTTTATTTTTTTTATAATCAGAAATAATATTTTTTTGAATATAATAAATTAATCTTTATTAGAGTTTGTATTATAATTTGAGAAGAGTAACAATAATAGGATATAAAATGATTTTCTTTCCATAAGAAATTTATATATTATATAAAAATATTGCTCATGATTCCTGTTAAAAATATAATTTAAAACTACTTATTTTTATAAAATAAGGTAATATGAATTCTGAATAGATTTTTTAATGCAAAAAATTAGTAAATATTTTTTATTTTTAATATTTTTTCATCATACTTTTATATATGTTAAATATATATTTTTTTTTGTAACTATAATTTGTAATTTTATATGGCTATAAATATTACTGAACTTGTTAAATTGCTCATGGGATTTTTATACATAATTTATTTTTAACTTGTTTTTTTTCTATTATGTTTATTATTCTCTAAATATATTTTTGTTTGCATTCTTAAAAGAACAATATTTTATGTAATTTATGAATTTTAAAAAATTTCCTTAAGTAACAATAGATTTTATTATGTTTTAGATATACATTATAACACTGTAACATCAATATGCAGAAATATAACACTTAGTTATTGATGTATTTATAAAATAATTTTATACTCTCATATTTAATTCGTAATTACGTGTTTTATTTTATTAATATATATTAGTTTATAAAAGAACATATATTTTTTTAGATAGGTAATGATTTATATAGGTTAAAGCATATAACGTTTTTGTCAACGTAATATTTTTTCTCTATTCTTTTTATTGTTTTAATGAATATTATTTTATTAGATTACAAAATTCTACAAAAAACATGTATAATATTAGAATTATTACTTGAAAAGATCGTAAGAATTGATAAGGGTCCTCTGAATATATATTAGTATATATTTTTTACGTGTTATACTATCATTTATAAAAGTGCAAAATTTTTATCAGTATTTAAATAACTGTTAATTTGATTTTATCTGATCTTGGTACTATTTTTTTTTTTTTGAAAGCAATTAATAAAAAATAAAGTTGCATACCATAATGTAATATAATAAAATTAATTTAGATATTTTAAACGTTTATCATTTTATTTTATATAAACTATTATAATAATTTTTTTTTGTCCTTATAACAACCTTATATAGATTATATACTAAATCAATTTTATAGTTATTTTACCTATGTAAAATTTAATATGAGCTACATTTAATAAAATTCAATTTATTAAATGCGAAATAAAATTAATATATGGAGAATAATAGTATAAACATTTTCATTTGTTATTTGCACGATTCAAAAATAAAGTCATAATTTTTATTATTAAATATATAATATCATTAAAGATGTATACAATAAAGGGAAATTTCATATACGTAATTTTTATTAAAGTACTTTCATTTACCCTTTTATTTTGGTTATACAATTATAACAATAATATGGTATTATAATAATATTTAATATTTCATTTTTAAAAATAATATTTTCTTAGTATGGAAATATGTACTCTTGTAAATAATAAATGTTTACCTTTTTTTTCTTTAGAATAACTACAATGTGTCATTATTTTAGAAGAATGAGCTAGATATTCATTTAGTTTTAACAACTAATCGTCTCCTATAAGAGAATTTGGTGAGTGTTAAATAGACAACATACATATCAAGTAAGGAGAATAATTATAAATTACTCGATAAAAAGGAAGATATATCTAGAAATGGAAAAGAAATTGCATTACAAAACAAGGAATTAAAGGAAACTTTATTAAATTATGAGGAAAGGCATAAAGTACCTTTGAAAAAATGTATTCTTTACTTAATACTATAGATAAATTTTTTGAAAAAATAATTTTCAGTCTTTTATATTCCATAAATAAAATTGAAAACAATGTGAAAATTAATAAAAATACTGCAAATAGAGTGATAAATGGAAAGACAGCTTTACGAGTTACTCCATACTTTTTAGTTTTAATAACTCTATTAAGGCTTTCAATTGAAGTATTGTATATAATGCATCAATAAAAAATAATAACACAATAGTTGCTTTAGTAATACTAAATTCAATAGTCTCTGGAGTGGAGGTTGTCTTTGGTACTTTATATTTTGTTTATTTATGGATAAAAATTGTATTATATAGAATAATTAAGGCAAATAATCCTAAAATTTGTTATAATAAGATAGGTTCTTTGATGAGAAAATCATTTGATATGGAAAAAGAAAAAATTTATAACGTCCTTAAAAATATTACATATAAAAGATATTCACATACAAATACTTAATATTTATAATTCCATCTTAGCGTACATAACTATTTTAATGTAACATATGAAAACGTATATTCGTAATATTTATTGAGTTATAATGTTTTATATTATGTATATGTACATTAAAAACTTTTTTGTGCCTAATTTAATATTTTCACGAAAAAGGCGTGCATTTTTAATATATTTGTTTGTGATATATATGTTTGTTACTTAAAATTAGTATAAAGCAATGAAATTATTATAATTTCGTGATTTAATTAAAAAAAATCTATGATTTATTTTAAATTAATTGGAAATATCTTTTTGCGTATGTTGTATAACAAAAAGAACATAATTTCTTTTTTGTTATTTCTAAAAAATAATTCAATCAATGGTAATTATTATTTATATTATGAGATGTGTATTATAATAAATATTTACTATAATAACGTTTATTATATATATTTTAGTTTTTAAATTTTTTTTATATAAATGTGTAATTAAAAATCATTGTTTTTCAGAATGAATTATTTATAGTTAACTATTAATATTGGTAGTTGTAAATAATTTTAACTAAATATTTTCTAAGTATATGTAATATTTTTCTTATTTGAAAATTATTTTTATTTAAATTTTATAAGGTTTACATATATGTATATTCTAAACAAAAATTATAAATATATAGTATAATTGCATTTTTACTTTTTATTATTGAAACATATGAGCGCACTAATGATTAAAGTTGAACGCGTTATAAACGGTTACAATTACAAATATACTTTTTCTTTGTGATAATGATTTTATATAAATGAATTATATATATGTAAAGGCGTAATTAACAATAAGGGTAATAAAAATAAATAATTTTTTTATATAATTGAATAAGTAATTATTTTTGAGATACTAGGTAAGTTTCTCCGTAAGAAGGATAAAAATAGAATTAATAGTTTATTAAAAGTATTTTAAATATGCAAAATATACAATAAGAACTATCAATATTACTACAATAATAATTCCTTTTTTAATATAATAAAAATAAATATATACGAATTAATGATAAATGTTTTATTTACAAATTTGCATTTTATTTTTGTTAATTAATTCGTTATGATAGGATTGAAAAATTCTATAATCGTACATCTATATAGTATATAATTAAAAAATAAATGAATATAAAATTGTTTTGCATGAAATATATATATTAATACTTTTCATGATTATACTTAAACAATAAATTTTCCTCTGTATAAATTCAAATGCAAGTGAAAATTATGTTTATCATTTGTTCTATTTATAGGAAATATGCACAATGAAAAATATCTATTATTAATAATTAAGCTATATATATATATTTTTAATCATTTATATAGGTGTTTATAAGATACAAAAAGTGAAAATAACAAATAGAAATTTTTGAGCTGGAAAATTTATATTGTGATATAAAAATTATAAATGAAATACATTATTTTTTTTTTACTTTTTAGTCATTGTTAAATATTACATTATGCTATTAATATATTTAATTTTATGTATAAAATATGTACATATATGCTTATATATGAAATAATAATACATAAATTTACTTATATTGCAAAATATTACAAATAGGAATTATTTTTGTAATAGAAACAATTATATTTTTAGCGACACATATTTTACTCAGGAATAGCGAGGATTTTTAATTCTCCTATATATATTCGTTTGTGGACAAAATTTAATGCCATAATAGATAATTCATTGTAGCATTTTGTTTTCTGTGAGTTTTACTTTACATTTTTTGTATATATATATATATAATGAAATTTATAAAATAATATACATAAATGCAAAAAAAATATATATATTTTTTTTTTAATTTCACTTAAAATATACATTTTTCTAAAATATTATTAATTATATTTTAGAAAATTTTTAAAAATTGCACATGCACTATATTTAGATTTGATAAGAAAATATATCATGTTTTTCATTGAATTCTATATATTTTAGTAACTCATATATATATGAAGAAACGATAGTTTTTAAAAAGAGAAATTTACAGAACATTTTAAATTATATTTTTTCACTATTTACTAATATTGTCCTTGACATAACGGATGAAAATTTAGCAAATGAAATCCCTTATATATAGTCTTCTTTTTTTTTTTATATATTTATTTTAGGCATCCGAAATGGGAAGAGTGAACATACATAATTTATTAAGTTCAATGGAATATTTTTATATATACAATTAACTAATTAAATAAAAAAATATTACATATGATAATAATTATTATGTATAAATAACTATATTGTTCAATGAACTTCAATACTATTTTTTTATTATATAATAAAATCGACGAAATTAATATATATGACTCCATTATTTTTTTATTAACCGTGATGCATTAATATCATCTAAAATTCTATATATTAATTTAAAAAATTTCTCAATTAAGAATAATAATATATCTTGAAAAATTATAATATTTGAAAATTTAGAAGAAAAAAACAATAAAATAAGAATAACAAGAAAGGAACAAATATAAATTGAAAATATTATTAACAAAATAAAATTTACCTAGTAAATTAACGTTTAATGAATCGTTTAATTGAAAGGTAGTATACTATTTTATGTGGTATTAAGAACCAATATATATATAAAATATTCTAAGCTCTTCTTTGAATAAATATGTAGCGCATAAATAAAATATTGTTTGCTATTTGACAAAAAAATTAGATAACATGAATTATAATGAAAAAAGTAATTCTCTTGAAAGATCCTATTAAAATTATTATTAATTAGTTGCACTAGAATACATGCATTATATTCTTAAAATTAAACGTTATGCGTTAAAAATTTTCTATAGGAAACTATTGTTTCATACTATGTATCTTATTACATTCTTTGTTAAATATAATTTTTAAAAAATTAACCTTATTTATTATTATAATTCTTTACATTCATAATTTCCTATATAGTATTTTACTTGGTTTAATTTATTATATTATATCATATTATTTTATTTTATATATTATATTTTTTTTTTTTTGTTCTGCTTTTGGAAAGAATTTTTGTAGAATGTTCTTTTGTAGAATATTTTTGTAAATTTTAGTAATATTAATGATATAGTCGATGAACTATGATTTTCTGTGGAATTTTAGTTTTTTATACAAATAAAGGTTGTGTTAGTGTTCATAAATTTTAAAGAAAAGTTCGGTGGAATTTTTTTGTGTCATCTAAACGCGAAAATAATAATTTACACGGTGAAGATTGTTGTATATATTTAACATTATTTTTGAAAGCTCAAATTATATTTATACCTATTTTAGCATTTTACTTAGTAAAGTAAAATTGATTATAATTAATGAGAATGTAAATTATATAATGATACATACATATATATATATATATATATATGACGTAAAATTAATTTTAGTCTTTATTAATATTATATATTATGTGTAATATATAGAGAAGAAGGAACATAAACCATATGACTTAACAAAATAAATAAAATAAAAAATTACTACTAGAATATTATAATACAAAACATACGAAAAATAATCTAATGTTATATAATAGGTTCGCGAAAACATGGATAATAAATGTACATGAAATAAGGTTACTGTTTGTAGTATAAAGGAAATAATTGTTTTTTATATAATATCCCACTATGAATAATAATCAACTGAAAAAATTAAAATTTCCAGATATATAACATTTCTTTTAAGTAAGCATTATTATGAAGTTAATTATTATATTTCATTAAAAAATTTTAATGTCTAATATATGCTGTTTCTATGAACAAAATGCTCATAGTTAACATATAAGGCACATGTATGCGGGTTCTGTGAATTACCAAAAAGTTTAGAATTATAAAAATTAATAATGTTATATGTTTAAAAATGTAAGTATAAATTAATTTATATATGAAAAAATAAAAACAAATACAATAAATTACAATTTTAAAAAAACAAATAATCCAAATAAAGCTTCGGATAAATAACTAAAACATAGACATATAAGTGATTTTATAACATTTATATAAACAAAAAAAAGAATTAATTAAAAAAAAAGAATAATTTAAAAATTTCTATTTTATTGTAATAGTTAAACAAAATTAATAATTTGGAAAAACACTAAAATTAGAAAATATTTATATACATTCATGGAAACAAAAATAATATTAAACGAATTTTTTCTAAATATAGTTGAATATAAATCATGTATTACATAATCCCGGAAAGATCATGTATACATATTCTTAAGCACATAAAATTTTATATAGAATGATGTATGTGTATTGAATTTAAAGATTTTCAAGAATTGATTTGGAGATATGATTTTTGTAAGAGCTTAAAAAATTTGTTAAACATGTTTGAATTTTTACCATTTGGGTTATCCATAGTTTTACATATCTTAAAGCTTAAATAAGCTACTGATAATACCACTAATGAAAATGACACAATAAAATTTGTCCACGAAATGTTTTTTATGATATACATTAAAAACATAATATATGCTACTAAAATTGGAGCAAAAAACTTTAGTATATTTTTAAAATATATGGCTGAGGACCTACCTTTAAAATGATTTGTTTTTTTATATTTATTGTTAAATATTTAATCTACTGCCCTTTCATAACTTTCATCGAGTTTTTTTTAAAGGTATACATATCGAAGATAATATATTTTTATTTTCTTTCTTATTTGTTTTCATGTGAACTGGTCATTCATTTAATTTCCTATGAAATGATTCAAGATAATTAACAGATGCAAAAGAATCATTGGAATTTTCAGTATTCTCTTGAAAGTTTTCTTTTAAACGAAAATTATTCTGTAGAGAATCTTCATTTGTTTCTCCGTCTAATAATCTTCTTACTATTACTTATGAAGAATTGTTTAGGTTGAGTTTTTTTGTCCTTGATTTGCTAGGGTTAGTTAACTAAAAATTAGAATAAATATATTATATTTAAAAAAATATCAGAATTTACGTAAAAATATGATATTAGTTTTAAAGTGAAATATGATAATACAAAAAATATATAAAAATTGTGAATAACAGTAATTATTCTACCTCATAGGAATAATGGCATATCCATAATAACAGGGTAAAGATAAAGAGTTTAATCATATGTACCTTGATATTGAATTTGCTTAAGGATTCTAAAGCCTTTATAGTTGTGAAATTTTTAGTAATATAATTTTTTAGATCATATTCAGTAAAAAATTTTCTATAATTTTTGTTTTTTGTTTTCTATCACTTCAAAATTTAAAACTTTTTAGTTTTCTTTAATTCAATATTAATTATAAAATATATTCAAAAGTAAAAAGATAAAAAATGCATTAAATAAATATAGTATAGTGATTTTCCTAGGTAAAAATACTACTAATTAAAATAATAAAAAAATATAAATTTTTAAGAAATATTAAAAATTATATGTAATACTTATTATATATAATAAATGAAACTAGAAACGCTGTAATTTTTTTCAATAAATTTATTAATACTTGTATATATTTCTGCTCAAATAAGTAAATCTTATTAATTTTGCTATAGAAATCGATAAAACGTAATAATATTACAAGCAAAAATATCGTGAGATCAGAGAATATGAAAAAATATCGCTTAATATTTTTCTGTTACAATCAAAATAAGGAAAAATGTTTTAAAGTCATTTAATGTCTTATAAAAAATTTTTTTTTAATAATGTTGCTTAAGTATAATAATTAAATTAACAAAAAGTTTCCATATATATACATATATATTTTAAATATTAATGATAAAATTAAAATTTAATATACACTCAACATGTGAAACTTGAACGTAATTATATATTTTATGCAAAAATACTTAATAATCTCGTTTGGATAATATCTATTATTTTGAATTGAGGTTACTTTTAATGCATTAAAATAAATTAATATTATATATTTCAAAAATAATTTAAAAGTATATAATTTTCTTATGTGGTCCTGACCTTGTGTTACTTTAATATTAATATAAAATTTTCATTAATACAATATATGAGAATTAATACAAAAAATTCAATAATGAAAATATATGAAAAAATAATAAAAATACATATTTAAAAAAGAAAAAAATAATTTTTCTAAAATTCTTGTGATTAAAGTAGCAAGAATACTTAAAAAAAAAAAAGTAATAAAAAGTAAAAAATTTATATTTATTAAAAATTCAAAAAAAAATATATATAAATAATTAATATTTTTATGGTACTTTAACATTAAATTATTATTTATTTTTGTGTTATAATATGGAAAAATGGATTCACTAAATAAATTAGGAAAATAATATAAAGAGTGTGAATTAAAAAGTATGAATAACTGTTACCTATATTAGAGAAATTATAAGTTAAATGTATGTACATTATTTTTACATTATAGTATTAAAAATGAGGTTTTTTTTACGATTATACCTTTTATTATTTTTTGACTATATTTCTTAATAAAATATTATAAATTTATTTGAGAATTATAAAATATTTCTGATTTATGAAAAATAATGTATAAGTTAAATTCTTATATGTTTATTCAATTTATAATAAATAGGTTAATGATGTTAAATCGTGTTTCATATTTTTAATTAAAAGTGTAAATGTACAACTTGCTAAAATATTTTTTTCATATATATACTTGGATAATTAATTATGTATAAAATGATATTTATTATGTTGATTCTTATGTTATTTTATTATTTTATATTTATAAAATACGTAATAAATTTCTGTTTATAATAATATATTTTTTTATATACTAATAAATTGGGGGTAATGTGGGTCGATGTATATATAAAAATTGAATGATAATATAATTTATATATAAGACTCAATATTAAATTACTTCCTAATAATTTTATTTAAAAAAATTACTAATTTTTTCGAAATTCTCTTTATAAATATCTAGTATATTAATGTATGTATAGAGAATTTTTATTCTATGAAAACAATAAAATTTATTAGTGTATAAAAATGTTTTTCATAAAGATTTTTAAAGATAAAGTTCTTAATTATATAAAATATATTTATATTTAATTGTTTTATAATATGTAATAGTAGTTTATGGTTCATTTCTTGAATTTTATAAAATGAGCCTTAATATTTGTATTATGTTTCAACGGTTCTTAACTTGGGTCTTATATAATAAATTGGTACTATTAATGAAAAAAAAACTTAAGTAAGTTACTTATTCATGAATTATACATGTAAAGTATAAATTACTATGTTAAATTACTTAAAAAAAATTATTTATCTTAATGTATATTTTTTTTTGTGATACGTTTTGAGCTTAATACTAAAAATCAAATTAGTAAAAAATAAAACGAATATGTATGTGGTAAAAATATATATACAATAAACTTTTAATGTAAGTAGTATATATAATAAAGTAATATTAATACTTTATATTTTAAATACTATTATTCCCATGTAGAGATGTGGTGAATGTGAAGACAAAGATTTTATTTTAAAAAATATTTGTACAATCTAATAAGGCCTTAAGAAATTACTATAAAAAAAAAAAATACGTAAAACTTATTGTTTGGAAAGTATTTTCTGGTATTAGTACCTTCAATTATAGTTACCTTTATTATTATAAATATTTAATATAAATAATCTTCAAAATATACGAACTATCTATATATATTTGATATATATTGTACTTGAAATAAAATTGCTGATAATAATGAATACAAGAATGCAGTAAAATAATAATAGGAAAAAATAAGGAAGAACAAATAATTAAATAGATACAGTATAGAAGTTAATACAATAGTAACTTAGTATTTACCTTTTCTATTATAAATATGTAGTATATAAACTTTTTCAAAATTAGTTAATAAAAATTTTGAGAGAAGTTACTTTTGACTGTTCTCTAATTTTTTAAATAAACATTTTTAGTTGAAAAAAGTAATTTAACAATATATATATATATATATATATTTTTTCCCATTAAATAATATTATATAATACAAGAAGAAATAAATTAAAATGTAAGATAAAAAGTTAATAATATAATTTATAATTTTAAAATTAAATTACTTGAAAAATTATTATAAGTAATAGAATATGAATATTTAATATAGCTAAATTTTACTTCTTTATTTTTTCATTTTTAACCTCTATTATTGCATTAAAGAAAAATAATAAATTATTTGTTATATATTGATAAGTATTCTATTTTTCTTGTATGTAAAAATAAATGAATTATAGAATATATTTATGTACTTATAACTATTCAATTATGAATGTTAAAGCTATTATATTCCATAGTATTTGCCCCTTAGAATTAATTTAGAGAAAATGCTAATATATCCCATACATCCTAAATATATTTATATTTCATATTAGGTTTCATATATATATTTAGGACAAAATATAGCTTAAATTTATAACAAAAAGTATGTTGTACATTCGATGATATATCTAAACTTTTTTTTTTTTTTTTTTTTTACAAATCCAGAGTTTCCAGTACAAGGAATATAATATACTTTTATTAATTGTATTTTATTTCTGTAACGTGAAATTATTTATTATATGCATATCATGATAGTGCATCTTATTAATTAATATGTAATTATATTTATTTGAGTAAATACATATTCGGCAAATAAAAATTTTTTTAAAATTCATATTATATTATATATATTAAAAAGTGCTATTAAATATAACATGTAACTTTATATATTAATATCAAAGACAAATATATTATCAGAAAAGGTAATAATTTTTGTTGTCAATGATGCATTAAAAATTTCATTATTATAAAAGATACTAAAAATAAATGCTTCTTGAGGTAAAGCCTAATATTCTGTAGTTAGAAAATTTTATTAATGAATTATGTAATGAATATTTAAACAAATTAATTAATTAGAATTAACTGAAAAATAATTAACATATAATATATATATATATATATATATATATATATAGATATAGATATATATATAGATATATAGGCATATAGATATATATTTAAAAGAATTTTTATGTAGCATAATAATGCTTTTTATAATATTAACATTGTAGGAACTTGATTATCAGTACTATGTATTAATCAAATATATCTAACTTTATATAAGAAAATAATATACAAGTTAAAATTATAAGTTAAAAATTAATCGTATCTTACAATTTTACTAAAAAAATTGTTTATTAATCAATCAAATGAAAAACTCTGATAAAAATTTCGTAAATTGATATTCTACTAATAATTAATAGAAAAGCAGTAATTTTTCTATTATATACACATTAAAATCATTCTATTTTTATTGATTAAAGGAACGATATAAATTTTTCTAGATATTCCTAAGTAAATAAATGAAATTATATATATTAGGAATATTTTTTAAGTACATTCATTTATTTTATCAAATTTGATAAGTCATTTTTTTTTATATTACTTATAATTTTACGTTCTTCTTTTTTTTGTTGAATTATATCAGAATATGTAAAAAATATTTTTCATTAACAACTAATATTTTCTACTAAATATCATTCGAATATATTTTAGATGTATACCTATGAAATTACAAAACCTGTTTTTGTGATATTTCAACCGATTTTCTTACTTTCTAATCATTTACTATGGAACTTACTTATTTATCATCTTCTCTTATTCAATTATTTACTTCCTTTTTAAAACTGTCTTCCACCATATAACTAATATTTTCCTTATTCTCTCTATTTTGCAAAGATTCTGAGTTAATATCAGTTGTATCTTTTGTAGATCCTGGTTTTCCCTCTAATATTAGTTCTGTCTTCCATTTATTTATATAAATACTGAAGAGCGATTCCTTATATTCTATAAAATTCTCTTTTTAGAATACTTCCGATACCAACATAAATAGGAGAATACACACTTTAAATGGTAGTTTTTTTTTTTTTATATATTTATGTAATTCTTCATAAATTACGTTTTGTTCGAATACGTTTATTATTATCAATAATATATCATTTTAGCTTCTTCATTTTCATATACTTTTGACATATTGTGCAATTCTTGTTTCAATCCGTTAAACCATTCCTATTCAAAGTACTTTTATATAATCATACTTTTTTTTGATATCCACTGTGTCCATGGGTTTTATTCCCTTTCTAAAAATATAATTTTTTGAATTTCGTTTAACTATTTCCTTTTTAAATGTTTAAATATATTTACGAAAATTGTTCCATTTTCCAATTCCTTTTCAAAGTAGTAAACTAATATACTTTTTTCGATTTTTCAAAAAGATTTTAATATCCTTCTGCCCATTTATTCGACCAAATTTTGTTTTATCAACATTACTTCTATTTTTAATACTGTTTATTATAAGTTCATCATTAATCAAATTAGGAGTGAATGGGTATTCCTCTCCATGTGAGCTCGTTTAGTCATATTTCTAAAAATTATATTTTGTAGTATTTCCATTCTTTATTTATGCATTTTTCTAGTACTCTCATATGTCTTTCTATAATAGTTTTGGTTCTATCCTTTTTTCGCTTTGATGATTTTACATTTTTTTTTTTGTTAAGTTTATGTATTTTTAATTATTTATGATTTCTTTATCATCATATATTGAATGTTTTAAGTAAATATGCATTTAAAACTTACTTTTGATGTCAGAAAATGAAGGTTCTATTAATCTCAGTAATTTCACTTGTATTTTTATCCTTTTCTTTTTTTTTTTTTTTTAAACATTCCTAATAAGGAGTATTATAATGTAAAAAAAAATGGATTTATATAATAAATTATTACAATAATAAAATGTTTATCTCATTTTTAATATTTATTTTTTATTTTACTTTAATAAAAAGGAAAAATACCGTAATAATTAGAAATCTTATTACAGTAGATGATATGCTTATGGTATGTGAATTTTCTTCTGGATCTGTAGTAGCTTTTTAATTAAAGATATTATTTATTGTAGTTATTTGATAAATAATAAAACAAATAGTATTAGTTATATCTGTATTTTAAGAAGGGATAGGTGTAGTGAGAGTTGATTTAACACTTGATACTTTAGTAGGTTACAAAGTAGTTTCAAAATTAGAAAGTACTCTTGATTCTTTATGATCATGAAGTTGTAATGTAATATCATCTGATGATATTTTTTTTAGATTTGAAATCATGGTTGCTTTCTGATAATTCATCTTGTGAAGATTGTGTGCTTTCCTTTAATTAGTTGCAGTATCTGTGGTTTGTACCTTGGGCTGACTATTATTTTTTAGGTTGGGGTTTCGATTTTGATTAAAAATATAATTTGATTATAGGAAGCTCTTTATTTTTAATTAATTCTTCTTATCCAATTTTTACTTTCTTTTTTTTTGAGATACATCCCCTTTAAGTATAAGCGAAACTGAAATTAAGAATTCACGAATTTCATTAAATGTTTCAAGTTTCATTATGTTGGAAATTTTTGGATGGATATTATAATAATGTTTTTTTGTTGAAATTTTGAACAATGATGATTTTCCTACTGTGAAAATATTTATTTATTTTTATAAATTTGTTCCTATATTCTGCATGGTTTTTTATACAATAAGAATTATTCTTACAATTATAGGTACTACCATTTTTTTGGATTCTTTTAGGCTATTTAAATATTTATTGTTTATTTCACAGAAAACTTGTTCACCTTATTATAATAGTAGAAGTTCTTTATGACTATTATTTTAAATGGAAGGACATATTTTGTATATATTTAACTATTTCTAGTTTATTCCTATATAATTATTTAGTGCGACATATCAATTAGCTTGATTATAGTATAATTATGCAGACTTTTCGACAACTAGATAATTAACTAAATGTAATCATCGTTTTCTAATTTTTTTTTATATTTAACATATATTAAAGTATCAATTTAACTTGTATCGTTTGTTTTTATTCTATTAAATTCATCTCTGAAAACATAAATTTCTCCTGATAAATCTACTTCATGGAATCACTAGATTCAGAAGAATTATTAGAAATTATTAATCATTAATTGTTACTTTAGTTGTACTATCACTTTCTTTATAATAAATAAATAAATTATGCTTATTAAAAGTAAAAATTGCGGAAGTAAAGGAATTTTCCGTCATGTTTACCTATTAATACACTAGTTAGCCCTAAATAAGGATATGAAAAAAAATATAAATTTATATCTTTTTATTTTTAAGTAGCATAATTTTTAATTAATATATCTTAAATAAATAAATTGCAAAAATATCATACACATAAGAATATATATGTGCTATATAATAATAGAAAATTTTACTGTTTATTTTGTGCGTTTCTTATTATATATTACCTAAAGTAAACATATTACAAGTGCAGATATATCCTACTTATATTTCGAAGTTAAATCACAATGAAGTATATATTTTTACATAAATTTAATATTCACATTATAATGAAAATGCCAAATAACTCACAATAAAAAAATATATTTAGATTACATCATCAAGTAATATAAAAGCTTTTGTGAAAAATTATCATTAATACAAGTATTGAGTTTTTTACTTTTTAATACAGACAATCATAAATAGTATTATATGTATTAATGCAAATAATTTTTTTTGTTTTTTTAGTCTGAAAACTGATTGTCTATAGACCAAATTGTTATTAGTACTAATAGCATATTTTTTTTTGTATTATGTTCCTTTTTTATTTATTACTGATATATAAAATTATGGTATTATAATTATCTTGTTATTATTATTTTATATTTAGTATTTGTATATAATGATGTAAAATAAATAATACATTAATTATAATAAATAATTTCTTATAGTTGTGGTAAATGCTAGTCATGAAAATGTTCTTATGACAATATTATATATAAATCAGTTACAGAAAAGTTAATTATTTATGGGTATATTGTTCTACTGAATAATTTTATAGTAGTAATATTTTTTAAATAAATATATATTCTTCTGTATATGCTTAAATGCACATTTTCATATTTATTTATTTTGAACTGAATTTCAATTAATGAATGTAAAATTTTGTATATTAATAGATAAAATAAAAGTTTTGATACTTATTCAAAATATTAAAAATTATAAGGATTTATTTGTACAAAAATTAATTGTCATATATACTTTATAATATATAAAATGTATTATAAACCTGGGATATAAAATAATATCATTAGAATTTCATATAAATAATATAATATCATACATCGTTTAATGCAATATACATTGAAATATAGTAATTATTTTTTTGTAATTATTCATAGTTATATTCAAATATATAGATTAAAATGATGTTATATATCTTTGGTTATTTACTAGTATTTGACAACTATATGAAAAAATATTTTTAACATTATATATAAATATTTATTTGGCATGTAAAATAAAGAATATTATTTATTAATTTATACTACTTTTTACTACATTAATAGTTAAACCATATTACAGAACAATTTATGCGTAATACGAAAATCATAGATTATTATATTATAATGTACATATATAACTTCAAATTTTAATATATATTTTGAAGTACATAATAGATGAAGAATGGTAAGAAAATTAAATGAAAAAAGGAAAATATTAATTTATAAAATTTTTTTGTAAATAATTACTGCTCATAAAAAATTAGTTTGTTCTAATTATATTTAATCAGTTTGTTATATTAAACAATTATTGTTTTAATTTTCTTTTATTTATTGAATGTATTATTTTGAAATGTTCTTGTACGCTTTCTTTTTGTTTTAATCCCTTACATTCTATCTCTTTTCTATTTAAAATATATTGCTTCATAATAATATACAGTAGAGTACATATAAAAATAAATTATTTTTTTTAAAGATATTATATAATTAAACGGTTGTACTTGAATATATTAAATTTATGATAAACGTAATATATAGAAAGTACATAATCGAGGGGGAATTTGCAGAAACGTAAAAGAAAGTATGATTTTCTGATATATATGTAAAAATATTGGAAGAAATTCCCAATAGCTTTTTAAACACATGTATATAACAATTTTTGTGTTTATTTTTTATTTTAATATATACGTTATAAGTACTTCTATATATAGTAAATCCTCATTTGATATAGATAACTATTTGATTTTTATATTTATAATTATTCTATTAAACTTTTTAGAGGAAATATATTATATATATTTTACAAATATTAACAGAGTGAATACAATAAAATTTTTTATTTACATATATGAAACTTAATATAATTTAAGTGTAAATATAATACTTTAAAAATAAACGTTTTAAATGTATAATACAAATAGTTATCATAAAAATGTCATTTTTTATATTGTTGCTATTTAAAAACTTTGGTGTAATATTTTATTAAAACAAAATAAAAATACGTCGTTCAGATTAACATTTAAAGAATATGATAATAGTATATCATTTTATGAAATATTAAGTCTGTCTCTATATTTACCTTTTTTTTTATTAATTAAAAATATTGAAAATACATAAAATGAGAAAAGGAATAAATGAATCATATATTTTAGAAAAAAAATATTTTTTTAAAGTTTAAATTTTATATTATGAAAAGGTAGAAGAAAAATATATGAATAAATTTTTAATTGTAACAAAGTAAAAATGTAATTGCTTAATGATGTTAAATTTAATTGATATAAAAATATTAATGATATTGTTTGTATTAGTTGCAACTAATAAAGTAATTAAGTAACATTATTATATTTATGAATTAATGTATATTTAAGTATATTTTTATATCATTATATCACATAGTTAGTACTCTAAATAATACATACATTAAATAAATGTATAATATATGAATGAATGTAAGATTGTTATACATTTTTAATATAAACTTTTTCTATAAAAAATAATAAGTCGTATATTATGTGCAATATTTTATATACAGCACAATGTCGATATAATATTTTAAAAATTTAAATAACTTTAATTGTTCTTAAATATTGTTAACATTGTATTATTCATTTAAATATTTCATAAGTTTTTTAACAATACTAATATAAGTAAAATTATACATTTTTCAGTGTACAATAGATAATCAACTTGTGCATATATTACATAAATAACATGGATACTACTCTATATATGTCGTTATCTCTCATTCTATATTTTATTAAGCTACAGCAGCACGATTGATCGAATTAGTACTGTAAATTTATAATTTCTTTTTTCTATTATTTATAGTTAAAACGTAATTCATTTTATATTTTGCTATATTTTATAATAATTGTTAATGTACTCCCAAAACAGAAGAGTTACAGTAATATATAACACTTTAGTTGAGTTAAATAAAATAATGAATTATAATAATATTATTGTATAAAATGTCTTTATATAAATCACAAAATTTTAATATTTTTTAGAAAGATAAAATGTATTTGTGTAAAATTTAATATAATCTTATTATAGAATATAGACAATTTTAATTATAACGAATAAATAAAAGGAAAGAAGGAAAAAAAAAAGGGGGAAAAAAGGAGAATAATATAATAATATGTATTAATGAATTTTATTTGTTGTATTTATGTAAAAATGTAACTACACCAAAATTTTTAATAATAAAAGCATAATTCTTTATATGAGTTATTTACATTCTGAAAAATATTTCTACGTAATCCTAATAGCAAGGTATTTCTTTTCTTTTATATTTATGGTTATTCCTATTCCATATTTTTTGACATGATATGGGCATAAACTTTTTTTTTATTTTTCTACATTGTTATTTAATGAGCTAATTGTACAGTTTCATATGGTATTATCATTGTTGATTTTCTTCGATATATGCTAAAACATATTAGAACTTCTTATATTATTAATATGTATCTATTACTTTATGTAAATTTTTTAATATAATATAATTTTTGTTTTAATATATGGATACTTAAGATCTACTATGCTTTTATTAATGAGTTTTCATATATTTTTATGTTTATAATATTATATGTATAATTACACAAATTTTCTGTGTTTAACCATTTTTTAATATAGAAGCTATACCATGTAGTTATGAGTAATTAATATATATGGTTAATTTTACTTTTATTCATTGCGCGCATTATATGTTTGTTCTATGCAATAATTGAATTTCGTTCATTTTTTGTTATTTGTTCTCTTACTAAGCATAAATGCTTCTATGACCTCCTATCGAGAGATTTTCAATATGATTTTTCAAAATATTTTTACATTTACTTTAAAGTAAACATATACGATTTCACGAAGAATAATAAGAAAAACGTAATCCTCTAGTTCCAACTTTCCTTTTAACAGATTTTGGAGCATGGATTATAAAATGGCGCATATAAGGATTATCATAATAATCGTCAATTCTTTTTCTCCTTGATATCTTTTTATGAAAATATTTTCCGAAGGGAGTAAACTAAAATAAAGGTGAAGAATAAAAAATATAAATAATTTATTTTTTTTATAATTATATAATTTTGGAAATATTAAAAATTCTAAATTATTATATTCTGTATTTTATTGAGAATTTAAATTTACTTTATAATAAATGAAAATAGTGGAAATTATTCCCACTATAAAAGCAAATGCAATACCAACTCGGAATATATTGTTATTTAACGTACTAGAAGAAACACTACTATTGTTGAATGAAATAATAGCTTTTGTTTTATCGGGGTGATATTCATTCAGCTTTAATCTAATAGTTCCTGTTTCACGTACACTTGGTTCCCTGCAATTTCCTGATGAATCTCTTAGAAATCCAGGTTTTTCACAAACGGCTTGCGCTTTACTACTACTTTTAGTCTGCTTTTTATCTAATGACCGTAAATTGGATGATGGACTTTGTTGTTCTGAAATTTCGCTTGATGCTTGATTCTCTAGTCCTAATTTAGTAGATTCCAGTGTTCCTGTTTGTCTGACGATTGCAAAAGTAGCATGAGCAGGAGGAGGTTGAACAAATGGTGATAATGGATTATTCAGTGAACTAGGTGATGCTGGAAACACATTGCATTGCTGTTTTCCACTTTTAAGTCTATTTGCTGTAGGTCTATCATCTGTAATATCTCTACACCCAATAAAATAAATTGAATTCATAAAATCACTTTGGGAGCTCAGAGTTTTCTGTATTTTTTCTAAGATATTACAGTTATTTCCTTTAGACTTTAATGAAGTTATGAATTTAGTAGGATCAAATTCCTTTTTACATTTAAAATACTCTCCACAATCATCCCAAAATGAATTATTACAACATTCTTTATCTTTTTTATGCTTTATGTATAGTTCACTTATCTGATTAAGGTATTTTTCATATTCACTGAATTTTACCGTATTACAAGTATTAAACGTTTTAATATAATCATAATTTTCAAAATAATCAAACAAATATTTCTGTTCTACCTTTTCATTCAATTCGTTTATATGATTATCATTAATGTTAGGTAGACAATTATATAAGTGATAATCTCTATAAATACTTTTTTTTATATCCAAAAACTTAATAAGATGTTTTAATTTTTCACTTTCCGAGCTCTTTTCTAAATTTTTTTTTATTTTATAATATATCCAATATGTAAAATGTAAACAATAATAGACATATCTTCTATTATTTCTCAATTTTGATAAATCCTCCGCATTTCTTGAAATTTTTTTACAGAGATCATAACTTCCATCTGGATAATTAGTTTTATCTGAATTGAATACGTTACACTCAACACTGTTTTGGCTTCCACTGAAATTTTTATTGAAATTATTATATATGTTTCCTGATGGTGATCCTTCTAAAATTTGATTCTGAATATTAAGAAGAATTTATGAACTATATATATTTAAATTTTACTTTTGAAGAAGAAAATTTTATTTGCAGTGAAATAAATTAAATTATTAATCTTATAATATACAATAATATACCAAATTTTCTTCACTTATTTTATCCATTCTATATGAGATATGTTAAATAATAAAAAATATCATTAATTTTCATGTTCATTAACCAAATATAAAAAATAAGAACAAAATATTTATTAGTATGTATTGTTATATACGTATATTGAAAATTATATAAGTATTTGTTGCTTATAGAAGTTAGTTAACCATATTTCAGGTTTAAAAATTCAAAACAGAATTATTAAAAAAAATAATAAAGGTTTTTAATTTTTAAAAAATAAATAGTAAAATAACTATGATATGTTACCATTAAATTGAAGAACTTATTCAGAAAATATTATTCTGAAAAACATTAATCTATAAAAATAAAACACTATTTCATTAATATATTACATAACAGAATAATTTGTTTTTATCCCTTTTTTAATGTACATAAATTATAATTTATGTGAAATATATATTTATTCATTTTATTTATTTAATTTATTTTATATATATAATATAATTTTGTAATATTTTCATTTCCCTTATTGTGAATAACTATTTGGCTTTTACATTTAGAACTATATTTATATAATTATTCTATAGAAACTGTTCTAGTTATTGTAATATATATATATATATATATATATATATTTTTTTATCAAAATTACTAAATATATATATTTCAAAAAATTTTATTCTTACATGTGAGACAATAGTATAAATTAAGAGTATTGCGACTCTTAAAAAATAAATTGTTATAAATATGATAAAAAATTAGTATGTAAAAACTTATATCAGTCATAATTGCACTATTTAATAAAATATTTCCCCTTTTAATACAGAAATATATTTCTCCCAGTCTTTACATGTTTTAAATAACATTATAAAATTTTTGTTTTTGATTTTTTATTAATTTTTCACTTATATATTATCTATTAAATAATTTACTTTTTATCATATGTTTTTATTATTTTTTTCAAATTTAAATTACCACCTAATAAAAGTAATTAAATTTTATTGATATAATTAATTCACTATAGTAAATAATAATATTAGTAGTAATTAATTTTATTAATTAGAATAAATATTGTTAATAATACAAAGGACATATTACACATTCTTAAGATCTTGAAAAAAAGTTATATGAAATAATATTATAAGCACTAAGTTAGAGAAAACAATTATGAATAAGGGGTTGAATTTATTAATCCTTTTTTTATATGCGCATTTTCTTATATAATTATTATCTCATAATATATATTATGTATACTAACAAAAAAATAATTCTCATTATACCAATATTTACATTATCTTCAAAATAATAAAATGTAACAAAAATATTTTATAGAAAAAATCATTCATTCTAAAAAGAATTTATTTATTAGTTTACATTAAAATATTAATTTATTATATCCTGAAAATTCGTAAAAAATATTTAATGGATTATCAAATAAATTAATAAGAATAATATACAAAAGTACCATAATGTTTTGTAAACAGTGATACTGATACATTCTGACTGAAAATATTCCACCTCAAAACTTATATTTAAGAAAATATGTGATTGATTATGTAACGATTCTTTTCTTTTTTTTAATATTTATTATTATATCTTAATTGAATTATTACTAATTAGTGCCAAAATAAATGAAATAATAATGGACATAAATAAATTGTTTTGTATAATAAAAGAAATTTTAATTATTATTTTAATATGTATGTAATGAAAAAATATTTTTGCACTAGATATATTACTTGCAGTTAAATTCATTTTACTTAGTATTAAATTTTAAGAAAATGTTCTTATGTTAGATATCAAAATAAAAATTGTTTTTAACATATGACTTTTTAAAAATAGTGAATTTTTACATTCTTAAAATAATTATGTTACAATAAATTTAGAACTAAAAATATAATTATATATATATATATATATGCATAAAAATTTTTATTTTTCGATCTTTGTATATTACATTTTCATTTTTGTTACATGTAAAAAAAAAAACATTAAAATTTCCTAAAGAATAGTATAATAGGTGTTATAATATTTTTTAATTACATAATAAATGGAATTTTTTATATTGAACATTTATAAAAAAATTATATTTTATTTATAAAAATATAATTCAAATTCATTTATTATATTTAATAATATATGATATTTTTCATCCATTTTTATATATTGTCAAAAATTCAATACTCACTAATGTGAAAAATAATAAAATAAATTATTAATAATTATAATTACTATAGGAAGAAATTATAATAATATATAAGATATATGTTTGAGCTTACGACCCAAGATATTTATAATAAAGTAAATTTAATTATATACATATTTATATTTAAACAATATATTTAAGATGAAAATGAAATTGAATAATTTAATTAGCGTGTTAATATAAAATGAGTTATGTATATATGATAACGATATACAATTTGTTTTACTATGTATCCTTAGAAGAAATACTTTTCATTTTTATTAAATTAAAATTTAAATGATAATAAATTTTTATACTAGAATACATTTTTTAACGGACTTTAGATTACAAAAATTTATATTATTTCTTTCAAAAATATGAATGTCTATTATATTGAGTTGATAGAATTATTATAATAAAATCCAAATATTATTATTAATGTATAATTCTCACTAAAGAATATATATTTACTTTCTATAACGCATACGAATAATAAATAATACATTAATATATTATGTTCTGTTATCCTATATATATATCTATTTCTTCATAATAATGATCATTTAATTTAATTTATATCTTTCAAAAAAGAATGAGTTATATAGGAGATGATATTTTGATATATTTTAATTATTAAATAAAATCATTATTAATTATATTTATTATTATTTTATATTTAATTTAATATGATATGTTTTTTTTTTTTTTTAGGAGTATTTCTAGTAAAGATAAAATTTCTTTTTTCTTTTTTTTAGGAAGAAATATTAAATGAGTTAATTGAATACAAATAATTGATAATTTAATAATAATGATGTTTCAACTTCAAATAATAAATATTGTAAAGGATTATGTACTTCTGTAGAATAATGTACGGAAATAAGAACACTTTGTATTAGTATTGTAAATAATTTATGTAGTTTTACGAATAGTAGTGAAGAAATCAGTTATAGTTTGAGCTGTTATTTTAATTACTGCGTATATGATCAAATAGAGCAAACCTTTAGGTCTAAATGTAGTAACAATTTTGAAGTATTTCGTGATTATAAATTTAATAACATATTTATGAATATAGATATAGTGATATAATAGATAAATTTTTTTTATTTTATATGAATTGTATGAGTTAGGAATGGAAAAAATAAAAACATTTATACTATTACTTTAAAAGCCACGATTATATTGAAAAAAAAAGACAAAATGCATGAAAAATAAAAGTACTGTAAATAACTTGAACAGTTAAAAAATATATTTGAAGGTCGTATAAGGAAATGTTGTACTTATTTATTGATAGAGAAAATCTACGATAATAGTTCTACAAAATATTTTAAATGTTAACAATTGCATAACCCACATAATCTCTTATCTAAATTATTATGGGTCCATAGTTTAACTAGTGAATATTCAAAAAAACTAATTTAATAATTTTCCATTTATCATTATGTTATAACTAAAAATTTGAATTTATTGAAAATAACATATAGTAATTAAATATATGACCCCTTCTACAAAGAGTTAATATTGGGATTTATAGTTATAGGAATATTTTTAACATGATTAATATTTTATAAATTAAATGAAATTTTTATTTTAAGATATAAATATGTTATACATATCTATTCAATCAATATACATTAAAAAAACATAATTACACAGTAAAAATATTATATTTGTTATAATTTTTTTATATTCGTTTTCTCACTGAGAAAAAAAACAGATAAATATTTGGATAAAACTGGATCCTTAGTAAGATTTTAAGGTGCAAAACGTAGAAATATAAATTGAGAATGTAAGAAATTTTTTTTATCTTATTATAATATATGAAAGAATTTGTTATAATTTCTCATATGATATATTTTGGAGAAGAAGTATTAAAATATATATAAAACATATTCTGGAAGTAACCAAATTTACTAAAACAATAAAATAAGTAAATAAATGATATATAAATTGTAATTGTTTATTTGAATATTATATCTTTATTTATATATTATATTTTTTCTTCTTTTTTTGTTTTATCTCTATTAATGAAATAAAATATTCATAATTTTTTTCGTGGTAAAATGTACATTTATTTTTCTAAGAGTTAATTCTTATTTTAATGTATCATAATACATAAAAATATGATAATTATATATTTTTATATTTTCTACCGATTTAGAGATTATTAATTAGTCTTATGTACCTATAAATATATATAGTCGAAACTGTAGGAATTATAATAATACATTATATTTTTTTGTTATATATAATTTTATATATTCTTTTATAAATTAAAAAATTATGTATTACAACATTGGAATATATGAATTAGATAATGATATCATAAATTATAATAATGAAAAGTGCATGCAGATCTATCATATACGAGATAATTATTAAATTGATATATTAATTATATATATATAGAATATAAATGCATATTTCTTTATGAATTGTTAAAAATAAATATGTATTAATTGATTAGATAAGAAAACGATAAAAATTTTCATATTGCATTTTATGGGATGAATGATAAGTGCGCATGGTTAGAATGTTTTATATAATAATTTAAATGAAGTACTCTGGAACCTTTTAATATAAACTCTTCTTTTTGAAGGGTAAGGTATAAGTATATACATGTCTAATAATTATCATTTCAGACAAGTTATGTATCCATTATTAAATGAATTAAACAGAACAAATTGAAAAAAATATTTTTTCAAAATGTAAAGAGCTAAATACTTTGAGAATTATGTAATAATTGGAATATAAATTTATTATCTCCTAACAAGAAAAAATATCATTGTAAAATTAAAATTTTTATGTGTGAGTAATTTTATAATTAAATATTATTTTTTTTTGTATTATTATTTATTATATAAAGTTTTATCTCTATATATAGTTGATAAATAAAGGGAACTTATATTATCTGAGTTAAAAATGAGATAATAGTTTATCGAATAAAAAAGAATACAGTAATAGTAATAGTAATAGATAAAGAAGTATTTCTTAATTAGGCATAGAAAATAATTGAATTTTTGTTTATTATGAGTTGATTGTAAATGAAGTGTATTAATATATGTAAGTACTCTTTCTTTCTAGAATAATATTTTCAAATGTTTATGTTATTTAATGTATTTGATTTAGATTGTTTATTCATTCTATGGTAATGATAATATAATAAAAAGTATATTATAAAAAACATGTTCAGCTTGCATATATTATGTTATTCGCTTTTAAGTTCATAACAAAGTGATATATTTCTCTCTATATATCTATTTAGTTAGTTTTATTTATTTTTCAATCATTATACGTATATATTTTGTCAAAAGCTTGTTTTAGATAATGGTATCGAAGTTAAATTGATATAAGAGAATTATTTTTTGCTATATACATATTTTTTGTTTTATTATTATCTTAAGAATATTATTCATTAGTAAGTTTTTTGTTCTGCTTTATATGTATGTCAGAACGCAATTTACTGTTAATGATAAGAATTTGCAATGGAAAAATTACATTTTCAAAAAACGGATATTTATAGCTCTACCTAGATTGTAGTTAACATAAATAATGCATTGACATTTCATAATTTCTTCGTTATTTTTTGTTTTTAGTAATTATTCTAATATCTAAGGAAGAAATAAAATTTTTTGAATACCATTAATTTTGATAAATGAGTAACAATAATAATAAAAAAAAAAAATATGATTTGTCAAATATATGTATAAAAAACCATTAATATTATTCTATGCTAATATTGTATATTTTTGTGGAATATGTAGAAAAGAAGAAATTTAGACAATAAGGAATAACTGAATGAGTAAAATATAAAATTACTTCTGAAGTAAATTAATATAAAATGCAAAATTAAACAATAATTGTGTTCATATATATATATCCCTAATAAATGAACACACTATAATGTATATGTTTATGCTATAAAAGAAGTAATTCTATACTTTATTAATTCTTTTTCAAAACAAAATATATTATTTAAAAAAATCATAATCTTGAGATGAACAATATTTCTACAAAGTAAAAATTATTATAAACTTAATTTTTATATTTAACTAAAATTTTTTAAGGGCTATTACGCTGTTTTCTTCAACAAAATTATCCTAATTAACATGTAAAACATATATTTACGAGCTAGTACACAAATGAACATAAAGAGGATAATTACAAAAACTAATAAATTTAAATCTTTAAAAGTTTACATATATATAGAAGTAGAAATAAAAGAAATAAACGTAAATACCATAGAATACGAAATAAATGGATATATGAAAATATAACATTGAAAAATTAACTAAAACAATCATATATAGACGATTTTTCTTCATATATATATAAAAAAACAAATAAGTAAAAAATATATATTTTCTTATAAAGGTTATGTAAAATTAATTTATATAAATAATCATATAAAATGTAAATAATATAATTATAATATGTGGTATAAATATAATGTTAAAAGAACTAATTTAAATAAAAATTGAAAAGAATATAATTAGTGTATAATATACAAAATAGGAGATTTTGTGTACACTTAAATAAGTAAAAATCGATGTATATTAATATGAGTGGGATAAACTTAATTTTTTTAGATAATATATTTTTAATTATATTATCTTAATACAAGATTAGAATATTTCTCAGGCTTACTTGGATTGCCATTATTTAACTTAGCAATATTGATATGTACAGTAAGTAAAAGGTAAATTACTTATAATAAAAATGCTGAAGGAAACGATGAAAAAAGTATAACTAATGGTCGATTCAAGGGATTAAAAGAAATATAAATGTTTCTTAAACTTCCAATAAAACAATTTAGCATGCTTTTAATTTTTTTGTTAAATATACCTTTTAATTTATTGCATATTTTATTTTCAGAATTTATCCATTTTTGCTCTGAACTTTCATGTTTTTATCTGAATTACTTAAAAGTGTACTTTTAAATGATAATGTACTTTTTTTCTTTTTAGGTGAATCCTTGTATTTTTTACATTCCATTTCATGTTCATTATAACTCTTTAATGAATTAGATGATTTTTAAAGTTATTTTAAATTTTCTTTTAGGAAAGTTTTTAGTTGAATAGGATTTACATATGTTTCTGTATATAATAATCTTCCTATTCTCCAATGCGAAGTATTATTTAGCTTGATTTTCCTATTACATGGTTTAACAGAATTATCTTACTAAAAATTAGATTAAATATTTAAAAATATGTTCGTTTTTTCTCATAAATATAATATTAGATTTAAAATGAAAATGTATAGTTAAAAGGAAAGTATAAAAATTATTGAACATGATAATTATCGTATCTCAGAGGAATAATGACCCATCCATGTTAATCAGGTAAAAGAAAAAATTTTAATAATAAATATTTTACTTGTTTGTACCTTAATTCCGAATTTTTATTTAGATGGTATAACTTTTGTGATAATATAATTCTTCGCAGGATAGTTCTTTCAATAATATTCGATAGAAAAATTATTATAATTCTTTTTTATCGTTTTATGTAACCTAAAAATTTAAAACTTTTTTTATTTTTTAATTTAATGTTAATTATATTATATATACCAAGGTAAAAAGAAAAAAAAATTATTTAAATTAAAATATTATAGTAATATTTCTATGTAAAAATATTATTAATTAAAATAATATAAGTAGGTTAGGTTTTAAAAATATATTAAAAAATATAAGATTATTATATAATAAATGGAACTACATATGCTGTAAATAATTTATTACAAAGAATTTATTTATCTATTATAAACAAAATACTGTAAAGAGTTTCTTTAATTTTTTTATTAAATTGGATAAAATGTAATAACATTACATGAAAGAATATACGTAAATTATCCTTTGGAAGAATATCATTTAAAATATCTATAATGGAATTAAAATAAAGGAAAACATATTGAATTCCTCTAAATTCTTACATATAAAATTTTTTTTTTAAAGTAATTTTAAATAAAAATAATATTTAGAACAACAATATATATGTAAAATAAGAATGATATAATAGGATTTTATTAATTATATGTACTATATGCAACATTAATATAATGATGTATTTTAAACAAAAATGTTTAATGGCAAGTTATTAGTAAATATACCTTAATTAAGGTTACTTTTACTGTTATTTCATATAAGATAAATTAAACTTTTAATTTTTTAAATAATATATTATAAAATTTTATTTATTTTTACTCCACATTTTGTAGCTTTAATGATAATTATAAAACTCTAATGATGTAATATGTGATATAATATTCAAAAAAAGCATTTGAACAATGATTTTACATTTTGAATTCCTGAGGTAAAAATAATAAAATATAATAAAAAAAAAATAACGGAAAATAATAATAATAAGTAATAGATATATAAATGTTAAAAATGTTATAAATTATTATATATACATAATTAATTTAAGCATTAATTATATTTTTAATTAATATTATTAGCTAATTAAATTATTTAATACTAAAATGCATTTATCCATATAGAAAAATGTCTTCATTAAGACAAAATATAACAAAGAAATAATGATTATTATTAACTAAAAAAAGTATCAACTTAACATGTAATAAAGTAATTACAGTTAAGATTATGCACGTTATTTTCAAAATATATTATTAAAATGTAAATTTTTTTTCATATTTCATTTACATAATACGATTTAGTTAAATTTATTAAAAAAATATAAACATATTCCAGAATTTTTAAATTTTTGTGTAATACATCATTAAAGTGTATGTTAAAATCTGTTCTTTACTCCTATTATGTTTATAATAAATCATAAATTACAATTTTTAATTTTCTTCTTTTTTTTATACATATGAAAGTTCCTAAAAAAAATTTATTTTTTAAAAACAATAAATTTCCTAGTATGTACAAATGACCTTTGTAAAGTTTTATAACAAAATATTAAATATTTAAAATATGTACTTATATTTTTTAGTATAGCTTGGTATAATATTTACTGTATATTTTTACAAGAATATCAATATTATCAATAAAAAAAAGGCTTTTAATCGTAATATGATTTAATGATTCTATATATGGGTCTCACATAATAAATTATTAATGATGATGAAGCATAACTTAAGAATGTTAAGTTATTCATGAATTTTATTACTAAAATATGCATTTTTATGTTAAGTTAAACAAAAATTGATTAAAATTTTGCATCTTTTTATTTATAATTCATTTTGAATATAATTCTAATAATTAAGAAATTAATAAATATTCAAGCAAATATAAATTTGATAAAATTTTATGTTCAGTAATCCTTTATTGTAACATATACATATATATATATATATATATATATATAAAGTATTAATAATATATATTTTAAATATTATTTCATATAAGGTGTTTAGATGAATGTATATGAAAATATTTCATTTTTATAAATTTTAAACTATCTATTAATAAATCATTAAAAAATTACTATATGAAGAAGTATGTAATAATTTATGATTTATTATTTCTTCAACGAAACTATGTTCATTTATAACCCCTTTCATTATAATATATGGCTAATATAAATAATATTTATAATATATAAACCAGCTATATATCTATTAGAATTAATAATATATATGATGAAATTACTAACCATTGTGAATTCAAGTAATCTGTAACGTGTAAGAAGATGAAAGAAAAGTCACAATTTATTACTTAGTTGAAATAAATGAAAAAAAAAAATTTTAAAGGTATAATAATATTACTTTTTATTTTTTTATTATACATATGATGTATTAATTTGTTTTAAAATTAGTTTCTTAATAATCTCAGTGAAATTACATATTAGTTTTCTTAAATATTTTATATAATAAAAATATTTAATCATAAAAAGTAATATAACATTATTTTTTCTTTCTTCCTGTACAGTTATATTTCATAAAGTAAAATAAAACCAAGTAAAAGGAAAAATGTAATCTATTCTAAAATATTTAAAAAAATTTTGTTGAAAAAGGAAATAAGAAATTTAAATGCAACTGTATTTTACTTAATGTTCCTTAATTTTTTATCAACGTTTATAATAAATTACAAAAAAATAGTAAATAAAATAATATATATGTATGAATATTCTATTTTTCTGTTATCGCACTTTACAAATAAAAAAAATATTTTATATATTTTTATAAATATTTATATATACATATTAAATCTGTTTTGACTTTTATAGTTATCTTTTATAGTTAATTTATAACAGTAATATTTTCCGAATACTTTGAAATATATTAATCATTTATATTAGGTGTCACAAATAGACATAAGAAAAAACATTTCTTTGATATGAAACATAAAGAGGGTGATAACAGAAAATATATCTATATCTATATATATATAATTTTATATAGTAAGGTATATAAAATAAGATATATAATATAAAGTCATTAATTATGTGTATTATAACACTGGATAATACAATTAGTTATTGTATGTATATTATGCTTGTACAATTATAAGTAAAAAAAAAATATATTAATTTTTTTTTATTCACATATTAGGTTTAAAATAAACCATTAAACTTTATATTAGATTATTCATAATAATAACTGCTATTCAACATAACACATAACTTTATAGATTTATATGTAAGAAAAATATATTATTAAAAAATATAATAATTTTTTTTTTCCTTGTATCGTTAAATAATATTTTTATTATTAATCATGCTAAAAATAAATTTCTCTTATGGTAAAACATGATATTGTATGGACACAAAATTTCAATGAAAAATTACATAAAGGAAGTATAAACAAATTAAATATTTAAGAAAAAAACGAAAAAAAATTAACAAACAATATATATATATAAATATATATATATATATATAAAATTAAATGAATCCTTATGGAGGATACTAATGTTCTCTTTAATATTACTACTATGAGAATCTGGTTTTCAATATTATGTGTTGATCTAATATATATATAAGAAATTAATATAGATTTTAAAGTTATATGATATAAATTTAACATATCTTATAATTTAACTTAAAAAGATGTTATAATGGATCCAAACAAAGAACATTGCTAAAAATATCTTGAATTGTTGCCCTAATAACTCATAGAAAAAGATTAATTCTCTTTTATATATACAATAACAACTTCCAATTTTTATTGAATCAAGGATTAGTATAAATTTTTTATAGATATTCTTAAAGAAATAAAAAAAATTATATTTATTAGGAATATTTTTTAAGTACGTGCATTTAATTTATTGTATTTCACGATTGCTTTTTTCTTTTTTATTTTTCGTTACTTTACATTCTTCTACTTTTTTCCATTATGATATGAGAATATTTAAGAAATATTTTTCATTGACAACATGTTTTCTGTTAAATATCATGAGAATATATTTTAGATGTATATCTGTGAATTTGTGAAAACTGTTTTTATTTTATTTCAATGGATTTATCAACCCTTCTATCATTAATTATGAAATTTACATATTCATCATCTTAACTTATTCAACCATTCATCTCCCTTCTAATGTTTTATTCTACATGATAAGCATTCTTCTTATTTCTCGAAACATCTCGGTTAACATTAGTTATATTTTTTGTAATTTCTGATTCTCTCGATAAATTCACCTACGCGTTCCATTCATTTATGGAACTATCAAAATATGATTTTCTATTTTCTATACAGTCTAATTTTTTTACATTCTTCTGATATCATCATAAGTACGAGTACACAAAGTTTTACTAATACTTTTTTTTTACATATTTACATAATTCTTTATAGCATTCTTTATATTCCAATTCTTTCATATTTATTAATGGAATATCATTTTTAGTTTCTTCAATTTCGAACTCATATAAAAATATTTTGCAATTCTTTTGACAATCCATTTAATCAGTTGTGTTTCAAATATTGTTCTATGTTCGTATCTATTTTTTATATCCATTTTTTCCATAATAATTTTTCTTTTTTAATAAATGGAACTTTTTGATTTTCATTAGAAGATTACTTTTTTAATTTTTCCATTTCTCCTAAGTTTACTTATTTCTTTTTCCATGCATTATTCAGATTGTTAAACCAATCTTCGTTTTTCAATTTTTCTGAATGATTTCCAAGTCTCTCTATCCACTTATTGCATAGCCATTTTTGTTGTTATACATCATTAATTCTTTTAATATTTTCTGTTATTAGTTCATCATTTGTTAAATGAGTATGTGTTTTATATTTCTCATTTGTAAACACTTCTATTCATATTTCTAAAAATTCTCCTTTGCTGGATTCCCATTCTTTATTTCTGCATTCTTCGAGCATTTGCATATGCATTTCTATAATAGTTTTTGTTCTGTACTTTTTTCGCTTTGATTTTTTATGTTTTTGTTAATAATATGTTCACATAATATAACATTTTTTGTAATTTCTCCATCATTATATAAGGGATATTCTAAATATGCATGAACTAAACACTTAATTTTTATAGCAGGATATGAAGGTGTTACTATTTTCATTAATTTCATCTTTGTTTTTCTTTTTTTTTTTTTCAAACATCCCCATTAAATCGTACTGTAGTAGAGTAAAAAGTGTTTTGTTAGTAAAATTATTACAAGAATCATGCGTTTATCATATATTTAATACTTAAGGTTTATGTTACTTTAATAAAAAGGAAAAATAGTATAACAATTGGAAAAATTATTAAAAAAAATAATACGTATGTAATAGGGGTATTTCATTTTAGAACTGTAAATACATTTTAAATATGTATATTGTTTAATATAGTTATTTCGAAAATAGGGAAATAAAGAGCATAAGTGTTACATGTAACTGTAAGGAACGAAGGGGCGACTAAAGAATTTGGAACAATAATAGGTTAAATATGTTTCGATATATATGTTTTATTATCACTACCAAAAAATATTGTTTAACTTTATGATTTTATTGTTCCTTGTGAAGTTTTCAAATGTTTAAGAACTTGCAATAATAAATTTTGTTTTAAGTAATTATCTTCAGATTGAATATTTGGTGTTTGATGTTTCGTAGCTTCTGATTGTGTTGCTAGATCAAGTTCACATTTATCAAAAGATCGAGATTTCTCTTCGACAGCAGCTCTATATTTCTTTGTATGTGAACCTGGTATTGAATTCTGTTTTCGTACATCTTTTGTACAAGTTTCTTGTCCATACATAACTTGAAAATAAGGATATTTAACAAAATCTGCATTTACGAGTTCATGAAAAGTTTTATCCTTGAATACGTCGCATATTTCGTCTCTCGGAAAATCGATTTTTTGTGTTATTGCTTGGGATTTCTTAAATATTCTGTTTTGAAAAAAAACTTCTCTTGTATTTATAATACACGCATTATATTCTTTAAAGTTATTTATACATTTAGGATCATTGTTACATTTATGTGAATTTTCATCTTCTGTTTAATAGGGTATTAGAAATTTTAGCCGATCATTTTTTTCTTTACAGAAATCTGGTGCCTTATATGATAATTTTAAAAGTTATCTTTCTTCCTTCTTTAATATAAAAAGACATATTTCATGTATAGAAGAATTGTTAAAGTATGTACTTAAAAATTCTCTAAGTAGTGCTTCCCACCTCCCCTTTGAAAAAATATTTGGATGTATATTCTTTTGTATAATTAGAAAATTCACCATATGTAAGAATTTATTCCTAAAATCTTCTTTTTTAATATCACTTCTATTTAAGGAACTAGTTTTATTTATGATATAATTTATTTTAGCTACTACATTGTGAGACTTAGCCCAACTGTTTAATACTTCACGTTTACTCCTTGAGAACTAGATTCAGAAAAAAAAATTAGAAAATATTTAGGCATTAGTTTTTATGTTGGTTATACTATTATATTTTTTTATAATAAATAAATAATTTAATAAAAAATTAAGATATATTTAAAAAAATTAATACTGCTATGGATGTAAAATTCCTATAACAAGTGTACATTATTTCTGTATATGTTTCAAAACAAATATCTGGACGAAAAATTAAAATTTTTATGTTTTCTATTTATCAATAGTATAATTTACAATCAATATGTATTAATATATAGAAATTATAAAATAATCAAGTACGTATGAATTTATTTGAGAACTATAAAATAATTGAATGTATCAATATTTATTTTATATGGTTGTTATCGGTTATTAACATAAATAAATCAATTATAACCGTAAATATATAATAATCATATTTTTATATTAAATAACAGTTAAGCATATATTTGTATATAATGTTATTGTGTCCTTTTTAAAGAAAAATTCGAATAGCTGTTAACACAAAAATACATATAAGTAACATTGATAAGAAATATATACATTATCGTGTAATAATATCATTATATATGTATTTAGACTTTTTTTTTTTTCTTCTTTTCCTAATAAAATGAAATATATATAAATAAAGATTATTACTTGTATTAATGTAATTAATTCTTTTTATTCTTTTGATTTTCTAAATAATGTAAACTACAAATCAAATAATTACTACTAGTGATAACATATATTTTTTTTTTATTGTGTAACTTTTGTAATTTATTTCTAATATAATCCATTATAATGCTATAATTATGCTGTTAATATTTTTTTATATTTAATACATTGTACGGTGAAATGAATACTAAAAAAAAGTAAATTATGCTAAATTATTTTTAGGCTTCTTTAAAGTACGTTCTATTAAATGGCCTTATGACACTTAATATTGAATATATATATAAATTTGCTAAATATTAAATATTTATGGTATATATTATATCCTTGAGTAGTTTTAAAATTGTATAAATTATTTTAAGCATATGTATTTATGTATATAGCTACTGTAACTTTAGAATTGTTATGATTTCATTTTTTCTAAATTATAATTAATAAAATTTATATTTAGGTATATAAATGAAAATAATTTTGTTTACTTCTACAAAATATAAAAATTTATTATGTTATACATATGATGAAGAAAATTATAGGGTTATATATTTGAAAAAAATGAAAAATAAACTGTAACTTTGTAATAAAATATAACAAAATTATAATTGCATATAGATGTAATAATATACTAGATTAAATATTATAAATTTTAATGAAATCTTATGGTTATATTTCTGTAATTATTAATTCATATATTAGAATAAATACATTAATATAATATTATTTATATTTTGGTTTTTACTGTATTTTATAGCTTTATGAAAAAATATTTTTAAAACCACTATTATTTGTTTACCGTGCATTCAAAATAAGAAAGTCGTGTATTAATTTATATTAATTTTAAAACATAAGCGGGTAAGTTATATCAAAAAATAATTCATATGTATTTTCAACAACATAACATATTCTATAATAATGTAAATATATTTTATTTTTTCTAATTTTAAATTTTTAGTTACAAAGAGTTCTTAAAAGATATATTATTTTGAGAAAATAAAATATATATTTATATCTATCTTTTTATATGTATATATATATATATATATACATAATTATAATTAATTTTTGTAAATATTTTAATTATATACTTGTAAGTATCAAATTTTTTTAAGGGAACAAATATATAACGTTATATTTCATATATTATCAAATATTTAGGGTGATATAATATTTATATAATTATCACTGTACGTGTTACAATATGCAAAAGACAGAATTACTGCGAAATAACTAATTATTACTGTAAAAATATTTTTAATATAGTATTATTTATTTATATGCTTATTTTTGTTGATTATGTTATACCTTTAATATATACTTTTGCACTACTTTTGTGTAAAAAAAATAAATAAATAATTATATAATCCTTATAAAAAAAAGCAGAAAAATAACTAAATTGTATATATTCTTAAAATATATTGTTATTCTTTTATATTTGTTATGTGTATAATAAAATATATATATATTTTTTTCTTATTTTTAAATTCCTTTCATTTGAAATATTTCTGAATGACTGCAATTGGATTTAATATTTTTTACTAAATTTACTGTCAATCTTTTATTTTTTTTATGTTAATATTTGTACTAATAATATATATTTAAATGAAAAGAAAAGAATAAAATAAATAGATATATGTGAAAAATTTTCCTTTATAAATAATTATACAAAATCAAATTAAATAGAAATTATAATTTTCAAGAATTATGATACAAAATTAAGAAAATAACATTTGGAATTAATTAAAAGTTACGTTTCTTTAAGAACTATAAGAAGTATATTATAAATTGAATTTTATATATATATCATTGACAGTAAAAATTGTAGGCGAATAAGTACTATCTAAATCGCTTGTTGTAATTAATACAATAAAAAATTTGTACAAAATTCCATTTTTACATTTACTATTCTTACAATCATTATGATATAATAATTAATATATTTTAAGGATAATCACGAGTTTTTCTAAAATATAAATTTTACAAAGTTAGACTTATTTATAGGATAATATATTTAAAATTTGTAATTATTATCCTAATATGTAGAGGAGAGCATCATACATATATTGTGCATGTTCTACGTTGTTTGTAAAGCTCAAACATTACAAATATTAGGAAATTGTATATATATCTTTTTATTTTATCTTATAATGAATAGTATTAATAACAAAATTATTTGATTAGTGTAGTATATTAAATAGTTGTATTTTGCGTTTTGAATAATTATGAATGAATTCAAATATTTTATTTAATTAAATTTATTTGTTTTTAAAACAAAATTTAGATTAAACCTATAAAATACGTTTTTAAAGTTATTTTTCTTTATGAACAATGTAAAATGCATTGTAGTTATATGCACAGTATTAAGTACTTATGAAGCTTTAATAAAAAAAAAATTATAAAATAAATGGAGCATCCTTTATAATTAGAAGTATGTTATATTATTTTTATTAATTTTCTTAGTGAATATATTACTAAATTGAATATATAAATTATGAAAAAAAAATTTAAGTCACTGTTATTTATTAAAATTTGTAGTTTTATCATTTTAAGTTGGATATTTCTTTTTCTCAGAGATGTGGTATGATAATATTATTTACATGTATTTGTAGTATTCATATTTTTGGTGTTTTATTTTTGTTATTACTGTTTTATATTTTTAAATATGTTCTTTTAAATAATAAAAATTTACTTAGTTTTTTCAGAGAACATTTAACAAAATAATTTGATGAAGATGAAACTTTGGTAGAAAATTAAATAAAAAACTTGTAGATTACTAGTAAAAAGTAAAAAAAATAATAATTCGGGTATCTTATGGTTAAAAGAGATACCAAATAATGGAGAAAGCAAACAAAATGATATACCTATTGATGAAAAAGTGCCCAAAGGAAAAAACAAAGATTCTTATATATGTTCATTAACAAAAGGGAAATACAATAAATAAGTTATTGATTATAATAATGGATTCTTTGATGGAAAACATTTCAAATTTGAAAGAAAATGGGTCAAAAAAATAGATCATAATTATCATATTAAAAAAAATAGAACGATTGCTACTATAGCTTCACAAAAAACTAATATTTAGAAAATACCGATATCTTGTTTATATATTTATTTCTATTTTATTGTTGGGAATAGGATTTCCAATATTACAAAAACATAGTTTGTTGCCACTATTTGTAGATGAAATTTATAATGCACTGAAGTTAGATTTGTGATGTGTTGTGGTACTGAAGGCCTTGATGGATATTGCTGGACATCATTTTTTTTATATAGCCTATGGTGTAATTTTGGTTCCAATAGTTATATTAATAGTTACATTGGTTTATAAGAACCTTAAAAATAGGGAGAAATAAAATAAAATTAAATTTAGGGCCTATTTAAATGAATAATATCTAATATGCTAATTTTATTAAGGAAGTCTTTTATAAGAAATAATATCATTAGATATATACTTTTTTTACACGTATCCATTATGATTAAATTTTACAAGTACAAATACATATACCTGGACATTTTAATACATATCAATAAAGAAAATGTTCTTTTTTTTTTGTTTTTTGTGAATTTTAATGTTTTTATATTTTTATTTTTATGTATTGTCTATACATTATTAAATATTATGTTTTATTATATCTTTTTAAATTTTTAAGAAAAATAAATATTTGTATGGTAAATAAAATGTTTAATAGCATATTTCATACACTATAATTGAAGTGTGATTATTTTCAATTCAATTAAAAAGCGATTCTTTCTGTTTCTTATCTTGTTTTATTTTAAGTTTATTATTTGTTAATATAATAAAAAAGAAAAATGAATTATTATTTATAAATTAAAAATAAGTGTGTGCTATTTGTATGTAAAAAAATGAAATGAAAGTTTTTTATCGCACTGATATATATATATATTTATATTACTTAAAAAAGCTTAATATTTATTCTCTAAAATATGTTTTATGATAAATTTATTATAAAACATATTTAATGTAAAAGATATTTTAATAAAATAATCTTTTTTTGCATTATTTAAAAAAGAATATATAAACATATAATAAAATAATACATTTCTTGATTATTACTAATTTGTAATTGCTTAATAAATCCTTATTTCTAAATGTTCACAATTAAATGAAGAGTTAACTCCAATTAAATTTTTGTTATTCCACCTAAATTTTGCGTTTATTCAATTTTACAAAAATATTTAAATAAATATTAAAAATTTGTAAATAAATATACATTATATATATTTTCTTACTTTTTACATAAATATAGTATTAAATTAAGGTATTAACTATAATCATAGGTTAATATTTAAATTGTATAAATTCTTTTTTTTTTTGTCTTTATCGTAAGATTAAAATTATATATATATGCATTTGTTTACAAAGAGTTAAAATATCATTAGAGGAATGAAAATAACTATATATTTCTTAGAATCTTATAATGTTGTGTAATTATATGATTGTGTCCTATTTTCTATATCTATATATATATTACGAGTTAGATTATTTTAAAGAAGTATAAAAATATGTATATTTTACATTAACAATTACTAAATCATTTATATTTATAACGTTAATTTTTTAAATGAAATATAATTAAAGTAAAAGTGATATTTTTTTATAGATAATTTATTAATACAAAACAATGCTTCTTTTGGTTAGATAAGCTTTAATTAAGTTTATATAAAAACTTACTATATTTTTTGTACAAGGTTTTGTTAAATAAGAGTAATGTATATAGTTTCGCGTTTAACTACTTTACTAGTATATTTCATGATTAATTTTTATTTATAAAATATTATTTTTAATAGATTTAACTTAAAATGATAATGTAGCATTAATATATTTTTTTGTTATACAACTTATGTGTACTTTAAAAAATAATATTTAGTCAGTAAAATAACCCATGAATATTTTTTTCTTTGTAAAAGTATGCATAGGAATATAATGAAAATGAGACTACCATATATGGAGATACTGCATTGAAGAAGTGAACAAATAACTAACATGTATTTTAGCAATATATATATATATATATATGTATTTTTTCGATAATATTATATATTACTATAATGTGTTAAAATTTTTAATTCTATATGAACAGCATTTTTATGTATAGACATATAGAATAATCCTATTTTTATAGTATGTCATTTTTATTAGTGCCTTTACAAATAAAAAAAAACCATATTATTATATGGAACAGAATAAGTGTTACTTTATTCAGTACTTGTTTAAGTAGAAACAATGTAAAGACTGGAGATACCAATACATATTTATTATAAATTTAAAAAATAGTTCTGCAATAAAATATGTTATAAACCTTTTTATTACAGGTTATAATATAACTGTGCTTATATAATTGATTTTATTGTTTTTAGGAAGACGAAATACACTTTTGTAAATATATATATATAATATTCTTTTAAACTATCCATTCTTTTAACAATTTTTATAAATTTTTAGGAACTGTTCAAAAAATTTTGTGTGAATTTTATATTTCATGAAATAATAGAATCAGCACTAAAATTAAATACTAGATATTGAAGTAATTTATATAAGTAGAACTAGATATATGATTTTAATAAAGGATAATACCAAAATTTTTTGAATTATTATGTGTTGTTATAAACAAATAATTTTCATTTAATCTTAGATGAAACTTATATAAATGGAAGAAAATAATAAAATTATTTTTGATTTAATTATTTTATACAACCAATTGGAGTTAATATGAAATATTAAAAATAGGATAATTAAAATATTAAGAATTTTTTTTTCGTAAATATTTTCCGAAATTTTCGATTTAAATTGTATTACCATAATTAGTGATAATTTTATTCTGATTTAAACATACTTAAACAATAACTTTTAATTCTATCGTTGTAGGACAGTTATATTTTTGACAGTGTACATACAAATAATTATTATAGTTATGTCCCTATAAAATTATGTAGTTATAATGAAGCATCTTTTCCTTCATCGCAAGAAGTTCCATTCATATTATTAATAATGCTGTAAATACTTCGTATATTTTCGAGGTTAATTGCACAGTTATATAATTTAAATATCTATATATTACAAATGATTCTTTAATTTGATTTTACATTTATAAGTTCTATAGTGGGACTTCCAATATAAATATATTTAATAATAAAAATAATTCATTTTAAAAGGAGTATCTGAATTATGCACTCTCTGAGCACATTTTTCGAATTAAAATAAACTAATTTATTATTGAAAATAATGAGGAATAACTGAACCTAGTGCAATAAACATTTATACTGAAGAACATAATCAAATAATCTTGAGGTTGTATCAGTATATCTGAATGCATGTCACATATACCTTTTGCAAAAAAAGATATAATAATGCATATTGCATCAAGGGAGGTATAATTTTTTTATCATTACAATTATTAATAAAGATCATATGGATTATCATTGTTGCTAAACAAAAAATTTATTTTATTTTATATGAATTATCTTGTTATATTTTATATTGTGATTTGAATTCATAAGAATAATTTATATGAATATTTTAGAAAGTATACAGGTATAAAGAGTATAAATCAAACTTAATTTTTCTTCTTTTAAAATACACACTGCACTGTTGTAAGTGTTATATAATATGTCCAATTTGATTTTTTATTAAAACATAAACATGTGGTGTATCCAAATGTATTTATTTTAATTAGTAATTGTAAAAGTTATTATTACATGATATATTTGATGTGACATATATTAATACAAGTAATTCATTATTATGTTCCATGGAAAATAAAAATTTTCAAGTATTCTTACAAGTTATTGAGAAGATAATGTATTTAGAAAGATATTTCTAATAAAATCAAATATAATATTTTATGTAGAAATATAATTAAGAAAATAAGGAACACATATGAAAATTAAAAATTAAAAACATACTTGGTTTTTATACCATTAAGTTTTTACCTTTGTACTTAAATGCTTAAAAACTTATTTAAAATAAACAAGCATGAAAAATACTTCTGATATTTCAAATATCTTAATTATATATATATAATAATATAATATATACATATATATTCATCCCATTCATTCATTTTGTTATTTAATTAATTTTGAACTATTTTATACTTACTTATCATTGTTATCCACATGTTAATAAACAAGTTAGGGGGTTTGAAGTATATTTTAATATAAAATAGTAAAGTATTTACTGGGAAAATTTGAAACAATTTAAATTATATATATTGATCAATAAAGGAAAATAATTATAAAATTCATTCCTCCTGTGTAAAAGGTATTTGTATAATAGTACAAAGAAGAATAGCTGATAGATGTGTAAAATTATAGAATTCAAAATATATAAATTTATTGAACATTTAGATATAAAAATAAAAAAAACCTTTATATAAGAAATTATTCTTTAATTTTTATTTTATTTTTCTCAATTTCACCATGTCTGAAAAGTTATATTATTATTATATAATAAATTATTAAAGGGAATTTTATGTATTAATCATGAATCCTTATTTTAACGTTTTCGTTTATATATGATGGGATTAGTCATCATAATATAATGAAAAATTCAACAAAAAATTTTCATTAATTATATTCTAATATACATAATAAATATTTTCATGTTTATTTAATTTATTAAGTACCGTTTAAAATATAATGTAACGGTTTAATGAGTACTTAAATAATTAAAATTGTAGCTTTAATTAATATTTTTATATACAAATAAAAAAGGGAACGTCAATAAAATAATTATAGCTTTATTTTATTTATTTTTATTTTGAATACCTATATATTTGTGTATTATATTCTTTAATATGATAAAAATTATATTTTATAAATATTTATGCTGTTATGGTGAAACGAACAAATGAGCACTAAATTAAAATTTTTTCTTTTGAATTAATAATAATATTTAAGATAATTTGAAAAAAAAAAAAAAAAGGAAAGAGTTTTATATTGTTTATAATAAATATTTTATTTATTAATTTTTTTCTTTTATGTATTTCTTTTTTTTCTTGTATTATTTTTTTTCGTGTATTTTTTTTTTTTTTTTCGTGTATTTTTTTTTTTTTTCGTGTATTTTCTTTTTTCTTCGTGTATTTTTTTTTTTTTCATGTATTCTTTTTTGTTTATTTTTTATTATTTTGTTTTAATATATTATAAAAACTAAAGCTTTATACTGTAGTTTATACAATAGATTTATTTAAAAGTGATATAAAATTAATATTAAATGCTTAAGTTTTTTCTATAGTTTAATAAATATATTATTTATTAAAAAAATAACGAATAATATTATAATTATTTTGTACATTATGTAAATTACTAACATAATATAAACAAATAGAAATGTTGCAAACTTAAAATGTATCACAGAAAAAAAAAGAAATATAATTAAAAGTACTTTTATTTAAGAAAAAATAGTTCAGCAACATATTATATATTTTTATTTTTTTATTTAATATGTATAAATTCCCAAAGAACTATAGTATATATTATTAAAAAAAGGCACACACATTTAAATTATAGTGAATATTATTTCATACTAAATTGCATAATTATGTATTTATTATAATAGAAAATACGTCCTTAAATACTAAAATACCTTCAAAAAAAATTGGAAAATTTATTTTTGATAATAAAAATATTTTATGTTTATTCTTTTATTTACACAGGTAAGTATTGAGTCTTATAATACTATATAGAGAACTTGTACATTTTGTTGCACATAATATGGAATAAATTATATTTATCAAATTGTCATAATGTAATATACGTGCTAATATTTTTATATTCATTTCATATCGTTTAATTCTATAGAATTACGTTTTTTAGTTCCATATATAATATGTATAATATTATACTCTACAGTTCTAACGCTGATTTTTCAAAATTTGATTGCATATTTTATCCTATATATGTCAAATTAATTATTATATTATAAAAATTATTATATTTGTTTCAATTCAATATTAATATATGCAATATTTTTATTATTATTAGATTTTAGAAAATACATTAATCGTTTCATTTTTCAGTATAAATAGTTATAATGTTTTACCTATATATTCATTGAATTGTACTTACATATATATATATATATATATATATTTATATTTATATGTATATCTATTATGTGGATGATTTCTTATAATAAATATTATATGCCCCATGTTAAACTTGAGTAATGATATTAATATTGTTATGTACTTAATTTGAATGTAATTTTATATTTTCTTTATATCTTCTTCATAATGTATAAACTTAAATAAAATAATTATTCTTTAATTTTATATATATTTTTTTAAGGTTCTTAAACATGTTACCTAGTATCTTTTATATAAACCTTTTATGGTTCTGTTAGAATTATACTCATTCGTATATTACTACTCTTGTAATTATGTCGGTCAAAATTTTTATTCTGACATTTAATTTTGTTTGATATTTTTTTAAAATACCCTTTAATTAATTTGTTCATGCCCGTATATCATATGAACAAATATATTATCTAATAACAATTTATAAATTATAATTTTGTGCAGCATTATATGTTATACAACATCGCTAGTTATTAGAATGTGTCTGATTACACGAAAAATCATTTATCAATATTTGTTTATTTTGTTCATTTAGTTGTATCCATGCATTTACTTTTTTTCTTAATGAATACAATAGATAAAATTGTATGAAGTAAATCAGTTTTTAGAAAGAATGAATATTTGTAAATAAACAACTACTGAAAAATAGTAATTTTATGTAGTAGTAAAATAGAGGGATTGTAGACATGCATTCTCATTTTTAATTAGAATAAATTATAGTGTTAGCAAAAAAAAAAATTAGAAAACTCCTGTAAAAAAAAATAATGTAATTATTGGAAATTAATAGATAAATTCTATCCAGGTAACATGAGCATCCTTGTTCTTGTGATTAACACCGATGAAAGTAGATTTTACGGAAAGCTGGATTTATTTATATTTAGTATTATGGTGGTTATCGTTAACAAAATTTTAAAATGGTACCTTTTTGCATGCAAATGCAAAAATGATTGCAATCTTGTCTTATACAGTTATTTTAATGACTATTATATAATCAAATACATTTTTCATCATAGGTGAGAAGATATTTTGTAGAAATTGTGCTGTGGGAACAATATTTTAGAAAAGGTATAACTTATAATTTATATATTAAATTATAAAAGACGAAATAATTTCGAACACTTTTTTTTTAAAGGTGCAAGAAATTAGGTTTTTCTTTGTAATAAATTAAATTCATTATATAATAGAAATTTATTATAATCCACAATAATTCAATATATATATAAATATCATGTTTTTTTTTGGACAATGTATTGTGCATATAATGTACATATGAACATAATACAATATAAACTAAAGCTTAATATTATTTTATATTTAATTTGCTTTATTATTATGCACTTATATCAATATTATATATTAAATATAAATAAGACCTAATTCGAAATGTGTGTAAACGTCATTAAGGTATATATGTATATATACATGTATATATATAACAAAACAATTCCATAACTGTATATATATTTACTGTGGAATAAATTAAATTTATTGCTATATAAATAAACTATTTGTACACTATATATAAATTTAGGGAAAAAATAAATAATTTAGCAGAATTCTGATTTATTTTTTAAAAGAAAGGCTTACAAAAATGTTTACAAATCATGCATGTTGCCAAAACAAAAAATTTGTATTTATAAAAAAAATTGTTAGATGGATTTTTTTATGTCGTAAGTGTATTGTTCATAATATATTTAATAGTATATTTTGATTGTTATAAAATATTAAATGTGTTAAACTATACTGTACAGAAATATTATATGAGTACAAAATGATATGAACAAAATGTCCGAAAAATTATAACTAAATGAGCTATATTAAAAATGCTAGATTGTAAATGAAATTAACATAAATAAACGTAAATAAATAATATAAATTTCTGTACATTTTTTTTTTTTAAATTTGATTAATATCTTTTCTAAAAGTATACATTTTATTAAAAAATTTGTATATATAAAAGTAAAAAAATTTTAAAATATTTCACTTAGAAGTGATGTTATAAATAGAACTCAATTGTGAATTATATTTTTAAAAAATTATTATACAAATATAAGAATTTTTTTTTTTTTTTTTGCATCTAAAAAATATATTTTTTCGCATATTAGACATAATCTTATAAATATTATTTCTTAAATATACAACAAATAAAAAATAAAAGTTTTATAATTAACAAAAAAATTTCAAAAATATTTTTTTTAGTTTATTATTACGATTTTTATATTGTCATGATAATTAATATTTTTTATGAATAATAATCGTTTGTTACGAACTATAATATTTAAGAAAAAATAATTATTAATGAGAAAACATAATTAAAGTTTTCAATTATTTCATACTTTATACAGAATAATGCATTATTAATTTGCTATACATTTTATATTTTATTTAATCTGAGTATTTTCATATACTAAGGAATCATATGTTTTGTTTTTTATTTTATTTTGAAAAGGATTCCTAAAATAATTAATTAATATTCGATACAAAATAAATAATTTATGTATTAAAAATATTCAAAAATGAATTCATATTGTTTTATGCTAGTTAAAGTTTATTTTCTTTATAAATTATATTATAAAGGTTAAAATTTAATAATAAAATTTTAGAGTTTATTTACATTTTCTAAGTTGCAAAATGTATTATACTAATATATATATTATTAATTTTTTTACGAAAATGTAATAAAAAAATAAAACAAAAATATAGTATCCTTTGTCATTAAAAGGATGTTATATTATTATTAATTTGTTCATAACAGGATATATTAGAATATTAATAATGTACAGTATGAAAGAGAAAATTTGGCTATTCTTTTTTATTAAAGTTTATAAGTTTATCCTTTTAAATGAGTATGTCATTTTATGTAGTAAAGTGGTATGGCAATATTCAATATAGACACTTTTATTATTCATTTTTATAGTATCTTTTTTTTATTAATCATACTTGTTTTTAGTATTATATTACTTGTTTCTTTAAATAAAGAATACTTGGTTTTTTCAGAGTAACGTTAATAAAAATTTCCATAAAAAACACGATGATTATAGAATATCGGATATTAGAACTTATGGGTTAGTAGAAGTTCATAAAAACGAAAGGATTTCTAATATTGAAAGGATGAAAGGAGGTATACCAAATATTGGAGTGTATGAAATAAAAGATATATCTAATAATAAAAAGGGAACCAAAGGAAAAAATAAAAAACAATGTAAAAGTTCATTAAATAATAAAGGAGTACTTGAACAAGCTATGGATGTTAAATCTTCTGCCCACACCGAAGGAATTACATATTCTGATAAAGGTACACTAAAGAATAAAAATTATCTAAAGAAAGTTAGGGGAGTTGTAAGAACTCGTTTTAAGTTTTTAAGAAAATTTATAGATAGAAAAGGAGTTCTTTTTAATTTTTTATTTATCTTGCATTTAGCACTTGCAATATTAATTACGGTAGCAGCATTAATTGAAGGTACTGTTGAATATACAGGGGATGTAAAGAAGGTTTTTCCGTTTCTTTTACGATCACTTCTCATATTTTGGATTTTATTTTTATTAGGTATTTTTTGTATCTGCAGAAAAGCTGTAAAACATGAAAAGTTGACACAAATGAAAAGTGAGATGCATCATAAAGCACATACTTCTTTAAGTACAATACACTTTTAGAACAATTAAAATCTAAAATTTTTTAATTTATATATACAAAGAACTAAAAATTCTATAACTTTATAGATTTCATAGATCTACCTATGGGAGACAAGTTTTTTTGATTTACGAGAGTACAAATGTACACTTAACTTTTTGTTAATTTGAATATTTAAATGTTTTTGTCACTTTATCTTAAAATATTTTTTAAGAATAACATAAAACAGTGTTTCATATATATATTTCGGTAAATAAAATGAATTATTTGAAAAATATATGTATATAACATAAAATGAACACATAAAAGCACAATTTATATATTTTTTTTTGACATATGTGACACTTTGTATTAGTAGCTGTAAAAAATATTCTTGCTTATACTTTGTCTTTACTATTATTAAATTACTATTTTCTGACTTAATTAAAAAAATGTTTAATAATTTTTTTTCAATTAAGTGTAAACATTTCCTGTTTTCCACATGAAGAAATGAGGTGGATGAATGTAAATGTGTTGTTATATATATATATATATATATTGTATATAAATAACAACTGAATTATTAGCTGGATCTATATCACTATTACATATATATTTTTTTTTTCGTACAAAATAAATTAATTTTATTAAGAATAAGTTTAAAAAAAAAAAAATCAATGATATTTAATTAATTAGATCATATGAGTAGTTCCGAATAATATATTTGACTATAAGTTTTTATTTATTCTGCTTCGTTGTCTTTCGATTATTAAAAAATAATTTGTTTATTTAGTAATAAAATTTTTTTGTAAGGCACATAAAGATATAAAATATTTATAACATTTTAAATATTAAAAAGCGAAACACATACAGCATTTTTGTTTATTTTAATAATCTTATTCCGCTGGATTTTATTATTGAATTATAAACATTATTATATATATGCATTATTATACATTAGAGCTTTTGGATAATATTAGGTTCCATTATACAGTGTACTATAGAATGTTACATTTGTTTTGTATTTAATTGCTTTTTTAAGGAGTTCCATAATTAATATTTGGGTATACAGAATGACTTAATATTTAGTAAATAAGTTCTTTATTTTATTTATGTTTTTTCTACATTTTGCTCTGCATATATATTACATTATACAATTCATGATAGGAGCTTTATTATTTTAACTTTTCTTCTTTTTTTATTTTTAACTTTTTATTAGTTAAATATATATAAAGTTGAATACTATATGAATTGGTTAAATAAATTTTGAATATTGCAGATTAATTAAAAAATATAAACCTCTATAAAGTACTAAAGTAAAATAAAAAAGAGGGAATTTTAAAAAGACATACATATAGAAGTGGAATTTCCCTTTATTTTTGCTATTAACTGAAATATATAAGTTTTAGCTGAAATGTTTTTTTAGACCTATTAATAGTAAAAGAACAGTTGAAAAGACATTATATTTTTATAGTAAGGATCATTGAGATATTGTTAATTAACGAAACTGTGAGGGAAAAAAGTATTAAATGAAAATATATATAGTACGATATCAACTATATTTAAACGAAATACTGAAATAAATAAAGTCATATACCACAATATTGTATAACATTAGGAACCTTACCAATTAGAAGAAAAATATACTATTATTATGAAACTCATGTTCAAAATATATTATAATTAAAAATAAATTTATTAATACAAGAAGTCATAAAATATTAGAGTGTTTTAATAAATAAATATATGAATTCATAAATTTACGTACATACATAAAATACATAGAAATATATATTTATAATAATAAAAATTATATATGATATAAATATGTAATTAAGATCAAATTATATGTTTTATCTAAAAATAAAAAATATATACAGATGATATTTTGATTTGGCTTAATATATTTAATTAATTTAGATTATCATAAGTAGTCTTAATGAATGTATCATTAAAAATATAATTGTGGAGAAAACAAATAATGATAAATATGACGATGGAAATTAGTTAAATGAGAATGTATAAATATTAATGATATAGGAGAATATAAGTTTATATAACACATATCATGGGAAATTCTTTTTATGCTATAATATTAATTATTATGATGTTCTGTTATATTGTCTATATAAACAATAATTTGTAATATATGAGAATATAAGAGATATTTAAGTAATAGATACATTAAATGTCCATGAAATAGCATCTTATCAAATATATTTATAATTATACGTATGATATTTCTATAAATGGATGAAATAAGAAAATAATCTCACTTTTATGAAATGTTATAGAGTAATATATGATATATGGAAAAATATATTAATATTTTTTTATTTACATTGAATTTATTATTTTTTAGAAGAGTAGCTGCTTAGAAAAATTAGTAGCATAATATTATTTATTTAGTTAAAGTAATATATTTAATTAAATATATTTTTTATAATAAACTAGGTACTAATTTTAACAAAGAGTAAAAAACACAGATATTTTCATATATATTGTTATGATTCTAAAAGTATATTTCCAAAAAAAAAACTAATTTATTTCATTTATATTAGTTTCATAAAATAGATATTTTAATCAATATTTTCAGTAGTACTTGTTTATAAGTTATTAAAAAATAAATATTCATTCATGTCATATATAAAATATTCATAAAAAAAATTAAAACTTCAAAATTTTTCTTAAATTTTTTTATATACTATTATATGCATAATACATTCATATTTCGAAACTATATTTTTTTATCTAAGTTATTTTGTTTAAAAATATTTTTAAAATTATCATAATTACTAAAGGTAATTTTTAATTAAATTTATTTGTACATTTATATTTATTTTTCATTATTAATACACTTCTCCTAATTAAAAATTTTTATTATATAAAAAAAAAAAAAAAGAAAAGGATAAAAAAATGAATTCTTTTTATATAAATTATTCGCGATTGTTAATAAAAAATCAAATATATTTATTTAAATTATATAGTAACTATAATGCCATATTTACAATAATTATATAAAAAAATATAAAAGAGATATTTTGAATTTCCCTTTTTTAAATATATAAATGTTTTAAATAAATAAATTCTATAATGTATCTTTTAAGGGATATTATGTAAATGTTCAACATATTATAAGTATATTTTACATGTTACGTTAAATTTGTGCTACAAAAAAAAAATTATGGTTTTCTTATTCTTTTTAATTTTATCTTTTCTGTTATATTCCATATAATAATTTAAATATTTTAATTATAAAATAATATTTAAAAATATAATAAGCTCAAAAATTTATGTTGTTAGGAAATACAGAAACAAAAATTAATATATATATTTGTAATATTTATTTTAATGTACTGATTAAGAGTATATATAATTTTTTTAAATTATATATTAAATAAAATCATTAAACAAAAAACAAAAAAGTAATTTTATTTTATTTATAAAAGGTGTAAATAAAATGAATATATAATTGTCTATCAGGGAAAAAATATATATATTAATCATTTATTAATAAAATTTTCTTTACCAAAAAATATCGTAATTAATGTTACATTGCTTTATAAATAGCATTGTTATATTTATTGGTTAAAGCATTATTATAATTATTTTTTCTTTTTTACTGTTTATATTTGTATTTTATTAATGATATATAATACTTTTTTAAGAGTAAGAAATTTTTATAATCAACATGAAAATGTCCGTTTATTAGTAACTTGCGAAAATACAGTTAATTTTTACCAATATAAATATATTATAAAATTAAATAATTCCAACACAAATTGAAATATGAAATTTTTTAATTTAGTTATAACTCCTAAATTTCTTTTTATTTGGTTATGCTCTAATTTCTGTAGTATGTTATAAAAATAACGCACCAGAAAATTTTTTTTATATTCGTTAATACTTCATGTTTTCTATATATATATATAATTATAACAGTGTATCAATGATTAACAAAATATATAACATTGTAAATAATTAAAACATTTTATTTTTTTGTAGTGTGTTTTTGATAAATCTTTAAATTCTAAGAACAGTATACAGATAACTTTAGATCCTGGAATTGATATTTTATTGTCAGATCATTAGAATACAACAAAAAAGGTAGGATGGTCAAATATATTTCCTTCAAACAGAGGTAATGATACAAAATATGAAGGAGAAAATTCTGAGTCAGAATACGCTATTAAATGTGAAACTAATGACAAAAATAATTCAAGAGCTGCATGTAAAAGATAATTTAAAAAAGTAGCATCTATTATATGTAAACCATTTACAACAGTATATAATTTTTATAAAAAACTATTACACAGAGGATTCAGTCATATGTATAAATATAGGAATTGTATCGACCTTAACAAGAAAAAAAGTTTAAAACTTTCAGAATATATTAGTGCAGCTTTTCTATTTTTTTTACCTATAATATTTTTTTCAAAAGTATTTAGATTATTTATTTTATGTTATTATTACAATCGTATTTTTAATATACCAGAGAAAATTTAAGTGTTTATCTTCATTAGTAGCTAATAATGGAATAGAAATTGCATTATGGTTAGTGTTATTTAGTATTTCAATCTTATTTATATGTTGGTAAAATTACTGAAATATTTAATTTATGTAGGAGAAAAAGAAATTTAAGTCTATTTATAATATATTGTCTTCATATAAAATGTTTTCATGTACATAGTAAAGATGTACTCTATGTTTAATGTTATTATGTTCTCAAAAAAATTCTTGCTTGTATTAATGTATCATTTAATATATTTAATAAATAATTTACTTGATGTGCTAACACGAGAAAATAAAAAAAAAATATGTATGAAATATATATAACAGGTAGTATTATTCTATATTTATTTTATTATTATATTGTTTTCCTATGAGATATTTTATTATTCTCTCTTGCTATACTCGTGTATATATTTTTTTTTTGTTTCATAATGATATTAAATATATATTTATCATTAATCGCAAGAAAATGTGAAATACATTTGAAAAAATTATATTAATATATGTTCTTATGTAAATTTTTATTATAAACTATGTGTACGTTTAATTTGATATATCAAATTTTATTTAGTACAACTACAATCATGTAATGAGACAATTTACATTTTTAACAATCGATATTTTTAGTTTTTTTATGGTTGTAAATAATTAATTGAAAAACTTTTTAAAGGAATTTATTATATGTTATTTTAAACTTAAAAGTATATTGTTTTTCTTCATTTAATAAAACTAAATCTACATGTTTACTTTTTGTTAATGTGTATGTTTTATGCAAAAATGTAAGCTTAACAAATATTCATTAAAATATATTATTATGAGGAATATATATTTCAAAATGTATGTCATATAAAATTATTTTTATATTGTTTTTATTGTTTAAGATGTAATTATCAATAAAAACTATTATTATTTTGTTTTTTTGTACGAATTATTAATAGGACATCAAATTAAGAATATATGTAGCTTTATAATTAAATGAAGGACTTACAGCTCATGTATCATTTTTTTTGTAACTTATGTAATTTTTAGATAAATAATTGTTTTTTAAGTATTAAATATCTATAATAAAAGAAAATTCTTAATAGGTAGTTATTATACTTTTTAATTTCTGATAGTATTAGGTGATAACGTCTGTGAACAAATATTAATCTGACATTAAAAAGTATTATATAACGTGTACTAATTTCATTCTGTCTTAAATAATAAATGCTTTATAAAAGTTATTAATGTTCTTATAATAAAATTTAATTAATCTTTACACAATATGTAAATAAATTTTTAGTTAATTTTATTTTTTCAAAAGCATCAATATATATATGGATAATCATTTAAGTATTTGTGCTAGTTTGCTTTTTTTCTTTATTCGATTGTTTAGAGAGGCATATTATGATCTTAAATTTACGAAGAAATGTAAGCAGTTTCCATTAATGTTTAAAAATTTTATTAAATATTTGTAAAATCTTTTTAAAAATATAATGTTATGTAAAAGAAATACACGTTATACATATACGTTAGTTAACACATAATTAACTATACATTTACTAATGCTATACACTTCAATATATTTTAATTTAAGTATTCAGCTATTCTTTGAATAAAAGACTTAATTGTGTAAGAATAATATAAATGCTTTTTGGTTAAATTTATATGAGTGCTTTTCACATGGAATTAGTTTAATTTTCTTAAAAACCTTATTCTCTATAAGCAAATTGAGAAAAAAAAATAAGGTTATTTTTTTTTTTTATTATTACACAATTCGAATATTTTAAAATGTGTTACTCATCATATGGAACACCTTAAATATTTCCTCTTTTTCTGGATAAACATAATACGAGATAGAAAAATTAAGGGAAATATATGAATAAATATGAGTATAAAAGTTCACTAACTTGTTAATAATAATTTTAATTTATTAGTACATTTTTTTTTTTTTTAATGTTAAATGTTATAATATTTTACGTAATTATAATCTTTTCTGTAAAAAGTATACATATGTCTATAGAAAAATTTTATTTTGTGTTTCATTGTACTTGTAAGAAATTTCATATATATTAGCATAATCTTAATTTTTAGTAATACTATATGTAACACATCAATAATTTTGAGTAATAAAATATATAAAGAATAAATTAAATGATACCTGAGTTAATTATAACATTAGTTAAGTAACCTCATTGTTAGTTTGATTTTCTTTTATATAAATTATTTGAATATCTATGGAAAAATAAATTGGGAAAAAAAAATATTTATTCATATTAATGATAGAGTTAAAAAAATATATTAATGAATCAATAATTTTCTATCTTTAACACATTTTATACAAGAAATACTACTTGTTTTTAAAATACATTTCTCTTAAATATATGTGTTTAATTAAAAAAAAAAATAATTAGATAATTTAAAAACACATCACTTACAAATAACAATAAAAAATTTAGCATAATTAAAGATAATAATTCTAAAAATATTATTATACACCAATAAAAATAAATTCATTATTTTAATTTAAAAAATACATATTTTTACATATTTAATGATATATAATAAATTTGATTTTTTAAATATATTTTAGGCTATAAAAATAAGAGTGTGTTATAAATAGTAAAACGAAAAAGTTTTCACAAAATATATATTTTTTAATTTACTAATAAGTTTGTTTCGTTGTTGTAATAATTAATATTTATTATCAATTATAACTAGATTTTCCGAAATATTATATTAATATAATTAGTAGGAAAACTTAAAAATAGTAACTATTCTAGAAATACCTAGAATAATAATATATATCTATATTTTATACATTCTATACTGTAAATAAATTCAAAATTTCCAAATAAAAATAAATTTGTTTAAATACTCTAATATGTAATTTATTTATATCTTGTGAATATATATGAATGAATTTAAATTGTGTCATTTTACTTAAAGTTTATTTTTTATAAGTAATATCAATTATAAAATTTTTGGAAAATACATTTTTGGGTATTTTATTCTTGGACTATATAGTAATATATGATATATATTTAATTTGTTTAAGAATAAATATTAATTATAGAAGGGATATTTTTTTATTGTTAGATGTGTATAATTTGATGTTTATTTTTTCTTTATTGTATATATTGCATTATTAGAGATCTATAACATGGAGCACAGAATTAAGTTTATCGTTCTTATTAATATTTCTATGTTTATCCTTTTATATTGGATATATAATTTTTATAGTGACATGGTATGATAATACTTTTTGAAAGAAGTTGTATCACTAATATTTTTATTGTTTATTTTTATTAATTATTTTATTTTAGAATGGGAATATTTATTCATTTTTATAAGAACTATTTACATTTTTTTTTTTTTTTAGAGTAAGTTTAACAATATTTTTGACGATAAATATGGTATTTGTAGAAAATTATATAGGAAAATTTATCGATTATTAGGAGACTGTGAAAAGGATACTTATTCAAATGTAAGAAATTTAAAAAAATGTAACGATAAATTATTTACAGTCAGTAATGAAAAAAGAGACAAAGAAAAAAGCGCAAAATTATATAGAAGCTTATTATATAAGGAAAAATTATTTAAAAGGCTCATGAAAAATAAAATTACCATGTTACATAAATCATACAGCCATTATGAAAAAAAAATAATGAATGGACTTGATGATATATGCTTTTTTAAAAAAATTATGTTAATTAATGATAAGGATTACAAAAAATTAAAACGTAAAAAATACATATTGATGCTTTTTTTACTTTTAATATCGTTCGTGATGGTATTAACGATACCCATATTAGATTTATCCATTGGTAATTTATTAATGAAAATTTTTACATTATTAGATAACGGTACATCAGCTAATTTAGGAGCTGTGGGATCTCCCTCACCTACAGCCTCTCCGAACACTTCATGGATAGAATATTTTTCGAAGAATTTTTCTGTATTATACAAAGCCGAAAGTATTCTAATTTATTGTATACCTATCTTAGTATTGGCTATTATACTTATACTTGGAATTTTTTGTTATTATAAACATGTTATAAAACAGAAAAAAATTAAGTCTTTGGAAATGTTCAATGAATGGTAAGGAATACGTTTATTATTGTAAAGGAGCCTTTAACGTTATTTACTATCTGTAATATTTGTGTTGCCATATTTAATATAAGAATAATTGCTTGTATTGTATCTGTGAATTTACATATACGTAGTTATATTTATAAGTAAATATAAAAAAAATATATTTTTATATTTTTTGTTTATTTGAATGTTTGAAAAGTTTTTAATTTGTAATTTAATGTATTCATTTATATTAATTCATTATTATAGCTTAATATATGTATTTTTCTTTATATGAAAGTTTCAATGGAAAATATATATTTACACGTCAAAATTAATGTACAATGTCGCAAGTAATGTTATTTTATTGAATTAATTTATTAATTTACTTTTTAATTATAAATGTTGCTGTATTATATTTTTTATCATCTTGTAGTATAAAATTATTATTCCTTCACGTTAATAAGAAAATGAATTATTATTTAAAAATTTTAAATAAATTTTCTTTTTTTTGTATATAATGAAAGAAACAGGTTATATTTATTGTATTGATATATTTTATTTTTTTCAAATTTTAAAATAGCATAATAAATTTCATTTTTTTTTCATTGTTCTTAACTTCTTAATTTATTAATTGGGAAAGTAATATTATTTTAAATGAAAAATAAAATATAATTTTATTTGGGATTTTTACAGTAATTATTTGCGAATATAATAATTTTATAATTTTTAACATTTAGTTTACACTAGATATATTGCAGAAATAATTGAACGAATCATTGTTTTTTGCTATAAGTATTATTAAAAAGATGAATTTTTATTTGTTTTCATTATTTAATAGGTATCTGTAAAATTATTTTTCTGACAATTTATGTTTGTAAAAGACTAAACATAACTAATATATCATCTCTAATATTGTCAGTACTAATGTTACTAAACAACATATGTTAGTAAAACATATTGTTACACTTCATTATTTCTAATTTATATAAAATAACATGTATATTAATCTCATAGGTAAATTTAATTAAGAATTAAATTTTTTAAAAATATGATGCAAATACAAAATATAAATTTTTATGTAATTTTTAAATATATATATATTTTCGTACAATGTATAGTACGTTAAAAATTGAACTTTCTAGATATATTGTAAACTATAATCTAAAACAACAGTATATGTGACATTTATAAATGTGTTATATTTTATAAAACAAAAAAAGATATACTTGTCAATGAATGCTTCATTTATTATTATAGTTATTTTATATCTATTATAATTAATGTTTTATAAAATAAATTACACGTTTTTACAAAGTGTAACAACTTATAAATTAGATTTAATAATAAGAAATCATCATCAAAATTAGGAATTACTATCCCATTATATAAAACATTGCAATACATCTATATTCTATAGATTTTCTGCTGTTAAAAGAGTATTTAGAAATATTAATATATCATATATTTTTTTTTTACATTGAAAAAATTCTATAAAAAAAACGAGTAATTGCTCGATCATGCTGAATAATTAACTTATATATTTTGAATATTTATGAATAAATTAAAATAATATCATTTTATTTAAAGTGATATCTTTGTTCATATAGTAAATATTAAAAACTTATAATATTTTTTTAAAGGAATTTAATGTTGTTTCGCACTGTAAAATGCATTTTACGTATATATATATTATTATGTTTCTATGAAAAAATAGTAAACAAAAATTGAAAAAATATATTTAGTACAATCTTACGTTGAACATATAATACTTATTGTATATATAATTCTTTAAGAATATATAAAGAACTTTGGAAAATTTTATGATGGAACAAAAAATTATGTTCTTATGTATTAAAATTACAACGTTTATACTTTTACATTGTATATGTCACTTTTACAGGGACGTGGTATTATAATAATATTCAAAGATATCTATATTATTTACACTGTAATTGTTTATTTTTATTAGTAATTTTTTTTAGGATGAGTATATTTTTCCATTTAAATAAGAAATATTTACATTTTTCTTTTTTTTTTAGAGCTCTTTAAATAAGAATTTTGATGAAAAATGCAATCTTCGTAGAAAATTAAATACTATAAATTATCGATTATTAGTAATATATAAAAAGGATAGGGATTCATTTACTACAAATTTTAAAAAAGAAATTCCAAATGATGAAGTGAAAGAAAGAAATTATATATGTAATTGTAAAAAAGGAACATATGGAAAACACAAACCCTTATGTAGAAGTTCATTATATATTGAGGTATTTGGTAAAAATACTAAGAAAAATAAATCATGTATACCAAAAACAAAGAAATATCCCAATTTTGAAAAAAATATATTTAGAGAACTCGATTATAATGATTACCTTAAAAACATCAAGGAAATTGAAGATAAGGAGTATAAAAAAGTAGCACGTAAAAAACGTGTAATACGAGTTGTTTTACTTTTGTTATTTATTTTGGTACTGACTGTACCCATATTAGACCTTTTATTAGAAAAATGTGTAACAGGAGGATTGTTAGGTACATTAGGCTTGTTATCTTTAACTAAAATAGATAGCGTGTATTCGCTAGAGGGACTTTTGAGTACTGTGTTCGATATAGAAGGATGGAGTAATTCACATAAAATACGTGCTTCAACTATTTTCTTTTATTGTTTACCTTTTTTTATTTTTGTTTTTATATTTATATTATGCATGGTATATTACTATAAAAAGGTTATAAAATATGAAAATATTAAGTTCAGAAAAAGAATTAATAAGAAGTAATATGTGTTATTCCGTGAAGACGAATTTAACGTATAGTAGTATCTTTAGTGATATACTTATCAACTATAAAAATAAATATTTATATTTTATAAATACACCTAACTGTATTGATGCTTTCATGGATAATATTAAAAATTTATGTACTTCTTCTGTTAATTTTAATATTTGACTTTTTAAAAAATTTCCAATTTGTATTTTAATGACTTTAGATTATCTAAATATTTTTTCTCCAAACATACATATTCGTGTTAAAATAGGTTTCATGAATAATATATATATATGCTTTAAAAATAGTATTTATTAGAATAATTCACATAATTTTATTGTACTGTGACACTTTATATTTCACTAAAGTTTTTTCCTTACCTCTTTTATTCTGGATCTATTCTAATGTGATACTTGTTTAGGTGACTAGGAAAATGAATTATTATGTTTAAATTAATAAATGTGTCTTTTTTTAGCTTTGAGTGATTGTATATCAATAATTATTGTAACGGAGGTAATTATGTAAATTTTGTTTTTACAAAAAAAAGACTATTAATATTTATTCAATAAAATATATTTTATTAAAATTATTTTATAAAGGTACTAACTGTAAAAATCTTTTTAACAGAATTAATAATTTGCATAGTCTAAATATGAAATTATAAATATAAAAAGAAATAATATGTTTTTTAATTATATATTTTTTACATCTGTTTATAAATTTAAGTATTCCAGATCATCACAATTAGGTGAAATTTTAAAATCCATTGTTATATTATTTTTGTACCTAATTGTGATGTTTACTTAATTTTTGGTAAATTATTTGTATGTATATTATATTGAAAATTAATATTTAAATAATTTGTATACGCTTTTTTTTTTTACATCATTAATAAATTATGTTGGACTATAATTAAGAATATATTAATAGATAATTTGTTAGATATATTTCTAAATACCATAATTTATTTGGGATTTAATAATGGAATGTTATTATATCATGTGTTAATATTATCTGTGCTATTATTTTCGTATTTTACTAATAATTATATTAGATATAATGAATGATTTAATTCATGGGTATTAACGCTATCATGGAATTGACAGTAATAAAAGACTTATTTTATTAGCAATATACATTACTTGTTATGTTTTTTTATGAAATTTTTTTTAATTTTTGTTTTTTAAATATATTTTATTATAATATACGCTAATACTATGTCTCATAAGTGGAAAAATAGAACTTTGATAATTAACAATAATTTATGGTTCTAAATCACAATGAGTATAAAGAATACATTGTGAGAGCAATTTTATTTACTTTTATACACATAACACTGTGTAGTGACAACATTTTATATTAAAACTTCAAATATAAGGGATAAATTATATTTGTATTTAATATAATAATAATTCTGAATATTTGAATTTATTAAACCCATTTACGAGAGAAATTGCACAGAAATTAATAGCACTATGAACTGCTCAATATATAATCATAATCTAAATAATAATCTAAGTTTCAGAATAGTTATATTTATAATAATATATATATATAAAATTTCGATTAAAGATTATATAAACACACATGAACTAAATCTTTTTATATAAAATATTATATATATATTTTTGTTTTATTTTTCAATATTTTTTAAATAAAACAGAATTCCATTCCGAAAATAATGCTTTTATAATTACAAAACAATGATTATGGATATTTAAAATATTATATAACATAAAACATTTATTAAATACCCAAATGAGATAAGATGCATGTAAAAAGTGCTATTGAACTATTTTATTATAAAATATATTAATTGTAAACAAAATATGTTATAATTGTGGGAAAAATATATAAATTAAAAAAAGCTCATAATTCAAAATTTTAATATAATTATTTATATGAAAAAAACTGAATAGTAAAAAAAAGCATGATATAAGAAAATTAATTATAGTCTTCATAAAAATTTATATAAACTTTTTTTTTGTTGACTATATTATAAATAAAACTTTAACTAAAGCTCAAATATATATTATTTCATAAATATATTTTTATTATTAAATCTTTCAATATAAAGAACAAAAAATTAACTATATTTTTATAAAAATAAATATTTAATAAAATTTTCTAGTCTATGAACAAATTAACATACTAACTTTATTGTACAATATAAAACTTAATAGCCTTTCTAATTAATTTTGTAATAAAACCTGTATGCTTCTTTTTCTACCGAATTTTATGTATTAAACCTTTTTTTTATGTGAAATATTGTGTTTAACTCTTTAAAAGTTGTATAGATGAAATGATAAAAGCGTTCAACGCATACAAGAAAAGTGTCATGTACAACGTTATAGTTTTTACATAATATGTAATAAAATGAGAATAGAATATCTCAATTTTTACAACTTTGTTTAGTAATCTAGAAAATTTATTTTAGTTATAGTAATACTTTTTTTTTTTCTTTTAAAATTATAAATTTTTTCTTAATTATTTACATATGAAAATGATGTTACTATGATTTTTTTTCTTTTTTTTTTTGTTAATATTATTTTTTTTAACATCATACATTTATAATTATTACTCCCTATATTACAAATATGCAAAGAGTAAAATGAATAGGATGTAAAAATATTTTATTTTAATAAAAAAATTTTATATTTTATAAAAATATTAAATAAATATATTTCATATTAAAAATATGCTTTTAATAGTATGTGGTAAAATAAAATAACATATTGAAAATTTTTTTCTAAATTATTTCTTATTAAAAATTAGTAAATTTTTTATATTCCAAAATTTATATTTATCATCATTTAATATTTATTATGTATATATTTTTTTGTCTCTTCCCTTTGTAAAAATTTATGGCTATAAATATTTCTGAAATTGTTTAATTGTATATAATACTTTTATACTAAAGTCCTTTTTACCTTTTATTTTATAATTATATTAATATTTTTCTATATATATTCATATGAATTTTAAAGAAGTATAAGTAATATATGGAAATTAATAATTTTTAACTATTCTATTAAATAATAATAGATCATATTCATATTAAGTTATAAATTATTATATTGTGAAATCCTTATGTAGTAATATAATTCTCAATATTATATGGCTTTTAAAAGTATGGGTGAATTCGCAGGTTATCCCATAACAGTAAATATTATTTTATTAATATATAACTGTTCACAAAAAAACATGCATTTTTTAGTGAAATACTAATGCACATTTTATGTAATAAAATATAAATTTCAGCACTTCATATACTTCTTCTATTATTTGCATTATGGAAATTATTAATATTATTTCACTACATAAGGACGTTCTACAAAATAATATATATAATTATAATTATTTTTTAGGAACTGTAAAACTTCATAATTTGCTTATAAATACATACAGGTATACATTTTCTAAATGTTATACTTTCGTTTAAATTAATAAAATATTTTTTTTAATGAATGATTAATTTTTTTTTTTTTTTGTTTTTTTTTTTTTTTTTTTTTTGTTTTTATATAATATTCTTATTCATAATAAATTTTTTTTTTTTTTGATAAATAACGCTATATAGAAATTATGCTAAATAAATTTTCAAGTTATTTTTACTTTGTAAAATTTAATATGAGTCATAACTAAATAAATTCAATTTATTACTTATAAAATAAACTAAAAAATTCAGAAATAATATAAAAAGTTTATTTTATGATGTACGGGATTTAAAATATAGTTAATATTTTTATTATTCAATATTTAATATCATAGAAAAACTATACATTAAGAGAAAATTTTAATCTCTTACTTTTTATTAAATTTTTTTTATTTATTTTATTAATTTGGATATGGCATTTTAACAATGACGCAGTATTATAATAAAATATCTTCTTTTTTTTTGGTTTCACTTTTTATTTTTAAAAATTATAATTTTTTAGTGTAGATATATGTATACATGAAAAAAATAAATGTTTATGTTTCTTTTTTTAGTATAAATGTGGTAAATCTATAAATAAGTATAAATTATATGAATATTCAAGTTTAACAACTAATAGACTACTATTAGAGAATTCATTTAATATAATAAATTATGGAAATAAATAAGATAACAATCTTGACACTAAATTAATGTATGAAAACAAAGATATATCTAAAAGTGGAAAAGACCCTAAATCACAGAGAAAAATAATAATAGAAATTTTATTAAAAGCAAAGAAAAAGTATAAATTACCTAATAAAAGAAAATATTATTCATTTAATATAATAGATATATTCCGTGAAGGGGATATATTGAACGAATAAGATTCTATAAATAAAAATAAAAATAACAAGAAAATTGATAAACAGACTGAAATAAAAATGAGGCATAGCAAGAAATATTTAGGATATATTCAACTTTCTTTATTTATTTTGATTGTATTCGTATTTTTGTGGCTTATTAATTATTCCTTATATTATTGTATCTACTGTATGATAATAAATAAATAGAGGTACATCATAAATGAAGAATATTTTATTAATTCCTATATTATCAACAATTTCTGTACTTTTAGTATTTGTGGATCTTTTAACTGTATATGGTATTAATTATACTTCGAAAAGAAGTGAAAATTTTAAAGTAAAAAAGACGAATAATTCAAAAATGTGTTATAATATTGTAAATTTTTCTGGTAAGTAAAACATTTGATATGGAATATAAAGATGATAGTATCCTTAATAATAATATATAAATTAGAAATATGCGCGCATTTAATTAATTTTTATAATATCACATACATATACCTTACCATTTGGATATGAAATATAAGAATACATATTTTTAATTTTTAGTGATTTTCACTGTTTAATTTTAAAAATTTGTCTTTTACAGAATTGTTTTAAAGTAATTTCATATTTTGGCATAATATATGTATGTTTATGTAAGTATTTTTTTTATATGAAATATATATATATGTTACATATAATTCATTTAAAAGTGTGCATATGTAGTCTTGTTTCATTAATTTAGTAGGAAATTTAATGTCGTAAATATCAATAATTTGTCGTAATTTTTTCCTATCTCTCTTACTCTTTTAGTCCAAAATGATTATTTGGTGATCTAATTAAGAAAAATATATTATTTTTTTTATATTAATTGTACATAATTTTTTCTGTATTTTATAAAACGAAAAGAGCGTATATTTTTGGGGGGTTTTGTAGAAAGTAATTTTAAATAATTTTTTTTGTATATGTTATTAAGATAAATGCGTTACAATACGCTTTAACCACATAGCTGGTTTTATCATATTTATAAATTCCTGAATGTTTTAAATATGAAAATATAAATATATAATAAGAATAAAATATATAAAAAATGAATAATATAGTTCATTACTGATTTAAAGGTATATAATTTTCTGTATATAAAATATATCAGATACGTATATTATTGTATTTTCTTAAAATGAGTTCTTTATTCAATATTATAAGAATTACTTAAATATTTATTGTAAAGTGTTGTTATAAATATATGTTGTACTTTAATTATTACTTTTTAGTTAATATTAAATATTTTAATATTCTATTAAATTATTTAATTATATATACATAATATATATATTTTATTTTTCAAAACATAATATATAAAAATTACTATTTGTGAGAGAAGCAATTTAATTTTACATAGCACATTTTTTTCTTGGGATAATATCCATGTTCCCAATTCCTACGTATATTCACTCTTTATTGAATAATTTTTTTTTATTAGTACAAAATATATTGTAACTTTTTGCTTTCTACTGCCTTTACTTTACAAGCTGATATTATTATTATAATGAAGTATATAGTGTAAAATACATATATACATGAAAATATGTCTTTTTTTAATTACATTTAAATTATCTATTTTTATAAAGGATTTTAAAATATAATTTAAAGTTTTTTAAACATTCAACGTTTAGTAAATTTATAATTAGCAACATGATAGTATCACTTATTCAATTGGATATGAAGCCTTGTAATAACTTAAAATTGTATAAATGAACATAAGTTTTTTAAAATGGGAAATATATAGAACAATTTAAATTAATTATGGCATTTTTTAGCTGATAATATTTATCACAACTCAGATGAAAATTGTATAAGTAAAGGTCCTTATACATAGTATATTTGTTTATATATATATTTTGCATCAAGGTGAAAATATTGAATATATATTATTTCAAGTTTATTAAAATATTTTTAAGTGTATTAAAAATAATTTAAGGTATATAATAATGTTCATGATTGCATCTTTTATACAAGACTTAATATCTTCAGTTATATGACTTAAAATACTTTTATTATTATATTAATAAAACAATAAAAATAATTAATATACACAATTCAACATTTTTTATTATCTAAAATGCATTAAAATAATCTATAATAGTTGTATATTAATTTAAAACTTTCTTCAATTTATAATAATGTTACATTTTATACTTTTAAAAAAGATGATATATCAAAAACTAAAAAAAAAAAAGAATATATGTAAATAAAATAAATAAAAAAATAATAATAAAAGAAAAGAATCACATAAATCAGTATATTCATAATAAGACAAAACGTATCTATGTAATAAGTGTAATAAATTGACACATTGATATTAAATTATGTTTAAGAGATACAATAGTATATGAAAGTTCATATTTTAGCATGTAACATGCATTATATTGTTTATACTAGTATTTGTTGAGGAAGATACTTCATGAAATAACGGAATAGTAGATTAATGCAAACTAATGTTAAAATATGTCTAGCATATATCTTTATATTTATAGAAAGAAAATTATGAATTTTTAATGAAATTTTAGGTAAATATATGTGTAAATTTACTTTTTTAAAATTATTTATATAATTCATGTGTTTATATATTGAAGGATAGAAAAGATTTTAGAACAATTTCACATATAAATTAAAGGAGATAGTTATGTATTATAAGAACTATATTAATAATGAGACTAATAATATATATATTACTAAATGAATGTTTTAATATAAATAAATATAAAATAGATACATTTATAAAAAAATTGTATAACGAAGTATAATATTATTTATTAATATATATGAATAATTGAAGTTTTCTAACAAAATGACAATTCTATGGTAACCTTACTTAAATTGAAAGAATAGAAATAACATGTTCCAATATTATTAGTATTTAAGCATTAGGTAGTATAAATGCACATAAACATAAATAACTAATGAATATTGTCCATGTCGCCTGTATCGAATATTTCCCTTTGAAAAATATATAAATGATAACAGGTCATATATATATGAAAAATAAAACAATATGAATAAAGTACGAATAAATATGTATAATCATGTACAATTAAAAGATTAATCAATTTATATAATTTTCCATACATGAATTTGTAGTTCCATTAATAACAGTTTATTTAAAATATATATATACTTTAATCGGCATATTACTATATTACTAAAATATGAAACACTTAGGTAACAAAATATTTATAGAGCTTATTTAATAGTTTTTTATTATTTCTTAAAAATACCTATGAAAAAAAAAATTACTAAACATTTTATGGTCTTGATCATGTAGCAAAGTAAAAAAAAGAAATAATAATGTAAAAGTGGATTACTAAAATATTAGAATTCAATATTATATGAAATTTAAGTGGAAATGGATCAACATTAATGAGTTATATGAATATAAGCAATACTTCACTTATTATAGAGATATTAATATGGAAAAATTTAAATACCTTAGAAAAAACAGAAATGGTTCATAAAGGCCACAATTTTGTGAAAATATAAAAAATTTAAGTGATATTTAATATAACTTTAGTATGAAACCTTCAAGTAATAAAATTTTTGACTAATAACAAATATGGTTATTTCTATATTAGACTATAAATCCATTTATATTCGGAATAAATGTAGAATTATACTATTGGAGGAATTTTTATTTAACTTAAAATTAATTTTAAATTTAATATTTTACTATCTTTTTTTTTAATTTATTCGTTTTTGTTTTTTTTTTTTTGAGGAAATATAATACGAAATTATTTTTATTGTCATTAGTATAATTTTGTGTGTATATAATAAAATTATTGCTTCCTCTTACATTGTTATATATCACTAATAATGAAAATATGAAGTTATTTAATATTTTTTTAAATATAAATTTAGTTAGAATCATATATTCATATATCTTATATTTATGTACATATTTTGTTTGTTAAAATATATGCTCTTTGTGGTATGTTTTTATATAAATATAAAAAGAATTATACATTCTTTCTAAAATATTCATCAGAAAAGTGAACAAATTTATGAATAATTTTCTTTACATATATAATTACAATATTATATTAATTAAATAAAAAATAATATATATGTAACATTTGTTTAAAAATATATTTCATTGCATTGTTCTTGAAATTATTATTACTTCATCCGATTAATATTAACTAAAATTATTAAAATTGTTTTTTTTTTTAATAATAAATTTTAATTTATTTTTTTGAATAAATTACAAAAAAAATTTTTTTTTACAAATTTATTAATATATTATGTATAATAATAAAATCGCTTTCCAGGATATGCATTATATATAATCTTGTTAATTTATAATACAGAAACAAAGCTTTCATATGGATTATACTCTTTAAAACATAAAATTTCATATATTATAAATATACTGAAAATTCTATTTCTTTCAATATATTGTATTTCATAGAAATATAGGTATTATATTAGTTATTAAGGAATAATTTAAAATGGAGTTTTATATTTTAAAATTAATTTTTTCATTTATTTTTATATTTTAAAACATTAATTATAAGAATTCAATTTTTTAAGATACATTTCTTATATAGTGGAAATAGGAATAAGAAGAAACAGTTGAAATTAACAAAGTATTAATACACTGAATTGTGGGTACTAACTATATTTTGTGACTTTTATATTTTTAATAAATTAAATAAATTGAAATATTCGATAATAATTTTTTTTTTTTTTCAAAAGTGTTATTAAATTATTAATTATTAATTCTAATATTAAGTAATTATTTTACATATTTTGAACATTTATTAATGAACTTAAATGATATTATTTTATTTCAAATTAGGTTTATATAAATAGCATTAAAATAAAAATTTTATAGTTATTTTTTGTTTACCTCTTTTGTAAAAGATTCTATATTTACATAGATTTTATTAAGTTCTTTATGATGTATTAATAAAAAAGTTTTTTTAATTAACATAGAATCCTTTATATTTAGATATAAATTATACTGTTCTTAACTGTTTCCTAACTGAATATATTATAATATTAATAATTAGCACAATGGAAGAAACAAATAAGATACAGTTTTTTATTATAATTTTTATGTTTATGTTTTTAAGTTTGCTATGCTATACTAACAAATATATGGTACGATAATATTAAGAATATTCTGTATTATTCATGTTTTTCTTGTTATTTTTTTGTTAGTACTTTTGATATGAATGAAGTTTTTTATTATTTAGATAATTAATATTTATATTTTTTTATTTTTTTTTGTATATGTTTAATATATCTTTTTATGAAAACTACCACCTTCGTAAGAAACTAGATAAAAGAACATATAGGTTACTCTCAAAATATAAGCCTATTACGGATTCAAGTACTGTATTATTAAAAGAACAGGTGTCATATAATGAAAAATACGAAGAAAAAGATAAATTTAAACAGGTTTCAGTAACAAGAGGAAGAAATAAACATCCAACTAAATGTTCATTAAATAATATAGAAGGCTGTGTAGCATCTAGGAAAAGTAAATCTCCTGTATGTAGAAGAGATTCATATTTTGGAAAAAGAATATTAGACAAAATATATTATAAAAATAATGTTAGATGTGCTACGACTTCTGATTTTAATTTTTTAAAAAGGTGTAAAAAAAACAAAATATACTTTTTATATGCTTTGTTTATCGCATTCGTAGTACGTGCAATAATAGATATTGGTTCATTAGTCGTTCATAAGGGGAATATTGAGAACACGTTTACATCAGGATGGAGCATACCAGTACAAATATTAAGCTTTATATTGACTATAATATTTATAATAACGACTATCTATATATGCAGAAATATAAAAAAATACGATAAAATGTTAAACGTAAAAAGTAAAATGAATAATAGCCTATATCGTCCTTTACCTAAAATGGGATTTTAAAAACATTAGTATTAAATGATTTTTTAGTTATATATATACATTAAAATGAGAATTATAATTCTTTAATTCTAATAAATTTTACCTTTAAATGTCTATTCCTTTTTATAGGAAACAGAAAAAATAAACATTTTCAAATTTTTTGTGAATTTGAATGTTTTAATATTTTTTAATTTCTATTTTAAAATATTGTTTTAGTTTAACAGAACATCATGTCTATATATGTATAGCTGTTTATTTTAATATATCTTTATGAAATATATATGTATGTAATGTATGTATGTGCGTTGAAATCATTGAGAAATAGAAGAATTCTAATATCTTTAAGGCTATTTTGTGTAGTTTATATATGTTACAGTAATACTTAGATATATTTTTATTATTAACTTGTTCTGTCTTAAAGCATATTTCGTATAATAAAATAATTTTTTTATTAGTTTTATATAAAATATTCAGCCTCCTCCCTTTCATATAATGAGACGAAGTGAATTGAATGCATACATATTGTTACTTTTTTGTTTTACTTTATTTTTTTTAAATATACATAAAAACTAAATTATATATTTTATAAATGTTATCAACATTCATTTAATTTTGGTTAAAATTCAAATTTATTATGAGAGTTAATAATAAAATTAAAAAAAAGACAAATCAATGTAACTTAATATATTAAATTCTGGGAGATGTTTTAAATAATATATATGATAATTACTTTATATATATTTTGCTTTGATGTCTTTTTTTTTAAGAAATAATTTGTTTAATTAGTAAGTAAAATATTATGTAAGGCACAAAAAAGTGAAAAATTATGAGTTTTTAAATAATAAAATATAAAAGTATAACAGTTTTTTTTGTTTATTTTAACAAATTTATTTAAATATATAATATAATTTTCTTATTAATATTATTACATTTTACGCATTATTATACTTTAAAATATATGGTTAATATTATGTTCTATATCATGTAGGTAATATAGAATACTACTTTCATTTTTTTTAATTATATATCTAAATGTCTCCTTGCTAACATTTATATAAAAGGAAAGGAATGAATATTTATTAAATGAAATTGGTTTATTTTAATTTTTTCTACATGTTTTTCTGTATTTTTAATGAATCATACATTTTGTGATGGAATGATATTATAAACTCCTGTTTTTTTTTTTTTGTGGTGAACATTATATTGGGATACGTATATGTAAAATTATATGAGTTATGAAAATGTTAAATTTATTTTTAACATAGAGAATTAATTAGTAAAAATGAATGTCACTAAAGTTCTACAGTTGAATGATAAATATTTCATTGCTAGAAAACCGAAAGTTGTAAAATGAAATGTCACTTCTTTTCATGATTAAATAAAATATATAAGCTTGGATGACATATTTTCGTGGACACATTAGTAGTTCTATCATAGTTGCAAAGAAATAATAGATATATAGTAAAGATAATTCTATAAATTATACTTAATGAAATAATGATATAATAATATTTTAACTGAAAATGCACACCGTACTCTATCGTTTTATTTTAGACAAATTACCCAAATATATGAGATCATATAAACCATCATTATAAGTCATTAATGACACCACTAATTAGAAGAAATATGAACTACGATTATAAGAGTTTTTATAAGAAGAAGTGAACATTACAATTGATATATATTTAAAAGAAATAAAAAATTATTAAGGCGTTAATATATATATAAATATATACAATAAATATGTACGAACATAGATATATATAATAATACTACAAATATAAGTTATATCCATTTACTACAGAGAGAAGTGTACATTTAACAAAAAGGTCAAAAATTATATATGGATGATATTTTAATGTAGATAAATATGTGTAGTTAATTATTAAGAATTGATATATATGTTTTTATAAAATACACCAATCATAAAATAATTTAGAAAAAAAATACTTCTAAAAGTGACAAGATAAATTACTTCAGAATCTAAAAAATATTAATTATTTATCAGATTAAATATATATCTTATTTATATCAATGTATATTCTAAGTAAGATATAGTATTAATTATTGATATGAACCGCTATATTTCTATAAAAAATTTAAATATGTAATATATAACAAATTATGTAACATTCGAAAGTCTAAAACCAAGAAACGTTCCAAAAATATTTATAACTATATATATAAATATATATATTATATTTATACATATACGTATGATATGGTGAAATGAATAAATATTAAAATTTTGTAGCTTTTCCTCAGAGTGATATTAAATATAGAATATATTTTTTAGTGATTTTTTTTTTCATTTAATTATTTATATCTTAGAAGAGTAATTTTATTATAAAAATAAGAATAAATTCATTATATATTTCATTAAAATTATATATTTAATAAATGATATTTTTATAATTAATCAAAGAATGTAAATGCAACTAAAAACACGGTATAAATATATTATAATGCAAACATTTCTTTACTCTTTGGCATATTCCCCACAATATAATTCGCTTTAGTTGCATATAAGTTATAATTTACTAAATTAATTTTAGAAAAATTTATATATAAATAAATAATAAAATATATAAAAACTTCTCTCTTTCTTTAACATTTTCTAAGAAGGGAATTAATATAACAAGTATGTCCATATGCTTTATTGTATAATATTTTAATCATCAATTTTTCAAATATATAACTATGTTTATTTATTCTATAAATTTTTTATTTTAAATTGCATTAAAATAATAATATTCTACTTAAATTAATATAATGCAAAAATTTAAAACCACTAATTTGTATTGTAATATTTAAAATGGAAAATCTTTTATGTAAATTACATCTTATAATGCCATTTTTGCGAGAACAATGTTTAAACTTTTTATATATCCTACTAAATATATCATATGTTGGCTCTTAAATTATGCAATTAAAAAAAGTTTGAAGTTTTTGTATTTTTTATTTTCTATACTGTTATTGTAATTATGTTCTATATAATAATTCACATTTTTTAATAAAAAAATAATGTTTAAGAAAAAAAAATGTAAAAATAACTATATTACTAGTAGGAATTTTATAAAAAATTAATAATTGTAAAAGCATCATGTGACAATATAATTATTCTTATCACATAAATTGTTTTGTTTTAAATGTAAAGTAATATCATCAAGCAACCATAAATTCACTTTATTTTATTTGAAATTTATTCCCAAACAAATTTACTATTACTCTATAGGAGGATAATATATAAATGTTTTTTAAACATTTATTAATAAGATCAGGTCTAGCAAAAATTATTTTAATTAATGTTTATTTTTTAAAATATTAATTTATTGAAATATTTACTAAAATATTTTTTAAATTATTTTTTTTTTTTGTCTTTCTATTTTTATTTTTTTTTTGGAATTTATTACTCTTTAAATAGATAAAATAAAATCACCAATGAAATGAAAGTATATTTTTATTAGCATTTTGTGAATATATAGTAAATTATTTACATGTTAAATGATATTAAACAATATAATTACAGTATCAATAAAAACATAATATCTTTTGTTTTAGTTAAAAGTATTACATTTATACTTTTTATTTCTATATGTTCTTATTTCTGTGATGAATTATAATTATAACATTGCAGAAAATGTGCTCCATATTTTTTGATGATTCATGTTATATATACACATACAATACATATATATACTTGCAACAAAACAATTTTTTTATGTGTAAATAAATATATTAAATTATAAAAAATAAAAACATTTTATTTTCTTTTTAGTATAACTTTGACAGAATATTATGTATAAAACATATTATACATATAGCATTATATTCAAGAACTTATAGATTTTTATCAAAATTTGAGAAAAAAAAGATAATGTTTCATTAACACGTAACTTATCTAGAAATATATATTACAATATAAAAAAAAAAAAAAAATTGCGAATTGAAAAATTATGATACCAATAGTGAATTGATATATAGTGAAAAAGGAAGAACTATAAATAAAAATAATTCACGAGTTGAGGTAAATTAATTAGCGAAGAAATGATTATCTGTATTATGTAGACCATTTGTAAAAATAGATAATTTGTTATAAAAATTAGTATATAGAGGATTTATTGCAATATATAAATACAGGAAATGTACATATTTTATTCAGAAAAAGAGTTTAATGTGTTCAACATAAAAGAGCACGGCTTTAACTTTTGATGTACCATCAAAAATTTTTTTTATAGTACTTTCATTGCTTTTGTTAGTTTTTCCTTTTCTAGGTACATTATTATTGGATGGAAATAGTCAGAATTTTCATAAATTTATAACAAAATGTAAAATACATGTTTTTTTATTGTCGTTATTTATGATAAGTATTACCATGGTAATATATATACTGGTAAATTTTATAAATTATGCAATAGAAGTAGAAGAAGATTAAGTAGAAAACTACTTATAATAAATATATTACTTTCAGAAAAAATAATTTTTTTGTAAAAAATGAAGATTTACCTATAGCCTAATGAAATTTTGCTTAAATTTTTTTATTTTGTTTTGTATACATGGTTATAATATACAAGCTAGTTATAGCGTATATTTATACATATTCATAAAAATATGAATTTTTATTATATATATCAATTATAGTTTTTCCATATATGTTTTTCTCATAATAATGTATTCTTTTGAAATAATTTTATACTTTCATTTGGTGTATATATATAAATGTATGTATATATGAAAGTATGGAATAAAAAAAATTATTATTCTATTTTTTGCATTGATCTAGGGTAATATATATTATATAATATATCAAAAAATATTATAATTTTTTTTTCTTTATTTCAATTAATTATTTTTTAGAAGAGTAATTTAATTAAATATATTAGTATTAATTAATTATTTTATAATTACAGTAATTCATTTAATATATAATATTTTTATAATTAACTCAAATTGTCTAATGTATCAAAAAGGGATGAATAAAAATATTGGGATAATAATATTTTTTGCTTTATAGAAAAAACTAATAAAACAGCTATTTTTTTTAACTTATATTTGTTTCGCAAAAGTTATAATTTAATATATGAGTCCAAGGAGCACTTATTTATAAAGCGTAAGGTATAAATGCGGACTTCTTTCTCCATAAAAATTCAAGGTAGATATTAATAAATAAAGGATTTTGTAAAATTTTATTATATATTTTTATTTTCATTTTATCTCTTAATATTGCATAAAGATAATATTTTTCTTTCATATTTCTAATGTAATGTTATATTATGATGGAATTTTTTTTTAATTTTCTAATTGGTAAAAATACTTTTCTGTTAAACTTTTGGATTTTTCTTTTCTCTTATTTTTTTTAATATTTGTATTTTTTTATAACTTATAAATTCGTAATATTTTTACAAGAAATAACAAATTATATATATAAGTGAATTCATATATGTAATCTACTCATTTTTAATTATAATAAATAATATATATTTTTTAAAATTATATAATAATTATAATGTGGTTCTTATACGATATAAACCTATAAAATGATAATTTGTAGTTTTTTTTTTAAAATACAAAATTTAGTGTTCTAATTCGTTCTTCCAATGAGACTTCTATAATAAAACTATATAAACGTACCAAAAATTCAAGTATATATTAAATGCAACCTTATAATTTTTACAATAATAAAAATATGAAGTTCTTTTTTTCCCGATATATTACAGGAATTAAATTATATATAATAATTTATATATTTTTAATAAGTGCACAAAACTATGTTTATTTACATATATATAGATACTTCAATTACTATATTCCCAATTTATATTAATGTACTGTTTTATATAGCATATTTTTATATTTTATATATTAAATAAAAATTTTATGAATTGGAGAAGCCATTTTATTTATTTTCTGAAGATTGTTAAAAGAAGAAATTCATATTTGTTTTTTTATACAAAACAGAATAATGTATATGTATATTTGTTGATTTATTAATAAAATTAGTTCTACCAAAGTTATTTAATTGAAGATTTTTTTATAAATATATTCATTCGAAATATTTAGTAAAGCATTTATAATATGGTCCTTTTTTTTTTTTATTGTTTACATGTATGTTTTACTTAACAAATTTAATACTATTTAAGAAAAAGTAATACAATATAGTAATATAAAATAACAGATGAAAGAAAAACATTTTTTATCGCTATACATTGAATATACGGCATATTTTTTTACGTAGATGTACATATTATAACATTAAATAATTGCAAAATGAAGGCAAATATTAAATATTTTATTTTAATTAAACCTATAATATTTATAATTTTTAATTTCATTTACTTTTATTTTAATAATTTGGTATCACTATTATATCCCAGAAAATTTGCTTGATATCTTTAATATTTCATGCTATATATGTGTCTATATATATTCATTTAAAAGAACATTTTCTTTGTGTGTAAACAAATATATAACATTATATACAACGTGAATATTTCTTTTTCTCTGTAGTGTAATTCTGATAAATCTTTATATTATAGAAACTATGAAAATAGAATATTAAATTCGTGAAAATAGAGAATGTTATCAGATGATAAGAATAAAGTAATAAAAATGGGTTTCAAGTATAAATGAAATCTAAACTTAAATGATTATTTAGAAGATAATAAATAGCTTGGTAAATCAGATGGTATTTAAAAAAGTGCATCTAAGTAAAAATATAATTCAAAATTTGTAACCAAATAATCAGTTAAGAACTGTTCTTTTATTATATGTAAACCAAATACAGCAATAGATAATTTTTTTGAGAAACTATTATATAGAGTATTTTGTACAATATATAAATATAGGAAATGTACATAGTTCGTTTAGGAACAAAGGTTAAAACATTTTGTATTTATAAATACAGCTTTGATATTTCTATACCAGTAATACTTTTTTTAACATCTGTAATATATATTTTAACGAAATGTTTTTTCTAAACGTAGAAAAATTTTATTCCAATTTACGATACAAATATTTTTGCATATAGTACGCGTGATAATGCAACGTTCATTGCATTATCATTAGATATTTTAAATGTTTCAATTGTTATTTATACACTGGTAAAGTTCTTAAAATATGTAATTAATATAAAGAGAAATGTAGTTAGAACCTAGTTACAATGAATATAACGATTTAAGAAAAAATGTTTTTTATTTAATTATTGAAGATCTTTTCTATGACTAATGCAGTTATATTCTTAACAAATTTTCTTGTATAACTAAAAATATCATTATTCTTTCTAAATAAAATAAAAATGCACAATGATACGCAAGATTAAGAAACAAAAAATACATATATATATTAAATGTTTATAATATTTTTTTTGTTTTTATATTTTTTTTCACATTATAGTGTATTCTGGTAAGGTAAATTAACCCTCTGATTTAGCATTTATATACATATATATAAATACCTTGTGTTTCATAAAAATGTGAATCTATATTTTTCAATATTCCCAACATATTATCTATTATATGAAAAATTATATCTGTACAATAAATATGAAAATAATTATTATAATAAATGAAAGCCTACTTAATTTAATATATAAAAATTCAATTACCCAAACTTCACATATGTAGTGTAACGATTTATATTTTTAAGAGTCATGCATTTTATTGTTTTTTTTATGGTTGTATGTGATTATTTGTTGATGTTTTAAAATATATTTATTGTTTATTGCTTTTAATTAAAATATATTATAAGTTTTTCATTTAATAAAACTAAAATAATTTTTTTCGTTCATGTTTATATTTTAATTAAATTGAAACTAAGGAAATATACTTTGTTAAAAATAGTTTTATAAGAAACGAATATTTGAAATATTCTTTAATATTAACTCATATTTATTAGTTTTTTTAATTTTTTCTGCGTATCTTATATGTGAAATTATAAATATATACTATTATAATATTACTTATAAGAAAAAAATATTAATAGAACCTTATTATTTTTAGAATTCGTGAAGCTTTATAATTAGATGATGTTATCAAAACTCATTTATCATTATGTTATCTTAATTAATCATTGTATATATAACTTTTTTTTTTACATAACTTAGATATCTATAACAAAAGAAAATTATATATAATTTTTTTTGAAAATATTTTGTAAAAATAATATTGAATTAATGTTAGTTCGGTGTTAGATGGTATTATATAACAATTATACATTTTGTTCTCTCTAAAAAAATTGACTTAATAAAAATTAAAATAATATATTTTTATTGATATTCTGTTAACCATTATATAAAATTTAAATAAGTGTTAATTATAAATACATTTTTTCTTGTAACTAATTATATATGGATAATTATTTATGCATCTGTGTTACTTGAGAATTTTGCTCTATATATTAATTTATATCTTCAATAGGAAAATATAATGTGCAAAAATATATATAATGTATATTAATAACCAGGAATATTTTGGAAATATTTAATCAACCTCTTTTTAATAATATAATATAAAGTAAAAGAGAATACATCTTATACAAATAGGGTAGTTGGTATAAAAGTTATTGTCCTTTTATTAGTGCTATAATGTCTAATATAAATTCATTGGAATATTAATCTATTTTTTTAAATTTTCTAATAAAATAATAATATATTACATCGTTTTCGGTTGTTTTTATTTATACGTTTTCTAGTCTATTAAACGACAATTTCTTAAAAGCGTTCTTCCATATATTCAAGTTGAAACACATATCAACATAAATATTTGATTTATAAATAATTATTTATACACAAATGAAATAATATTACTTATACTATGAAAAATATAAAAAATTTCTTTTTTATGCAAAAATACACTTGAACTTTAATATCATGAGTTATATATTTTGAAACATGATCACAAAAAAATTGAATGCCTTGTTAATGAAAATTTTAATATTTTTTAATTTTTATTTTCTTTGTTAATTTCAAAAACATAATATTTTATGAAATTATATTCTTTTATGTATATTATATATATATATTTATTTAAGAGATTTGATATGTATTAATATTAATTTGAAAGAAAAGTTCAATATTTATTCTTATATTTATGATTTACTGTAGGTGTATATGTAGGAAATTATTAATTTTTTTATTGTAATATTTTACCAATAAATGAAGAAATAGTAACACATATTAAATTATAGTTATTTTTACGTAGTTATTGATTTATTTCTATGTTAAATAAATTACTTAAAAATATATAATTAAATGTATTAATATAAATAAAGGATAACGTGCTTATTCGTGACATAAATTACTAAGATACTATAGAAATTTCATTATTATTGTATAGGTGCATTTTATACAAGAATAAACTTTTTTTTTGTTTATTACTCTATCTTCTAATAATTTACGTTTAATTAAAAATAAAGTGATTAACTAGAAAAATTTTAAAATATTTCGTTTTCAAATAATAGTATAAATTAGAATTTATTAAAAATTATAAAGTTAAAAATTATTATAGAAAAATAAAAAATTATAATTTATTTATTTCTTATAAAAATATAATTTCCCAAATATTATTTAATATATTATAAAAACTATATTTTAAACATATTATAGAGAATAAAAAAATTCATATATTTAATTAGTAATTAAAGCTTTTGTTATAATTAATATATCGTAAAAAGTTGTTTTTTTCATTTATTATTACAAACATTATATTTTTATAATAATTAATATTTTTTAAGTATAATTATAAGTTTTTCAAAAATATTATGAAAATAGAATTAGAAAAATTAATAGGAATACACTACTAAAATTAGTATTTGTTCTCTTATTATATATAACAATGCATTATCTATATTCTCTCCCTTCTATAATGCATAAAAACTAAATATGTAGAAAGAGTAGGAAATTGTATATATATATCTTCTATTTTTTCTTGAAAATAAACGATAAAAAATTATATAATTATTCTGTTGTATTAAATAATTTTTATACAGTTATAGACTGTTTATAAATGAATTCTATTTATATTATTTTAGTTATATTTATTTTTTTATAAATAACTTTAAGATAAAAATATTATAGTTTATTTATAAGTTTATTTTCTCATGTTTACGTTGTAATAACAATTATAGTTATATACAATTTATTACGATTTTAGGAAATAATAAAATAAATTAAATAGACAATAATATTGTGCTTTATCATTCATCAAATATTGTATTATTGTTAATTTATCCTTCCTAAGTATATTACCATTTTAAATTACTATAATATGGAACATAAAATTAAAACATTGTTATTTATTAAAATTGTTATATTTATTCTTTTATGTTGGATATGTCATTTTGAGGTTTATTTGGTTATTACAATTTTACATAAATTCATTATATTATTTATATTTTTCGATTTTTATTTTTAACAATTTTTTTTTTTGTATGATATTATATATTTGATTATACAATTTTTTTTATGTTCTTTTAGTGTAAGTATGACAAATATTTGGTTGAATGCTACAGTCATCGTAAAAAGTTATATATAAGAAATTATCGTATACTTACAAAATATAATCAGGTTAAGGATTCAGGTATTGTATGCTTAAACGATGAGATATAATATGGAGTGAATAATAAAACAGATACATCAAATAATGAAAATGAATACGAAATTAAAAAGAAACAATTAAATGGAAGTACATTATATAGTGCCAAAGGCCGCAAATATACTATGAAAAATAATTTCTGTATATTTGAAACGAAAAAATGTACTAATTTAGAAAAAAAAATATTCAAAGAATTTAATTATGAAGATTTTCTTAAAAATAACAGGAGAATTAGTGAAAAGATTTACAAAAAAATAATGCCTAAAAAATTGGCATCATGATTACCTTTACCTTTGTTTTTGTTTTTATCAGTAGCACTCGAAGTAGATAGTTTTTTGGGTTATGGAACTGTAAAGATACTGTACATTTTATTGAAACAAATCTGTTGAGAGAATTGGAAGATCATTTTAGGTAAATGGTTGTTGAAGACCCCTCCTTTTAGTTGGTTGGTTTCTTCTGCAAAAAATGTAGGGCGAAAGAACTATATTACATTAAATTTTTTTTTCATTCTAGTATATGGCGTTACTTTTTTAGTATTAGGTGTTACACTTTTATTAGCTATTTTATGTTATTATAAAAAAGTTAAAAAATAAGAGAAATCAAATTAGCAAAGAGATAAAATTAATAATAAATAATATGTTTCTATATACAATAAAATCATAAATGTGAAATAGTATTTACCAAATTTATTGTGAAAATAAGCGTAAACATACCCACTATTTTTTATCTTTTATGTATGTACTTACATATAAATGGTCTTTTTTATACACAAATAAAAAAAAATGTATTATTATTTTATTGTAAATTTGAACGTTTTAATGTATTTCTATTTGTAGTTAAATGTATCGCTTCAGCTTAATTGAATATTTAGAAATTATTTGTATCTTGATATATTTCAATATATTTTTGTAAATAATTTTTTTCTGTGCATTATGATTAATATATAGGAAGACAAATTATAAAATTTTATTGGTATGTGCTAATTTACATTTTATATAAATTTTGATTATTTCTACTTTTTATCTTATTATAGTTTAAATGGACCTTATATTTATCTAAGTGGGTGTGCAATTAGCATTAAATAAATAATAAAAGTATTTTGTTTTGTGTTTAATTAAATAAAGTTAACGAATTTTGCTGCATCTATATAAATAAAGGCATATATATTTTTTTATTTAGAAATGCACATCTTATTTCATAATATATGTATTATGGGATATTTTGTACAATGTTTAGTTATTGTAAAACTGCCTTTAACATATTTAAAATATTTTTTATAATTTACATGTTGAACTATGAATAAATAATAAAATTATGTTCTTTTAAAATATAGATTATTTATAATAGATTACCCTTATATATATAAATCTTTACAGTTATGGGTTCAGTTAAAACTACTCTTTTTATTATTGTTAATAATCAGGATATTAATTTAATTTTGATAACACTATTTAAATGTATATTAAGTTGAAATTTGAAAAATAAATATATAATATTTTATACTTTTTATGATAATGAAAGATTAAATTAATTCACTAAAATTAAGGAAATATTAATATTTAATTTAGAGGAATTATTTTTCTTTCTTTTTAATTTTTTTTTTTAATAATAGCAGTCTACTATAAATGTGTTATATATGTATAAAATTAAAATTTCATTAAGGATAATCAAAAAGAAATTTGTACTTTTTTGAAAAAATATATTTATGCGAAGATAAATATTTATACATATTTTATATTTTTTACACTTTTATATAAATATATTAAGTAAAAGATTAATATTATTTAAAGGAAGCATGAAAATATGTATAGTTTATATTAACACTTATTATTTTCTTCAAATTAATAATATTAATAATTTAAATAAAATAAAAATGAAAAAAAGAACTTCATATATAAGTTGTAAAATCTTAAAATTTGTTAATTTGTTATTTATATTCTAATATGATATATTTAAAAATGTACTTAATATTATTATTTTTTTTTACAGTGTTTAAATATGCACAATGTATATAGTTTTACTTTAAATGGTTTTTCTAATATATTTAGTCATTAAATTTCTTTTATATTAATAGTTTTTTTATGGATTAAAATTATAATTATAATACAACATTAATATATGTTTTAGTAACAACAATCAATACATACACTTTAAAAAGTATTTTCTAATCAGTGATATGAGATTGTATATTTTATTCTTGTAAAAGTGTTATTAGATCCTATTGGAATGGAATAAGCAAATATGGGTAATTCTGAAGAAAGAAATTAAAAATGATAATAATATCGATTTTAATAAAAGAATCAAATATTTATATTATTTACATTTTTTTTTTTTGTTAATACTAAGAATTACTATAATATGTTAACATATATTTTTCTGCGTAAGCAATATTTATATGCTTAGATATATGGAATAATTCTTCCGTTATATGATTTTGTGTTTATTTTTTATTCTTTGTATTATTATAATAATAATATTTATATATATAAAATTAAATTAAAAAAAGAAATAAAAAAATTAAATAGATAAATATAGTTATTTTTTATATAAACATAGTAATATACACTAAATTTAATTAAAGTTTATAATTTCAAAAATTATTGTACATAAACAAAATATCGGTTCTAAAATTTTTATAAATATATTTCTTCACAGAACATATAGTGTTATATTAACTAAATATTTTTAGCATTTTTTAGGCTATAAAATATTTTATAGGCATAAGGTGTAATTTAAGCATGTGTTAAAATTTACATAACATAAAATGTTATCTTCATTTATTATTATATAATTTAATCATTAGGATTAATTCAGAATAAGAGAGAGTTATCATTAAATATAATTATTATAAAAGTAGAATTACGTATATGATAAATTCCTTATAATTTTTAAAAGCTGTTTTAATATTTAGAGAAATGTTTTATATGTATATTCCACAGGCACTATCATATACATAACATCAATATTTCATATAATAAGAAATAATACATATTTTTTATAGTTTATTCTCAAAAGGATTAGTAAAAAAAATTATTTACTTGGTTCACTATATATATATATATACATATGAAAATATATATTCTGTATAATTATGAATGGTTTCATACTTTTTTATTTTGATAAATGTTAGTTTTATTTTTTTTTTAGATCTTTATTATATAAATTATATTATACATTTTTAAAGATATCATTTATTGCATAAATCGTAAAAGCAAATTTATCATATATAAATATTATTATATGTTTACAAATTAATAATAAACAGTTTAAAAGTTTATATAACTGTTATCAATAGAAATATATTTTAAGGTTTTTAACTTTATTAGTACTGAATATATTATATTATTAAAAATTATATATAAAGTAACTAAAAATTGAAACTTTCTTATTTATTAAAATTGATACATTTATACTCTTATTACGGATATTCCAATTTTATAATAATAATGTATAATAATAGCATTTGTAGATATTTGCATTTTTCAAATTTTTTATATCTTATTTTTGTTGATACACTTATTTATCGTTATATTATTTATTATATTAAATAAAATATATTTATTATTGTTTTTTTTCTTAAAGAATCTTTAGCAATTATCCTTGTGAGAGCAAATTTGATACAATAATTAACACAAGACATAGTAAATTTTTAGGGAAATATAAAAAAAAAAGAGATTGAAATATTTCAGGGTTAAAAGAAGATGAACCAAATAACTAAGCATATTAAAAAAAAGATGTATCTAATAAAAAAAGGGAACCATAGGGAAAAACCAAAAATATAACAATTCATTAAACATAATGGAATACTATAGAGAATTTATAGATTATAAAAATGGAAATTTTGGTGAAAATATTTCCATTTTAAAAAATAATTGCTCCTAAAAATATTATGATAATTTTTGTTGATAAAAACAGATTTCGTAACATATATATATATAATATACAGCTTAGTGGTTACATATTTGATGTTTCTATATTTTTTCTTTTTATCATAATGGAAATGAGATTAACCCTATTACATCTATTTCAGTTGTCGGATAACACATTAACTGCAAATCTATATGTAGTAGCTAATAAGGTTATAGGATATATGAAAGAAGAAGCAGGTTCAGAAGAAAGATACATTTATGTAATGTTATTTTCAGTGGTTTTAATTATATTAGGTGTAATATTTATAAAAGATATTTATAATATATTATGAAATATATATGTATAATAAGTTGATTTTTAAGTATAACAATTAATAAGGTAAGTTTATATTTCTGTAAAAAATTCTCTAATATGAAGTAATATATATAATGTTTTTTGTGAAAGCCTTAATAATAATGCGCATAATTTCTGAAATATTATAAATTCATATATGTACAAGCAGTCCTTTATATATTCAACCATAAATGTATATATTCTTCGTTTTTTTGAAAATTTGAAAGTTTCTGTGTTTTCAATTTCGAATTTCAAAATATTAAAGCTTAATTAAAAGAATTTAGAATGTTTAATTGTAATCATAAATGTATTTATATGAATAATATTTGTTAGTACTTTAAGAAAAATAAATAATAGAACGATTAATATATTATTATAGAACCAAAGTAGTTTATACTGGAATTATCAATTGCATTTTTCTATAATGTACCTTGATTCGGCATAAAGTGATTATTTATTCGAGGAACTAAAATAAATTGAATTATTAGTTACAAATTAACAATAAATGATGCTTGATGCGTAATAATGTAAAGATATAAACATATTATTTTGTAATAACATATATATATATATATTGTTTTATATAAGAACAGACTAAATATTCAATTTATAAGATATATATTAGGAGAAATATGTAAAAAATCTAATTAATTGAAAACATATTCTTAAATTCTTTTAGTTTTTTTTTTTATCGTATAACTGTGAAATTATAGGTATATATAGAGATAATATCCTCTTTAATTATCAGCTCCTTATAATTGTTTCTTAAGTTGTAGTTATAAATAATTAAAATTAAGATATAAGTCAAAACTAGTTATTATACTATTATTTTTCTTAATTTTAATAGTAATTCGACCTTGTATAAATTATTTATATATAAATATATTTAAAACTTATAAATAAACAGAGAATATGTATTTCTTATTTTTTATGTATTACCGTAACTATATTAATGTATTAATTTTAATACAATATTAATTGTGTATATTTCGAATTTTTTTTTTTTTTTTTAATAAATAATTAATTTTATATTACTACTTCCTAAGAAATAGAAAATAATTGGTATAGGAAAATAAAAAATAATGAGCTGTCATATGTTATATTATAAGCTATTTATTTTAATATATGTAAGAAATAAAATAATTAAATATTTTGTTATAACATAATATAATATAGTAAACATTATATAATAGTTATCACCTTTTTTATTTTAGATAGAAAAATAGTACCAATATTAAAAATGTAAACATATATCGATAACCTACTTTTTTTTTGCTTTTTAAAAGAATTACTTACGTCACATATTTCTAGAAAATTTTTATTAGAAATAGTTCATGTATTTTTCAATAATGTCTTAATATTTAATAATATTTATAATTATTAAAAATGTATTTTATGTGGCTAAATTTTCAAATTGTAATAAATCCATTGGAACAATATCATTATGAAATAAAAGAGAGTAAAATAGAAAAAAAAAATTCTTCATTAAATGAGTAAAAAGTATTTCTATGAGAAAAATTATATTATTAAAAAGACAATTTTAGTAATAAGGATTTTTCATTCAGTTGAAAAGACCGTTTTGTAAAGTATCTTAAGCATATTTTAATAATATTTCTTTACCATTTTAGTATTTTGCAGTTTTTACAATATGTTTGAAGTTAAGTATATGATAATAAAGTTTTACTTTAATGAAATCCTTCAGAAAAAGATTTAATGAAAGAAATGAAATATTAACAACGTCAAACATACAAATATAGATATATTATTAATCAAAATCATAAAGAAATAATAATAATATAGATTCTATTTAATTTCAATAAATTAAATATAATTAATTTTTAAAAAATGTAATTAATGCAAAACAAAATAAATAAATGAATATTTCGATAAACAATTTAGCCAACTATTATGTTTACTATATAATTTTTCTTTATTAATTAACATATTTATGGTAAAATAGCTTTTTTATTCACGAAACATTTACAAAATGCTATTATAGCATGGAATTAAAATCTTATAAATTATGCAATTAAAACATCCTTTTTTTTCTGATAAATGAAAATTTTATTTTTCCGTTATGTTTTATTTAAATTGAAGTTTTTTTACTAAGAAAATATGTTTATTAGTATTTTCTTGGATTTTTATATATATATCAAATGGAGTAGGATATATATAAATAAATTTAAACTTTATTTTATTTACTACTTAAAGAACTTTCTTTGAAAATATTATGAGTTCGTTAATTTTTTGTTCTTTCATTTTACAAATATTCATTAACAAAATACCTTGTGCTACTATTCAGGTATTCCATTGCTAAGTGTTTTTAACATTTAAATGTTTTAATTTTATTATTAACTATACTCCAGTGTAGAATTAAATTTATTTGGGGATCATTTCATTATATGATTTTTTCAAATAGACAGTATTTGCAATGTTATTACTGCATCTGTGTTAGATATTATGAGCTTCACATGCATTTGATCAACGTGTAGGTGCTCCAGTTACTTTTGGTAAAAGTATTAAATATGGTATTAATGATAATCGTTGTATTACGGATCTTAATTTGACTACGTATTCTGATTGTTTAGAGTGAGCTAATTTGTTTCGTTTACCAGAAAAATCACGGGAAATTGTTGTTAATGTAAATGGAGTAAATAGTTGCACTGTAACTTTACTAGAAACTCTACAAGATAAAGCACCATATGGAAGGTGCTTCTGAGGACCATAATTATGGTATTTCTTATTCTAAGATATCTGAATATCGCATATCAGTTATTTAGGATAAAGAAATGTAATCCTAGTACATCTATTTCTAAGGAAATTATCCATTAAGAAGATGGTTATAATACCTGTCTTTCTAATAAGGTGATAATTTAAATTATGATACCTTAGATTTTTGGTAAGTTTCAGGATAAGACTTTTCGTTGATATAAACCGTACGTACCATATTTGTAATGAAATAAATTAACATAAGCCAGTAAAAAATAATTATTAGTAAGCGCACTAATTCAAATCCTCTATCTATAAATAATTATGTACTTAATGAAAATAAATCTAACAAAATAAATTAATAATATTTCAATATGTCTCCAGGTTAAGCAAAAAGAATGATGATCCTTTAGATCTTCTTTTAGAAAGCACTAAAAGAAAATTTGAACTTCCTCCTTATGATGGAGGAAATGATAATATTATAGAAAAAAAGTACTTTGTAATGTAAAACATTCAATCTATTTAGACTACAGTTCATATAGGTTCATCTAAAAATTCGTGAGTTTTATCAAGTTATTAATAATATTGCTTGATATAATATAAAATTTTTTAAAAAGGATGTACATTATAAATATTAATATTTTATACATCTTATTTTATTTTAATTATAATATAAAATTATAATATATATATTTCTAATAAGTCAATATTAATACATTGAATAACTTTTGGATTATATTTAGGTGATAAAGTGAGAAAGAATAAAAAAAAGACCCTTCATAAACTATAAATAATACACGTAGACTATTATTTTGAAAAATGTGAAATTAATCAAGATATATATTATGATTTTGAGGTAGAAGTGGAAATATATAAAATAGAGAGGACACATATACATGAACGAATGAATGTATTTACGAGAAGAAAGAAGAAAATATGAAGAAGACTATATATTCAAATGATACTACTGGATTAATAATAAATGATGAGGGGGAGTTAAATGAAGGTTGTTTCTTAGAAACATAAATAGTAGAATTTATGAAAATAAAAAGAACAAGAGAATATGCAATATTAAATGAATGAATATTGGACATATAAATGTTTTATGAGATATTAATTCGGTAAAAATACAAAACAAACTATGAAATAAATATATAAAAAATTATAAGAATATGTTATGTAGGAGGAGATGGGAAACATATTTTAGTAACTTAAAATTCAAATGGGCAGATGAAATAATACCATATAAATATTTAGGTAAGGTTGAAAGAAAGTTCAAAATCGTAAATCCACATTTATAAATTCTATATAAGAAATGAACGTATTTATAAGGAAATAATGGTTAGAGAAAATAATAGAGGTACAACAACATTTTAAAGAAAAATGTTTTAGTGTTGATTAAGTCCTATAAGAGTAAATTATATACATATAGTAATGAATATGAAAATGGCACATTAATAAAATTTATAGGATCTTTAGAATATAAAGAATAATTTGATGAATAACATAAGTGTAAGAAAAAAATTTTTGTAGAAAATGTATCAGTAATGACATATATGATAGTATTACATGAATTTATGAAAGAAAAATATATTAGGTACAATTTAAAAGTTTTAGAATTATCAATCATAAAATACAGAAAAAGAGAATATCTCTCTAAATATTAAAAAGCTTGAGATACTATGAAAGGAATAGAAGAGTAATAATTTTAAATATAATGAAAATAAGGAAATTCATGTTATAAACATAATGAAAACATTTGAGCACCAAGATCCATTTGATAATCGATGTTAATGATGAAGAATTAATTTAGACTGATATTAATTTTTTAAAAATAATAAAGAAATATGAATTGAAATATTATGTGGGAAATAAAGAAAAGTATGTCAAAGACATATCTGGAATAAAATATTCAAAATGAAGCGGTAGGCAGAAATAACACAATAAATTCGAGGCACATTTTCTGTAGCAAAATTTACATAAAAAAAATTACCTCGATTAATTGAAAAATCCTTCATTTAGAAATAATTTTATAAATTACTCTTGACTAAAAAATATATATTTTTTAAAAACTATAATACAAATTTAAAAAATCACTCTCTACCTTTAATATGTACATTTTTTAATAGAAATTATATTAATTTACGAATATATTTTGTTATCCATATCATATATCGAAAAGAACCCATATGCTGTAATTTTTAAAACACGAAAATTTTCACAAATTATACGCTTATTTAGTTTGTTAATACTTTACCTTTATTACTGTAAATATTAATATTTTTATTATTAATAATAACTACATTTTCTTAAATATCATATATATAAAATTAGAATAATTACTAGGAAAACTTAAAAATAGTAATTATTCTAGAAATAACTAGAACAATAGCATATATCTATATTATATATATTGAATTTCGTAAATAAATTGAAATTTTTCTAATAATTAATAACTATAAAAAAAATTTGTTTAATCACTATAAGATGTAATTAAATTATAGGTTGTAAATATATATGAATTAATTGAAATTGTGTAATTTTACATGAAGTTAATTTTTTATAAATAATATTAATTATAAGATTTCGTAGCATTCTTTTTTAGGTGTTTTTTTTTTCTGATTATGTAGTAAATTATACTTTATTAATTTTTTAAGAAAATATTATAATAAAAATATAGGAATTATTTTTTATTGTTGGAAGTGTATAACGTGATATTATTATTTTCGTTATTTAATATATTACAATATTAGAGGACTATAATATGTAACAAAATATTCATTTTATATTTTTTATCAATATATTTCTGTTTATCATATTAATTTAGATGTGTCATTTTTACAGTGACATAGTATACTAAAACTTTTTGAGGTCTTTTGTATTATTAATATTTTTACTGTTTATTTTTATTAATGATTTTTTTTTGTAATGAGAATATTTATCCATTTATATATGAAATGTTTATATTTTTTTTTTTTTGTTAGAGCAGATTTGACTAATTTTTGTGAGAGAAGTATTGTTTTGGTAAAAAATTAGATAAGCAAATTTATCGATTATTAGGAAAATTTGAAAAGGTTATTCTTTCAAATGTTGGAGATCTAGAATTCAAATTACCATATAGCATAAAAAAAAAGAACAAAAAATTACTAACAATTGATGATGAAAATTAGGAATATGAAAAAAACGAAAAACTATATAAAAGTTCATTAATTAGGGAAAAATTAATTAAGCAACTTATGCAAAATAAATGTACCATTTTTCATAATTCATGTAACCATTATGAAAAAAAAATAATAAATGGGCTTGAAGATAAAGTTTTTTTAAAAAAAAAGGTGTTAATTAATGAAAAGGATTAAAAAAAATTAAAACGTAGAAAATATGGATTACGACTTTGCTTGCTTTTGATATTGTTTTTGGCGATATTAATGATACCTATAGTAGTTTTATCATTAAATTATTCTAATATATTAAAAAAAGTTTTATTTATATTTTTATGTAATTCATTAGGATATACTACATCAAGTGGTCAGGCGATTAGTCTAGATGCCCCACAAAGTGATTCACGCTAAATATCGTCCTTTTTTTGTACATCGAATCACAATACGGCACTAAAAGCATCTAGTATTATAATATATTGTGTACCTATCCTAATACTGGGTTTTATATCTATAGGAGGAATTTTGAATTATTATAAAAAAGTTATAAAATACAAAAACATTAAGTTTTTGGAAGATTTCAATGAATGGTAAGAAATATGTATATTTCTGTAAAGAATCATTTACATTTATGCACTACCTGTAATATATTTAATTATACATTAATTATAATAATAGTTACTTATATTTTACATATGAACTTGCGTATATGTAGTAATATATTTACGTAAATATAATAGAAATATGTTTTTACATTTTTTGTAAATTTGAATGCTTAACGTTTTTTAGATTGTAATTTAATATATTCCTTGGAATGAATTAAATATTATTGCTCAATATATATATTTTTTTTTATAAGGAAATTTCAATGAAAAATATACATTTGTACCTTAAAACATACATATAAAAGTATAATAAATATTATTTTATTGAATTCATTTGCTAATTTACATTTAACTATAAATATAGCTGCTTTGTATTTTTTATTATTTTCTTGTACAAAATTATTATTTTTTCATGAGATTAAATAAACATTTTATTATTTTTAACTTAAAAATTATAGTGGCATGTATTTTTTATAATGAATGGAAGTTATTATATTTATTATATATATATATATATATATATTTTTTTTTTTTTTTTTTTTATTTGTTTTTCACATTATTAACATATTAAATTAATGTTTTAAATATAATCATATTTTTTTATATCACAATTATATATGCTGTTTTTTCCTTTAATATAATGGAAAATTTTATATATGTAAATATGCCTGTAAAAAGCTAAATTAACTTTAGTGGAAATTTAAATAAATATATATTCAGTACAATCATAAAATAACGTGTCTCTATTTTTAAATGTATATAAATGTATTAAGTAATGAACTAAAATTATTTTAGATATAAGTACAAAATACATAGATATACTGTAAATTTGAAATCTTTCTTAACCATAAAGTTAATTTTTCAGTAAAATAAAGGTTAAAGGGATAAATTTTCTTTTTTTAGACCGTTCATAAAAATACGACATTTTGTTTTTGGTAAGATAAGTTTTAATAGTGTCTATTTAATGAATTAGTTTATATGTTTTAAATTTTTAATTAAATAAATGTAAGATACATGATTTATCTGGAACACTATCGTTGGTAAACATCAAAATTAATTTTCATTTAATAAATGTGCTTAATTAGAAATTCAAATAAATATGACAGCATATATTAACATATGTTTTAGTTGTTATAATTACATTCATTTAAAAAGGTATTGCTCGTTTAGTAGAATAACACTTTCACATTTTTATCTGTTATAAAGTAGCCTTATAAGCAAAGAATATTAAACAAATGTATAAGCAAATTATAGGTGGTGAAAGAGAAAAGATTGCTAATAAGAATTTTAATAAAAGTGTGTATTATATATATATGGTTAATGATGAGTGTATTTTAATGATATTTTTTATTTTATGTAAAAAAAATATATATATATATGGAATTCATGGATTCAATAATATTTTTATTTCAATATTTTTTGGTATCATTTACTCAGTAATATGTTAATAGGGAACGTTTTATATTTATGTAATATATAATTAATTTTATTCTATATACATAAATAATTCATCACAATAATTTAGTGCTGAATACTCTTTTAATTCAGAAGAGTTTATAATAGTATAATGCTTATTTATTATTTTATACTGCATAAACTTAAACTAATGGTAAAGAAATACAGTCTTATATTTCATGAAAATTTTATTTATAAACGAATTAATTATTGTAAACCTCTAAATTCTAATAAAATATAATACAAATACTAATATAAATCGAATTCTACATCTTTGACGATTAAAATTATATTAAAATTTATAAATATATATATAAAATTATATTATGAATCTCTAAATAATATATATAAATATAAAATATATATTTCTTTTAGTTATTTTGAAATTATTTATTTATATATTATTAATTTTATTGTTTCTGTAAATTTAAAGTAATATTTTTATTTTCTTTTATTTTGATGAATGAGCTTCATGTTATGAATCATTATCCTTCTTTTTTCTTTTATTTCATGAATTAATATATTCCATACATATTTATTTTTACATATATAAAAATAAGTTTTCTATTTGATAATATTTATTTTTTGTTATTCCTTATACAATAAAAAAATGTGAAATGTATATATTCATTTATTCATCCTATAATATTCATGACATAGAGCAAAGTTGTCATTTTACAATTTTGTATAATTCTTGCTTAACAAGACAAGTATGACAGGAATAATTAAAATAATGTTGTATATAGTATTTATGATTAAGTATCATTTTCTTGAACACATAATTTAACATATGAAATTATACAAATATGCTCTCTTCAAAATAAAAGGCTACAGTATGTGAAATAAGCGTAAGTTCATATAATAGTTATTGTAAATAGAAGAATATTATACTCAAAATTATTATTAAAATTTATATTGTTATACATTGAAAATTAAAAAAAAAGAAAAAAGTATTTGCTCTTTTTTGTTTTATATAATTGAAAATAAAAAATATATGCTTTTCAAAGAATACTGTTTATATAAAATTAATATCAACTATATAAACTAATATTTAATTAATTATATAATAATGTTATTAAAAATATATTTAATTAACGTTAAATTAAACTAATATTTCGTATAAAAATAATTAATTTAAATTATTATATGCAAGTACATTATTTTCAAAAATTAAGAATAAAAAAAACTAATTGTATGATAAAAAAAAATTAATCCTATGAATATAATTATAAAAGTTCAACAGATATAAATTAACAAATATAATTTAAAATATACTGAATGCATATAAGTAATTTCTATGTAATTGTTATTATTTAATTAGTACATTTTTGGAATATGAAATTTTTTATCTAGGTGTTATTTATTAATGCAAAGCTTTAAAAAAAAAAACAAATATGTAAAAATAAGAGAATGATTAATATATTTACTAGAATATTTTTTACTGTAAATAACTTATAGTAGTAAAAATAAGATTCAAAAAAAAAACTGATAATATCACACATTAAAAAACATAAAATAAAATTAGTAGAAAGTACAAAGAAAAAAAATGTGGTAAAAGCACAAAAAAATTATAATAATTAAATTATTTCATTAACGTATGGAAAACAATGTAGCATAATACAATAATTGAGAATTTTTTAATATATCACATTTATATACCATTATATAATAACATTTTCGTATACTATATTTTAATGTATATTTATACATTATAAAAAATAAAATGCATTAATTGGAATTAAATTAATCAATTGTAAAAACAATATATACTTCATATATTACTCATGAAATAATTATTAATATATTATTATAAATACATCCCAATGCTAACTGCTTATAAAAACATAAATTATATATTTCATTTTAGTTTCAACTTTATAAATGTAAAAAAATAAAATAAATAAATATAAAGATAAATGATATATTATTTCAAAATTTAATTTGTATTTTAAAAAATTTTTAAGAACATATTATAATATAATTATATATATGCATATCTTATCTGTGCGTGTTCTCACAAGAAACAGATCTTATCAAATTATTTATTCTTATGGATAAAATAGTTTTTCATTTTAATATTCGTTTATAAGCAATTATAAAATAAAATAAAAATCCATTCCGTAAATATATTAATAATTAATTTCACCTATATTATGAAAAAAAAAATATAAGTAATTATTGATGATATCTAGATTATTATAACATTATAATACTATTGTACTTCATAAATAGTATGTTCGGAAATTTGAGAAAATCAAATTAAATAAAAATCGATAAAAAATATTTAAATATATATACATAAAATTACTAATTTTTTATTTTTTAAATGAAATATAGTTAATTATTTTTATTTTTAGCATAGCTAATATTTATATTAAACAATATAAAAAAATGTACCTGAAAAATATGATAATATTTTTACGTTATTATATAATATACAAAAAGTCAAAAAGGTTTTATATATATGTTTTTATGGAATATTAGAATATAATTATGCACATCATATCAAATTATTTTAGATATTATATTTTTAATTTTCATTTCTTTATGTTTTAATATTATAAGTTCTTTTTTAATGAATAATTTTAGTGCTATATTAATTTAAGTATGAAAAATAATGAAATATATTTTTTTCTAAAAAATATTTATTTTTATAGTAAAAATAATACAAAAAGTAACTTATAATATATATATAGATTATTGCTTTAATCATTCATATAGATATATGTAAATCTTATTTTACAATTTTAATTATTTAAGTTGGCTTAAACGTATGAAAATACCATGGATAAAGAACTTAGAGATATATTTGGGAAAGATGTATATTTTCGTTGAATTATTTTGTTATAAAATTTACATATATATATATACATATTTTATTTCTCATATAATTCAATAATTTATTATCTAACATGCAAATTCACGTATTGTATATATATATATATATATTTTTTTTTTTGATTTTTAATCTTCAGGACTCTTTTTTAAATGAATTACCTTCATATAAAATATATGAAATTTTAGACAAAAATGCCAAAAATCCTGATTCTGATGTATCTTGTAACGAATTAGAAAAATTTAATCAAGAATATGATGGTGTCAAAAATATATGTTTTAGAGTTTTACACAATTTAAAGAATTTATATACAATACCAGATATGGGTAGTAATGATGTTGATCGTTGTTCATATTTCAGTTATTGGGCATATGATCAAATGTGGAAAAAATATAGTACTAATTGGAATAATATTTCTATAAATAACGTCTTAGATGCATTTAATGGAAAACTTAATAACATTCAAAAAAGTCTATTACCTGATAATCTATGTCCTTTCTCTTTTAATGTAAATTACAATGTGTGGAAGAATGAAAGGTATTTTTACGATTATTCTAAAAATTATAATTCTATTAAGAATATTATTACTAATATTGATAAAAATAAATGCAAAAACTATAAAAAATACCTTGGATATATATCTACACTGTATGACATGTATAAAGATGATTGCATTAATTTTAATGATTGTGATGACTTTTTTAATATTGATCAGAATCCTCGTGAATTGTTATCTGTATTGGGTAATTGCGAAGATGATAAGCGTGGTAGAGGTTTAACAAAAAATGGTAGAAATGAAAACTCTATAGTACCAGCGTATCCTGAGAGTTCCAAAGAATTTGTTACCTGGGGACTTAAAAAATTAATATGTCCTTTTAATTATGAAGAAAAAGATAAAAGGGGGAATGTTGTTTCCACAGGTGCAAAATGTTATTATATAGATCAGAAGTCTTCCAAAGCTCGTGGTCCTGTTGATCCAATTGCTCCCAATAAAATACCAGTTTTTGAAAATATAGGTGTATCAGATGCTATACAAAGAATTAGAAGAGAAAAATGTAATGATATTGAGGGTAACGAAAAGTATGGATTATTATGCAGCTATAAAGCATCTACTTCAACATTAGGATTGGATAGTTCAAATTCTACGCCAGAACATAGAGCAGTGGTAAAGCAGCAAAAGTTATCAGAAGCCGAAAGTCAAACTACATCTAAAGACATTGAAGAAGAACTTAAAAGGGTAAGCACTGAATATACAGTTACATATCCACGTACAAAAACAAGGGAGAGACTTAAAAAAATATATGAGATGACTACTAATATTTATGGTACTGTAAAAGAAAAAAGTGTTATTTATAATTCCTATGTATTTCGTATTATGGTTGTCGGAGCTTTAGTTATGGGAATAATATTTGTTTTTCTCCTTTATTTTAAAGTAAATACTCAATGTTATTATATATTATAAATAAATTTTAAGTTTTTCATTATAATTCATTTTTTATAAAAAGTTTTAACCTTAATATAATAATATTATACACGCTTTATTTTATTTGTTTATTAGTTTACTCCCTTTGGATCACGTATAGGTAAAATTAGAAAAAGGAAAAAAAGATATAGGACTAATTTCGCTGAATTAAATACGAAAAGATCTCCAAGGAGATTCATAAAACGTACTTATAGGCATTCCAACAGGAGAAGATTTAGTGTAGTAAATATAGAACAGTGAAATTCATTTCATTAGTATTATACAGGCTATTAAATGATTTAGTTTAAAGTTATTAAAAAGAATACACAATTGAGATAAATATATATTTTTATTAAACAGATATAATTAAAGAAAAGTAAGAAGGTTATCTGTATAGTTAAAATATATTGCTTTTTGTTTCTAACTTTTTATATTTATTTGTATATAGTTTTTTTATATTTTTTAATAATATTATTATTTGAATTTTTTTATAATACCTTTTTTTTATTAATTTTATTTTTTTAAATTATTAAAATTATCGTAGACAGTATTATTTTTTTTATATAAAAAAATATATTTGATTTTAATGTTTAGTAATAATTTAATTCTCTTATATATTATATGTTGTAGCAATATATTGGTAGAATATATTTATTTATTTTAATTTTACTCATAGTAGAATAAGTTCATTTATTAATTTATTGAAGCCTCAAATATTAGAAATATATTATAGTTATAATTAATATAAAAATAAAATTGAATTCATAGATATAATGAATAAATATAGAGAAAGGCAATTAGCAAATAAATTAGTAGCTCTATGAACTTCTCAAAAGATAATCATGATTTAACTCATAAAGTAATAATTCTTAGAGTAATTCATTTTTAGAGAATAAGATAAATAGAAAATTAAGATTAAAGATTATATTATAATCCGTGTATAATTGTTTTAAATTTTTAATTATGTTTATGTATTTTTATTTTATCTTAATTAATGTTAAAAGATATAATATTTTATTAAATAATATTCTTTTCTATATATGACATTCACATATATGTAACACTTGTCCGTTTAGATTCAGGTTATTATTAATATATATGCAAGAACTTATAATTCAAGTTTAATTTGTAGCGGTTAGATATGTGTGGGATAACTAATTTGCGCATTAAGAAATTTTATAAATAGAGGAAAAGATACATTTATTATATTATTATTGCAATTGAATAATAGTTTATTTAATAATATTATATGAGAATTAAATAAATAATTATTACAAAATAAATTGGTAAACAATATAGTAATGTTTATTTATTCTTAATGTAATTATGCAGATGCAATGGTAAACCAGCATCATTAGAATTTAATATTTTTTATATAAAAATTATTCCATAAATTTTTTTTTTTTTTTATTATATTACTACTAAAAATATAAATATATATTAAAAAAGGAAAAATTAAATTATGTCCTTATATTTACAAAATTCACATTTAGAAATGTTAATATAAATAATACATAATTAAAAACTTTTACTTTGAATATTTATATTATATAAATAAAAAATATGATCTTATTTGTGTGTAAAATATCTATTCTTTGTAGAATTGTTCCTATTTTGTATATTTTATTTTTAAAATATATCATGGATTATAAAAGAAGAGCATGTGTTTACATAGTAACTAATGGGAATGCTATAATATTTATGTTACAAAAAGTTGTACAGAGTATAGATTTCATCATTTGTTATTACTATTAATTATATTGTTATAATAATTAATAATTTAATAATAATAAAAATTATTCCAAAAATATAATTTTTATGTTAAAATTAATAATATAAATATTTCAATTAAAACAGTAATAATTATCTTAAAATATAGCGCAAAGTATTCTCTATATTCTCTATATTAGGTATATATTCGATATATTAAGAAATCAAATATTATACTCTTTATTTTATATTTAAAATAATTATTAAATAATTACCTTATTTAATGTATTAAATAGATAATTTATATATTTTGAATATTTGTAATTGAACTCGAATGATATTATTCTAATTCAAATTACCTTTTTAAAGCTAGGATTAAAATAAAAATTTTATTATATATTTTTAAATTTAATTTTATTTGTTTCTTTTGTAAAAAACAACACAATACACATATACTATTCACTTTTTACGAAAAAATAATAATAATAAAAAAAATTAACTAAATAAATAATTATAGTGTCCTATTTCATGAAATGAATATTATATTATTGTTAATTATTACATTAATATATTGAAATATTAAATATATATATAATGAAACAAAAAATGAAGCTATTTTTTTTGATTTTATTTTCTACTTTTGTACTTTTATCTTTGATATGCTATTTTTACAAAGATGTGGTATAAAAATGTTATTAGAAATTTTTATTTTTTATTAATATTTTTTGAATTTACTTTATATCAATGCTTTTTGTAGCATGAGATTATTTAATCCTATGTATGATAAATATTTACTTTACGTTTATAGAATATCTTTAGCAAATACTTGGATGAGAACTACAAACTAGGCAGTAAATTAAATGGAACTTTTCGATTGCTGGCAAAATGTAAACGGGATAAGAATTTATGCATTGTAGAATTAAAAAATGGGACACCAAATAATGAATTAAACGAACAAATATACATATCTAATAATAAAAAAGGGACAACAGGAACAACAATGCAACCAAATGGAAGTTCACTGAATAATATTGGAAGGAATAAACATGCTAATAAAAATAGATGTTATATATTTGAAACAAAAAAATATTCTCGTTTAGAAAAAAAAATATTCAAAGAACTTGATTATGAAGATTTTCTTAAAAATAACAGAACAATTAATAATAAAATTTACAAAAAAATTATACGTAAAAAACTGGCATCGCAACTTGCTCCAACTTTAATATTTTTCATATTGTTATCGTTGTCATTTGTATTAGATTACTGTGGTAGTTATGGCCTTGTATGGGGGTTAGTTGATATAGTGAAGAGCTTTTCAACTGATTGGATCAATGATGTAAACAGTTATTTGGGGGGATCATTCTTAAAATCGTTATTAGGTTATAAGCATCCAAAGGGTGGAAGTCAGTGTTATTATACCGTATCACTTCTTTTCAATCTATTTTACGTCATACCCTTCATTATATATTGTATCATAATTATATCAAGAATCGTTTATTACCACAAAAAAGTTAAAAAATATGAAAAAATTAAGTACCGTAAAAGGTAAAATGAATAAGAGTATTTATGTTTCTTTCTATAAAAAATTTTTCTCCATGAAAAGAAATATATATTTTCTCAGTAATAGACTTAATAAATATACCCACAATAGCATAATTTTTACATGTTGAAAAACGTATACGTAGTAAGTTTTATATACAGCTGTAATGTATATTGTTATTAGTCTTATTATAAATTTAAATGTTTTAATGTTTTTCAATTTGTATTATGAACTAGTGTTCCCTCATAACTAAAAATTATTCCCTGGTATATATATTTGTGAATTTCATCTGAATTTTATTTAAAATACATATTTGTAGTTATTCATTAATATATAATACGACAACTTATATAATTTCAGTAATTTACCATGTTAATTTATATTTAAGTTACAAAGAAAATACTGCTTTATATTTTTTTATCATTTTGTAGATTAAAATGATTATTTGATTGCCTAATTAGAAAAATGTCTTTTTGGTTTATAATGAAGAGAAGTTTATTTTGTTCTGTATATGTATATATGTTTTTTATAAACATAAAATTGGACTTTATATGTATTTTACAAAATTAGTTTTTTTTGAAAATACATTACCAAAAATATATTTACTTAAGATACATTTTAATATAACTTATACCTTTTTCATGGTAAAAATATAAAATTGTAAATATATAATAAAATAATTTGGTTTTTATATAGGGTTCTGAGATTAGGATGTATGGTTAATATTTTAATTTTGCTACTATAACTATTTTAATTTATTAATTTATATATATTATCAAATATACAACTAGTTATGTTAAAAAAAAAAAAATAAATAAACTTTAGACATTTACAAAATTGAGATATATATTTTTTTATTTATATACATAAAAAAAAAGGTAATAGGAATGAAATATGAATTTGTTGATTAACTAAATAGTTTATATATGATGTGTTAAAAATATTTCCAAATGATATTATATATATTGATTAGGAAAGAAATGTTATATTAATATTTTTATTTTTTTTTATCATGTACATTTTGAAGCACAAAATGTTTAAATATATATTACATAGTAAAAATAAAAACAATGTTTAAAAAAGTATAATAAACAAAATAGTGTTTCTGTATTTGTCAGAAACGTGCACAATATGCTGAGATCTCTTTTCCTCATTAAATTTATAATTACTATAAAAAAAATTTTATGAAAAATAAAATTGAGTGTCTCCTTATTGTAAAAATATTACTATGTTTTTTTTTAATATGAAAACTTTAATGTTTCTATAACGTGAAATAATTTCAACGATAAATATTGTTTGTTTAATTATTTTGAATTTAACATTACACATAATCTGATAAATTCCATATTTAAATTAATAATAAAAATGCAGATTTATGGAAAAACTTAAGATAATACATGGCTATGCAAAATCATTAAAATTAATACTCGTTCTGAAATTACTAATATGATTATTAAAACAGAATCTGAAATTTTTACATGTAATAAAAAAAGAGACTGAATTTTTAAAATATAATATGTATAATAATGTGTTCCTCGGAGATCATAATAGTGGAATTCTGTTAGAAACATGAACAAAAGTAGATTTCTGTTCAATTTTATTTATTCTTAAGGTACTATAATGATACATGATATTACATTTAAGGAAGCAATTGTCGTATTTTTTCCTTACTATAAAGTAAATAAAAATGAATTATAGTAATATATATGCGATTTGTTACTTTTATAATTTACCTTAGTGTAATTTTTATAATTGTATAATAAATTTATATATGTTTTTTATTTATCATATATAGATTTACTTATTACTTTGGATGTTATATGAATAAAATATATTAGAGGAGAAAAGGAAAATTAAGTATAATGCTTAGGAAGAACATATATATGAATTATAAACTAAATATTAAGAGTTTTCCTATATAAATTAGAGATTGAGTCGAATAAATAACTCTTAATTACATACATAAATAACCTTTTTACAGTGTTACATAGAATATATACCATACAAAAACAACAGTACTGAACTTAATGCATATTATTTTAAATGTTTAATTCTGTTTATCGGCAAGTAGATAAATGATAAGGAAACTTTAAAGATATAAATAATATATATATATTCTTTTAAATTTTTGAATAATGTTTTTATTTTATGAATTTTATTTTTTTATTTGGATAAAAATATTACTGGTGTTTTTTTTAAAGCTTCTTCTTCTTCTCTTCTTATTTTAATACAAATTTAAGAAACAGTTCTATATATTAATGTGTATTAAAATCATTATTTATTTCACAATCTTGTGCTAAATATTTATACCTTAAAATTATGTGGTTTTAATTCTAAAGAAAAATTAATATTTAAGTGGACCTTTTGTTACTGACTCAAACAGTAGTACTGTATTTATGTTAACCCTTTGTTTGAATAATTGTTGTGTAATTTTTTTTTTAATTTTAATGCGCATGTATACATTTCTAATTTTTTTTATCTTATTTATTAAGAAATATCCTCATATACGTAACATTTGCGCCGCTGAGTAAATAATATAAATTGTAATTTTTGTATCAAGGTGCTCATTGTGATTGATACCCTATACTATGAGAACTTCCTTTAAATTTTCCATATACTTATTTATATATATTTTGTAAGGATTCTCTTTTTTCTTTAAGTTCAACTATTTTTTTCGTAAATAAGCTATTACATAAGCATGATATCAATAAAGTAAACTATATGAAACAAAACAAGTATATATACCTAAATATATTAATGTTTTGTGCTTGTAAATTTTTGTAAAAATGGGCATACTCATTGTGTTAGAATATTCACGTTATTGACTATAATTTCTTTTTAACTTTATATAAAAAAAATAAAGAGAATGTTGCTAGCAATTCGACCGATCTGGATAAACTGACAGAAAATATATATTTTACTTGCATAGGTGATAAATATGTGATAAACCAGTACAAGGAGCTACCTTGTGAATTTTATTATCAAATACTTTTTTACAATTGATTAAATCCACGCAAAAAGCATTTTAACTACATTTTTGATGTTTTTTACAATTATTCTTGTAAAGGTTATAACATTTCTTAATATTACCACAAATTATATCACCAGAATCCTGTTTTTTATCATTAAATTTGCTAAAATCTTCATAATAACCGTATATTTATTCAAGCTTTGTTAAAGATTCAGTATCAATTTCTTTTATTTCTTGTATGCCTATATTATCTAATTTAGACGAAACACCTCTAAAGGAGTTAATTTAAATGTAACTATTATTCTTTTTATTTTTTTTTTCTGAATTTATCAGGTAATTCAAGTATTTATGACGTTTGATATTATCCGAATAATATTTATCCTTAATTTCAATAAAATATCTACCAATCTGTTGACATAATGCAATAAAATTAGTATTAGAAATATCTAAAGAATTATATTTAGTATTAGAAAAAATTTGTCCAGGACTTATACTATCACTTTTAACATTTTAACTAATCCCCTCATATTCCATTTTATACTGAAGATATAATTCCACGGAATTATTCTAAAAATAAAAAAAATAAAATAAAAAATACTACTACTAATAATAATATATATTCGTAAATTTTTATTTTAATGAATAAAAATAGATATTTCATTGATATAACAACAAATTAACGAAATATTATGATATATATAAATATTATAAAAAAAAATAAATCTTACGCTTTCCCCCTACATTTTATATAAATACATGTGAATGAAATAGCAAAAGTTAAATTAATATAATATTGATATTTATCTAAGTGAAAAAATGTTACGCTTTAAGTTTATATGTGGTGCATTCTTTTTTGTCGTATATAGAATTTAAGAAAACAATTCTTAATAAAATCACCACTTTAATTTTTGGTTAAAATTAATATAAGGTTGTATAGTTTGTACAGTACAATATAAAAACCATTAATTTAAGCATAATAATATGAAAAACATAATTTCTATATAGTATCTAGAATAGAATTATAGTAATGAATATTCTTCCCTTTAATTTTTGTTCGTGTGAAAATTATATAAATGTACTTATATGATATAGAAAAAAATAAATTAACTTTACTGCATTCTCATATACATATTGCGAATTATATTCGATTATCTATATAAAAGTCCTTTTTTACCTTTTAAAATACTATAAATATTATTTATTTTATAAATATATAATTTTCCCTTTTATTTTTATTTTAGTGTTAAAATGGTACCTTTCAAATTATTACAGTTAATATTTAAAATATGTTATAATAATATATGGGTTCTTTAAAAATCTCAATTTCATTATTTTTAGTGAAATTATAACTTTTCATAAATGAAAAATAAATACAAGTTAAATAGGTTTATAATACATGAAAATAAAAACTATTTCGTTTAATTAAAAATATCTCGCTTAAAAATAATATTTTAAGTATAAACATATTATTCTAGAGATAGACATTATCGTATAATTTAAAACAATCTCTTATTTTTTTTCATACTATTACACAAGAAGCTAAAGTTTCAGTTTAATCTTTATAACTTTTGATTTAGTATGATATATATGATTATATTTTAAATATAACAATTATATAAACAAAAATTACATATTATTACAAGGTAGATTAATTAAAATTATAAATTAAATAAAAAAAAAAAAAAAATTTTATGCCTAAAGCTTTTAGTAAAATATATTAGTGAATTTTATTTATACATGTGACTAATAAAAAATATAAATTAATATATTAACTAAAATTTATATTTACCGACAAAATATAACAAGCCCAATTAAAAAATAAATTTATGGCTTTTGTTCTACTTTCCCAATATTGTAAAATAATTGATAAAAAAAATATCATAAAATTTTTCAATTTTGCTTATTTCACTGCTATTTTATTTATCTCTATTATGTGTCTTATGTGTTGTAGTATATATAAACGTATATTTCAAAGATCTCAGAGAATAATAATAAATTGGTTTTTTTTTTTTTTTTTTTATATATCATATTATTGTAAAATATCTTAAGATTATATATTTCGTAAAATATATAACTTGTATATTATTATATTTTAATTGTACTAATATATTTATGATATAATTAAATATATTTAAAAAAAAATATAAAATTACATAAAAACAAAAATTGTTTTTATTATTAGTACATACGTAGAATGATTTCTGTTTTACTTTATGAACAAAGTAGTAATTAATATAGAAAAGTTATTATTATAACGGTTAAAATAAATATTTTTTTTTTATATTTGTTTTATGTAAGATATCCTCTGTTATTTTATTTTTATATTTATACCAATAATATATCTTTTTTCAATTCTCATATATGCGTTTCATTTAATAAAGTACTGTTGTCAAAATTCCCAATAGATTCCAAAGAATTACAGTTGTGCTGTTATGAGATTAATATTAATTAATAACTACATTTGTAGGTTTATGTGTGCCAATATTCTATTATTATTATTATTAATATTCAATATATTTCTAGTATAATCACTATAGATTTAATAGACTAAAGTTATATTAAAAAATTTATTAAGTACAATATCATATATAAAAAATAAAATATAAAAGAAAACATAAATATTTATTTTCTGGTAATGTATAATTTGTATGAATAAATTATGCATGTAATATTAATATTTTATGATAAAGTATAAAAATATCTAATGGAATGAATCTTATATAAATTAAAAGAATATACTTTAAAAGAACTATATATTTACTTCTTGTAAAACAAAAAGAAAAAATATAAATTCTATTGAATTTATTCAAAAGTGTTGGAACAAAGACAATGCTAATATAACTAGCTAAAAATAATTATTTTCTTAATAATATGTTATTAATATGTAATAATATATTTGCTTAATGTATTATAAGGATATTACATTAGAGAGACGAATATATCTATTTCATATAGCATTGTACTAACCTATGGTAATAATTATAATTAATTCAGATTAATATATTTTTTGCCATTTTATTTATTATATTATTTATGAATTAATGATATTGTAAAAAACATAAATTAAGTAATATTATTATGGGATTTACATAATATAAAACAGTAAATAATAATTTGTAATCTGCCTATTTTTTTGGTATATGATAGCAGTTAAAAATTGTTACATATATAAAATGGATTTTATATTTTCATAGATAAATCTAGTAGTAGTTATTTTTATAAATATTAATATATAGAGAGATGATTTAAAAAATAATAACCATTAATCTTATTAGCTAAGTAGAAAAAAGAAAAATATAATTAAGTAATTACAAAAAATCAAAAAAAAACATAAAGATAAAAGTCAAAATTAAGAAATTATTTTAAAAATGTAAAAATATATCATATTTTTTAAATTTACTATAAAATATTTATATTTTCTTTAATATCCTTCTGGTTTTAGAAAAGCGCTGAAATTCATATAGTACTGTTTAATTTATACATTTTTTTATATTTAACTTTTATATCTTTTATTTTATAAAAATATTAATAAATAATAATGTAGATATTAAAGTAAAAAAAAATATAAGAATATTTTTTATTTAATTGTTTACATTTTTTTTAAATGCGAATATAAATTACAAGTTAATATAAAAAACTATGTATTCAGAATAATTTCATTATTATCATGTTTTAGGCATTTTAATTAGTTCAATTATTTTTTTAATTTATAATTATAAAAGTTATACAATCCCAAAATATACTTGAATATCATAAATATCTATAAATATGTATAAAGTTTTTTTATTTAAGTTACACTATTTGTTGTATAAAAAAATTGAATTCTTTATGAAGGGACAGTACATTTAAATATGATTTTTTCTTAGTGAGAAGATATATATTATTAAAAAAAAATATATTGATATATAACAAATGAAGGGTTACAAACTTACTATAAATGAAAACGTTTATTATGAGATTATCTATTAAATCATAATGACCTAGAAGTATTTCATTATGTATATAACATATGGTTTTTTTATAATATATTAAATTATATGAATTATATATATGTTTTCACTACGCTTTCATGTGTTTTAACGTATATCTGTTTTTTTTTATTAAATTTTTTTTTATATTAATTAAATCCTTAAACGATTAATTGATAGGAATTTTTTGAAGGATACAAATAAGCATCATTCTAAATATGGAAATAACCATATAAATAGAAATAATGAAATAACATAGAATTATAAAAATATAAGTAATTATGATGTATAAATTAAAAAAAAGTATTTCAAAATTAATGTTTTTGCTTTTTTTTTTTCCTACAAGTTTAATATTTTTGGAATACATTAATATAATTTTAATTTTTACATATATATATATATATACCTTGTTACTTGTATTTAATCAAATACTAATATAACATTCATATTGATAATCTTAAATAAAAAATAGTATATATAATTGAAATATATTTTATGCATTTTTATTTCAATCTTCATATTTCATGTTCGCTTTTCTTTCTTTTATTAAGTATTTTTTTAAATTATTTTTTTCATTGTTCCCTTAGTGAATAATAAAATTTATGAAATAAGTATCATATAAATTACATGCTTACGCAAAAATATTATCCTTATATATTCAGAATGTATATTATAAATTTTAAAAATGTATTTTTTTATAATTCAGTAGTATTTGTCTGCAGTATTCTCCTTTTCCATATAATTTGCATTTGTATTATCTTCTATTATCCAATTTTCTAACTCTTTCCTAAATCTATCGTCTGTTGTATAATCAGGATTTTCCATATTTCCCAAAAAATTTCGGTTAAAGTCACTTATGTTTTCTATAAATTCTTTTTTACTATCTGAATTTTCTTTTTCCTTAAATTCAATTATGTAATTATCAAAATGTGATTCATTTTCTTCAATGTCCTGCTCTTTTTTGCATTCTTCTAATACTGATATAAGAACGAGGATACACAGTTTTGTTAATAATTTTTTTTTTATATATTTATATAATTCTTGGCAGTCTTCTTTGTTTGATAATTCTCCTATATTAATTAATGGCAAAGAATATTCAATTTTTTCATTATCATAATCATCTGGTATAATCTGGAGTTCAGCAGTTAAATAGTTAAATAAGTCCTGTTCAATATATTGCTTAATAATTATACACTTCTCCAATATCCACTGTCTCCATATATCTTTTTCTCTTTGTGAAAATGGAATATTTTGAATTTCATCAGGATCATTTTTTAATTCTTCTCTTTTTTTTAAGTTAGCTAGTTCTCCTTTCCAATCAATTTTTAAATTATTAAACCAATGTTCTTTTTTCAATTTGTCAGCAAGATTTTGATGTTTTTCTATCCATTTATTCCATAATATTTTTTGTTTTTCTTTTTGATTAATACTTTTTGTATTTCCAATTATTAGTTCGTCATTAGTTAAAAAAGGGTATGTATTGTGTTCGCCTTTTGTTAACAATACTAAGCATATTTCTAAAAATTCTCCTTTTGTATACTCCCATTCTTCATTTCTGTATTCTTCGAGTATTTGCATATGTACTTCTATGATAGTTTTGTATCTATGTTTGTTTTGCTTTGATGCGTTTATATTATTATTCTTGTTATGTTCAAGTATTTTTATTTTTTTTGTTATCTCTTCATCATCATATAATGAATATTCCATATTATCATGTTTTACAAATTTGTGTTTTGTGCAAGAATGTGAAGGTGTTAGTATTTTTAGAAATTTCACTTGTCTTCTTTTTATCTTTTTTTTTTTTTTAAATATCCCTATTAAATAGTACTGAAATATAAAAAAAAAGAAAATTTATAAAACAAATAATTACAATAACAAAATATTTATCATATTTTTATAAGACAAGTTTTATTTTACTTTAATAAAAAGGGAAAATACAATAACTATGAAGATTATAAAAATAGATGAGTATGCTTTAAGTGAATTAACTGTTGGACCTGTGTAGTTATATATATGTATATATATATATATATATTAGTTAGTTTTTTTATATCAAAAATATGTAAGTAGAATTCGTGATTCCTGGAATTTTACAAATTTCAGTAGAATTGGCAGAACCTGGCCTATGAATTAATGATTGAGCACTTGGAGCATTAGTTTCAATAGCAGGGGATACTCCTGATCCTTCAGAATTTGAATTTGCTAAAGTATCGGATCCTGGTGATACTGTATTTTCAATATTATCCTGTGTATATCCTTCTAATTTTACATTTGGTTTAATTTGCATAGCTGGAATACTTGTACTTTTATCTTGAGAACTTGATGTTTCAGTTAACGACTGAGCATCAGATTGACTTTTCTGTTCCTTTGGAAATTGTTCTTCAGTTTCAGCTTTCTGTACATCTAGAATTTCCATACGTGGTGGAGTTTCAGAGCTTATTTCCATTGAAACTTCAGATTTTAGTTGAAGTTTATCTTTTTCTTGATCTGATTCTTGTGAACTATCACTTTTTTTTTCAGGTAAAGTTCTACAAGACGGAATTTTATTGATGGGTAAGCAATGAGAAGTTTTTGTAAAAGTTTCCTTTTGGAACACGTCGCAGAATATTTCTTGACTTTGTCTTCTTTTTCCTTTATTTGGTTTTTTTCTGTAGCAATGTCGAAAGCGATTTGTAATTGTCTCAAAATAAATCTTCATCGCGTCAATCCAATCGTTGTATTCATTGCATATCTTTAAATACTCTTCATCACATGTTTTTGAGATTCCTCTTTCTAATCGTTTTATTTTATTCATATATGTACTTCTTTTTTCACAAAAATCTTCTTCTTCATATTTTAATTCTAAAAGTTGCATATCACTTTCATCCATAACAACAGGACATTTCCCATGTATATCAACATTTTCATAGTGAGATTTTACCCAATTTTTTATTGCCCCTTCCCATGTATCTTTAGAAGACCTATAATATGATGGGGGAGACTTGTTTTCAATTAGATATTTACTCAAATCTCTACATACTTTCCTAAATGTTTGTTTGTTACTCTTATTACTTAAGGTAGCAGACTTAGAGGTTATATATTGTCTAATTTTTTTAAAATTTGGATCGACAACGTACATCAGAAATCCAGAACTTCGAACATTCAAATTCTAGATTCAAAAGAATTATTTAAGAATTATTTTTTACCTTATTTATATTATCAGTTGTTCTAGAATAAATAAATAATTCATACACATCAAAAAATAAGCAATTATTACCGAAGAAAAACAATTATCCATGGTGGATTTACGTTAATATTTTAGTTTATTGTAAATAACAGTCTGAAGGAAAAATATGAATTTATATATTTAATTATCAATATTGTAATTTTAAGTTTATACATGGTAATAAAAATAAATATAAAATCATCATTTACATAAGAATTTATATATATACTATAATATAATTTAATAGATCAGTATTTATTTTATGTGCTGCTTATCTGGTTTTACGTTAAGTAAATATACAACAACTGGAGATATATCCTAATCATTTTTTAATATTAATTCACAATTATGTATATATTATTATATAAAATAATTTTCGCTATATAAAGAAAAAGCCAAAATATTATCCGCAAAACAATACATATAAATTATATCAACATGTAATATAAAATTTATTCGGTAAAAATAACTTTAATCTATATATTGGCATTTTCTATTTTTTCTTAGTAGAAACACATGTATATATAGATGTTATTACCTATAATAATATATATAATTCCTTTTATTCTTACGTTTTTCATAGAATAAATTATCTATAAGCCAAAACATTATTAGTAATGATAATTTGTTTTTATTTTTGTTTTTTTTGTATTATCTTTTTTATTTATTATTGATATAGGTTGTTCTAGTGTTATACAATTTTTTTAAATATCTTTTATATTTACTATAATGTATAAAAGAACGAGAACTAATATTATATAAATTATACTAAAGTGTTGCTATACTTGTGGAATGTTCTTATTAAAATGTACGCGTGACAGTTAACATTTTATTTATATCTATTACCTAACATTCCTTATTTACAGTATATATTATTTCATTGAATAATTTTAATATAGTATAATTTATTTTACATATATTTTCTCTTGTACATACCTGTTACAACTTTTATATATGAATCCTTTGATTTGAAAAAACAATATATTAAAAGTATATTTAGTTTTAATAATGAAATAAAATTTGGATACATATTAAAAATATATAAAAAAATATTAAGAAATAATTATACTAAAATTATTTATGCAATATAGTTGAAAAAAATATAAAATAAATTATAATACTCAAATAAGGAATCATAAAATAATAACTTGACGCAAAAGAAATAATATATTACGTTAGACAAAACAAAATATATTGAACCTTTGTAATTTTTTTTATTCATTAATTGATAGTTATATTCTTATAAGTAAATTAAAAATATATTATATATTTTTTTGTTCGTTTATACTTTTAATTAAAGAAAATAACATTTTTATAATAATAAATATTTATTTAGCCTACATAAAGAAAAAGATTATGTATAGTTTATAATACTTTTTAAGTTGTGAATAATTAATTGAAAACGCAGAACAATTTAAATTCACAAACAACAGAATAGGTTATTATAGTATAAATTATATAAATTATTTACTATTTTAATATTACATTTGAAACATGTACATATGAAATATTGAATAGTGAGCAAATTAAAAAAGAATGTAATAACAAATGCTTGTAATTAATTATTTCACGTATAAAATTACGTTATTATTGTTAAGCAAAATAAATATGGTTTTCTAAAAAGTTTTATCTTAATTTTCTTTTATGCTTTAATTTATTTATATTAAAATTATTTGTTCGTTTTTCTATTCCTTTTATTTTAAGCTCTTACAATTTATTTAATTTTTTTTTTTTAAATATATTAATAACAATAAATATCGGATTATAAATAAAAATAAGTTATCATATTTTAAAGTATTATTTATATATATTTCTGTATTTGAATATATTATATAAATTTATGTAAATATAATATATATAGTGAACATATCATTGTGGATTAATATATGGCAACAAATAACAATATACTACGATATTATCAAACATTTGAAAGAATATTAAAAAAGCTACGTAATTTTATTTATAAAATATTTATAAAAAAAAAGATATTTTTTTTTCTTTTTTATTATATTTTTTAATATATGATAAGAGGTTTTGTACAATACTGAAATTTATGCATTAGGTTTATTTATCAATAATACAAAATTAATAAAAATTCATATGAAATAATGAAATTTCCTTAATTTTATTGAGAATATGTCATAAATCATTTTGCTTAAAAAATAATATTTAATACAAAAATAGATATATTTTTATGTAAAGCATTAACATAATATAAGTTAATACAGATGCTAAAAGCATAAGAAGTATTACAGCCTGAAATAGTAAAAATATGTAAAAGTAAATGAAATTTGGATAGTGCAGTTATTTAAATAACAAATTATAATTGTTTCTTATTCATTATGTACAAGAACACCATGTAAAAACTGTAGTATATAAAATTTTAAAGAGGAACTAAGGTATTTTAATTTCTATTTAATGTTACTCAAACTAGAGCTTATAATTAATAACATATTATTATAGTTAAAACAGTCATAAATAATAATATAACTAAAATATAAAATAAAAAAAATATATTTCGATGATAAGCATGTTTTAATTTTAACAGTGTTCTATTAGTTAAACAGATAAATATATAATTGTTTCAAGTTATAAAAAGAACTTATTTTCATAAGTATTTTCACGAATAAAGCAATAAATTATATTTTACAAGATTATTGTTATGTAAAATATATGATATTATTTTTATGTTTTATTTAGTATCCTTTCATATTATTTGATTAAATAAAAACATTATATGTATAATTTATTCGTTATAGAATTTTATTATTTTAATATTTATAATTCAAAACGTGACTTCATATATACCACATTTTTGACAATTTAATAATTATAGTATAAAAATTAATATATATGTACTTATCCTAAATTCATATATGACAGATTCTTAATATTACGAATTTTTATTTAATTTACATTATAATTCTTTTCATCTACTATATCTACTGATCTTGTTACGCTTATTGAATTATTAGTTTGTACTTTTTGATACATTTCCATTTATATATATTATCTGAATGGATTTTATATTAGAAATATTACATATCCTAAGAAACTTAATGTAAAACAATAATTTGGAAATTGGTTATCCAATAAAAATTAATACCTTTTTATATTTCTGTTTCTATATTAATTATAATTTTACGTAAAACATTTGTCTTTGAATTACATAAATATATATATTTTCTTACGTTGTTAAATTTTTTATATAGTTCTTTATGTATAAACGTTTTATATCACAATTAAAGTCATACTCATATTTTATTACATTTGCAGTGTTATTAAAAAAAATTGCTCTGATCATTTTTTTTTCAATTTTTTTTAATATATATTTCAATTAAATTGTTGAGGATTCTAAATTATATATACTATGAGATATATTATTGAGCATTTATGAATTACAATTTTGTACACTATATGTTATTTAATACCTGATGTAAGTCTCATATATCTTATAATTTGCAAAACTATTTATCTGTATTAATGTATTTCATTCATGTATATATTTTTATTTTTTCTCATTAAAGTTCAAGGAAAAGTACAAGTGATTTAAATTATTATTAAATAAATTGAATATTTATATATGCAACACTATTAAAACAGTAATTTATTGTAGTATCATATTACAAGGATTCTGTGGAACATTCACATTTTTAAGTAAATTAATTTTTAGTACTAAACAAAAGGAAGCATTAAAAATATTGCAATATGTGTTAATGTAATAGTTTAATATAAAGATATAAATTCATACAATCTAGCTATATAAGTTAGTTTTTCTTGTTCCAGTATACCCACAAATGAGATTTTTATAATAACTGTATAACTTTTGGATTCAGTACCTTCATGCAGTTCATTAATATCATTTAAGAGTAGTGTCCTTTTGTGCTTCATTATATGATATTTACGAGAATGATATTCATTTTTAATATAATCAATTTGTGTGCAAAAAATTTATTGCATTTTGTGTAACATATGTATTTATATATCCATTATATAATCAATTATATTTTTCAGCATAGGCACGAAAACTATATATATAACTATATTATTAGAACTTTTTAAAAATAGTAAAACATATAATTTATATGTTAAATTATAAAAAGGAGTAAAATATAAAACATATCCTTGTAAAAAAGAAAAATATTGATTTCTTTGGTAAATTATATATAAAACCATATAGAGAATATATTATTTTTGATAAAAATTAAATATATAAAAGAATAATTTACTTTTTGTAGACATAGTATTATATAGCTAATATAAACATAAAAATTATATTGTGCAAATGGAAATTTAATAACTTGTCTTTACTAATAAGAGTTATTGTTATGTATTAATAATATTAATTATTAAATATAAAAATGATATGTTGCAAAAGTAGGTAAAGATTTTTGAGATATAGGAGTAAAATAAAAATATACTTATATTATATATACGTAATAATGAAAAAATAAAATATTTTAATAGGAAATTAAACTTATTGTATATGACTTCTCAAATTGGGAAAAATATATATAATTTTTACTAATATTTATTTATTTTTTTTAAAAATGGTCTCAAAAATATATTTAGAAATAATGAATATTGTTAAAATTGATAAATCCTATTTATAAGTAAATGCCTTGGAGGATATTATTATAGAAAGAGTTCAATATTGTGATATATTTTATAAGATATATGTATATATTTATGAATATTTAAAATGCTTTTTCTCATAATTTATATGTAAATATTAACTGTACTTAAAAATGTGAGATTACCAAATTCGAAAAAGAACTCCAAAAAAACGAGATAAGAGTCTCCGTGTATGCTTTAACGACAATAACACATATATATATTAAAACAAAAAATATATTAGTGTCAATTTATATTGTTTTCTTTTGTTTTGTATTTTAAGTATAGTATTTTAAATTTATATATTTTTTATTTTTTTTTAATTCTTTCACTTGTTTAATCTAAAGAATAATATTTCTTAAAGTGAAAAATAATATAAAGTTTTATATCGTATGACTGCAATATATTTCTTTGCGTATAGTATATTCATAATTGTCATACCCAAGATTATAATGCATAAAGTATATAAATATTGAAGAATTATATATTGTTTTGCTAAAATTATTTTTAAAAATATATTATGATTATTTTTTAATTTTTTTTTCAGAATTTGTTCCTGATATTATTGACTTGCAAAAGAATAAATAATAGTATAATATATTCTGCCGAAAACTATTAGAAAAATATTACTAGAAAATATATTTTATTAAAATATACTTATTCATATTTATTATCTACATATTATATTCCACAAATGATCCTTATGTTTAAATATATTTAACTTTATATATCTTCGAACCGACGAAAATATATAATATATATTTGAGAAAATTTTACTTTATTATATCTATTTTTCCCTCATTATATTTTATTTTATTTAATTTAATTTTTTTTTAAATATATAATTTTAATCAAAGAACACGAAAAAGAAATTAGTTCTATGAGTATAAACAAATTTCATATAGAAATAATGATATATATTAAAATTATTTAAAATATATTATTTTACAAAAAATGATACAACAATTTATAACTTCTTTTTTTCTGTTTATTTTAATTATCTTTAAAAAATATATATTTTTAATATATTAGTGGGTATCCTATTAGTATAATTTTTTTTAATATGTAATATATAATAAGGAAATGATTTCTCATAATTAATATAATGCATAACTTAGGCAAAATGCTTTTTTTTATAATTAATATTACTACTATTATATTGTTATGATAATAACAGATTTTCAACTATAATAAATATTTGTTCCAAAATGTAGCGTTTGCAAAATTGGCATTATTAATAAAAAACTATTATTATATTTATATATTAATCTCTTAATATATAGTATAATATATAATCTATATTCCATATTTCATATATTTTACAATTTACATATATTTAATAGTTTGAAATATTAAAAAAATTATATATATATAATATATATATATATATATTTTTTTAAAAAGAATTATATAAAAAGTATTTAATTACTGTACTATATTAAATTTTATATTTTTTGTATATTTATGAATGAATACTAATTATATTTTTTTATTAAAAATAATTTTTTATGAATATCATTAAGATAAAAATTATATAATATATTTATAAAGTTTCCATTCTTTGCATCAGTTGTAAAAAACATTTAAATTATGTAGATATAATTATATTTTTATAAATAAATAAAAAATTAATAAAATAAATACATTATCCTTTATAATTAAAATAATATTTTAGTATTGTTTGTTGTTTTCTTACTGAATGTAGTACAATTTTAAAATTATATATCACGGGAAAAAAAATTAGGTCAAAGTTTTTTATTAAAATTGGTATGTTTATACTTTCATCTAGAATATATAGTTTTTACAATGAAGAGGTATGATAATTTTATTTAAGGAAATTTGTATTTTTTATTTATCCGGTTCTTATTTTTATTAACTATGATTTTGAGATTGAGATTAATTATTATTTTAAATAATAAATATATATTTTTTTTTATTAGAATATGTTTAATATATTTATGGGTAACCATACGTATGATATAAAATTAGATTTAAGAAATTTTCGATTACTAGCAGAACTTGAACATAAAAACATTTTACATATTATATATTCACAACAGATACCTAATTATTAAAAGAATGATGAAACATTTGTATTTAGAAATGGAAATAGGAACAAACAAACGAGCACACAATCAAGGAGAAGTTCTTTATATAAAGAATTCAATAAACACTATAAGGTACAATAAAATTAATATATGGAAAAAAACAATTATCTCATTTTGAATAAAAAACTTTCAAGTAACATGATTACGTAGATTTTATTATAAAAAAAAAATCTTCAATTAGTAATAAGACATACCAAAAATTAATATGTAAAAAGTTTGGGCATAAAATGTTTTTATCTACTTTAGAATTCTCTTGGGCATTATTAGCTCATTAGGAAATTCAATTTGTAGTTTTTTTGGTCAAAGTAAAAATTTTTATACTACTGTTAGTTATGACTACGTTAATATAATTTTATAAGATGAATACCATATAACATTTCTTGTATTTTTGGGTATATTAATTGTCATATTGTTGATATGGTCTGCTTTTACTTATATGAAGTTTAGAAAATATAAAAGAATTTTGAAAACTAAATGTTAGAATGGATAAAAAAAATGTTATTATTTACGTAGTGTACCTGGTAATCTGAATACAAACGTGTATTATAATTACTTATATGTTCAATAAAGATATGCATAATTGCCTAAATTATATGAATGTACATATGCTAGCTAGAACTTTTGGTACTCAAAAGTAAATAGATGCTTTATTAGTATATTTATTATTTTGAATGTATTGGTGTTTCACAATATGTTTTTAAAATCTTTCTCCTGTTATATTAAATATTACAGAGTGATATTTATATTTATGTATTAAAATAGATACTGATGAATGGTATATGTATGTGAGATAAACTTAATACATTATGGAATAATCATGAAATTTTATTGATGTATGATAATTTGTGCTTGAAATAAAACTTGTTTGTTTCGATTTTTTATGTTGCTATAGTACAAATTTATTATTTTTTTAAATAACATTAATAAGATCATTGTTAGTTTTGATATAAGGATAAATGTGTATAGTTCTTTATTTAATAGAATGAAGTGAAGATATATTGTTGCATTAATGTGTAAATATATATTTATTTCTTACTTATAAATAAGCATAAGATTTATTCTATAAAATACGTTTTATAACAAACACAAAATTATAATATTTATTGTAAATATATTTTTAATAAATGATTAGTTCTATATGTTTTAAAAGATAAAATATAAATATATCATAAAACAATATCATTATTAAATACTGGTTTTATGTAACTTTAATAATTTCAGACTTCTAAATCTTCACAATTAAATGAAGAATTAAAAACATTTTTTAACTTATTGTTGTGTCCATGTGTGTTTTTATTTCATTTTTGCAAAATTACTTAAATATGTATTAAAAAACATATTTAAAAATAAACATACTTTAAATTGTTTTTATGACTTATGATAATAAAAAACGAAAATAAAGAATTAATTTTTATTATTTATTGTTGCATATGTTAAAATTCTTTTTTTTTTTTTTTTTTTGATAATTGCATATTTAAGAAAATTTGTTATATATATATAAAAATAAAAGTATTCATTAAGAACGATGAAAATGAATGTATACTTCTTTGAGATATTAAAATAATGTCTAAATAAATAATTATACACTTGATCTATTTTTTATTCTTATCCATAAATATATTAATTATACTTTTAATCATATGTTTAAAAAGATTAAATATATATAGTTCTTATTGATAATTACTAATGTTTTCATATTTATAAAACTTATTTTTTAAGTAAAATATATGTAAAAAAAAATATTCTTTATTAGTAGATAATTAATGGATAATGTTTTATTGCTTAAAGATGAATTTTTTGCTAAAAATAATATAAGATACATTATTATATTTTTAATTTTTTGTATGAAGTATATATTGAGAGGAGGTTATTAAATTTGAATATTACAATAATTATCAACGAATGAATAACTACTTAGGTTATTATAATTACGTAAATATTTGTTTAATTCCATTTTATAAGACATACTTGTATATGTATGAAAAAATAAAAAGATAGCATAAAAATATATGTATTTTAACTCTTAACAGGATGCAACAGATACAATATTGAACCAAGGTTATTTTGGTATAACTATGTTTTATAAATTTATTACTTTTTTTTTTCATTTTCTTCTTATTTATTATTTTTTAAAAGTGTAAAAAGACTACATAATTGAGTAAGTTTTTATTATTTACATAAGAAAAATATTTTATTTAATATATAATATGTAAATAACTATTTCTAGTCTCTAAGTGCAACAAATCAGAAAGAATAAAAATATTGATATATTAATATTTCTACTTTTATAAGAATAATTTCATAAAACATCTGAATTATTTTGTTTTCATTATTAAATAAAATTTATTTTTTATTATGTAATCTTCTATAGTGTTTATTTATATATGAAGGAAAAATTATTATCCTGATCTCTCCTTTATAATAATTACAAAAAAAAACTTAATACAAAATTTTTTCTATAATTTTATTATATATTACCTTGCATATTATTTTAATATATGATATTATCTGATTTTTTTTTGAATTATAACAATTACCGAACATTTTTTTTTAATAAATTTACTTTTACCTTTATTTATTTTTTTATTATTTATATTTCTGTAGAATATATAAATTTTTTTAGTATTTGGAACTAACAAATATAAAAAAGGAAAGTAGGCAAATTCTTATATCTAAAAAATTTACTTCTAGTTATATTAAATATATTTATTTGTATTATATAATAATTCTGTTATATTTGTGATAATTTGTTATTAAGTTATATAACTGTTAATTTAGGTTTTGCTTTTTAAATTAATGATATATTTAGACATGTTCAATCAAGAATGGATATTTTAAAATAATAATGTAAAATTGTTCTACATATGTAGTGTATATTCCTCATGTTATCTTATAATGTGTTCAATAATTTTTTTTTTTTTTTCTTTTTTCTGTCTTATAAGTGATATAATACTAAATATATTATTTTATGTTTTTTAATTATATTGATATTTAAAAAGGCATAATAACCCCCAAATATTATCTTTATTTATAGGAAACAAAGAATAAACATCAGTAGATATATTCATATAATATGTTAATATTTCTATTCACTTCATATATATACTTTTTTTTAATTATAATATAAGATGTTTAAAATCAAAAGATGTAACGATATGATATTTCTTTCCTCCAAAATATTAATAATGAATAATTTAGATACTTGTCTTAGTGAATTAAAATATATAGATATCCTAAGCTTTTATTTAACAAAAAATATCCCAGCAAAATAAATTATATTTAATGTTAATTTTCTTATAAATAAAATATTGTTGGATATATTTGTTAAGATATTTTTAAAATTATCTATTATATAATATGATTTATATTTATATTTTATATGAGGAATTTAATGCTTTTTTAAAAGGAAAAAATAATAAAATAATAGTGTATGTAACAGTACACTTTTATTAGTACCTTCTGACTAACAAACTTTTTACCTGCTCAGAGATATTATAACATGAAATGTTTTCATTACATATGAAAATTAAAAATATTTTATTTTAATTAAAACTGTTACATTTGATCTATTTACATAGACGTTCTCTTATACCAGTACGTTTGTAAAATTATAACGTATCAGATAATTTTCTTTATATACCTTACTGTTTCTTGTTATGTGTATATATAAATTTACTGTATTATAAAAGATTAAAACTTATTTTTTTTTTTGTAGTTGATTTTTATTAAATGCTTATAGTTTAAAAGAAGCACAAAAAAAAACTGTATTCCAGAACAGATTGATTATTTTCAGAAATAAGACGGAAAAAAAAAGTATAGGATTAAAAGATATGTTACCTACAAATAGAAGGAATGATTCAGAAAAAGAAGATATCGGTAAAATAGAATATGATGGAAATATGAATCTAAGAATAACAATAAATCAGGAGTTTGAGAAAAAAAATTAGTCAATAATTGCATGTCTGTTATACGAAAATAATTTGCAATGACACACGATTTATTTGAAAAATTATCATTTATTGCTTTTAGTTATATATATATATAGAAAATATATGGAACCTACAGGTAAAAATAATCTAAAACTTTCAGCATGTATGAATATAGTTTTGATATTTGTTCTACGAGTAATACTTTTTTTAATACAATTTCCTTTATTACTTTTAGAAAACTGTATTTCTGTTTATTTAAATAATCATTATGTTAATAATTTGTATTATTTTATTTTGTTTATACCTTCTTATGGAAGGTAAAGTATGACTATGGTTAAATCTTTTATGTATTATACTAGTTGTACACTGGTAAAATTTATAAAATAAGCAAAAAATATACGAAAGAAAGAAATTAAATCTTATTAATGATGAATATATATTCTCCAGAAATTTTTTTTCTTGTGTAACTGATGAGGATTCACTTTCTGCTTAATGAAGTTATGTGCTAAAAAAATCTCTTTGATATATATATATATTAATTCATTATACAATCTAGGCAACATACAAATATATATTTATACATAAAATTATATAAGAAATTATATTACCTATGCATAACCTTATTCTTGTTTCATTAATTATTTTTTTATAATAATGTATTTATTTAAAGCAATTTAGTACAATGCCTTAGGATATTTATATATATTTTGTGCTTCATAAAAATGTGATATATATATTACTCAAAATTCACATTAATATGTGTTTTATGATGAATAAAATCTATGTATAAAAGTATTATGTATATTTTCGTTGTAACAAATATGTGGTTTTTTAATTTAATATATAAAAAATTAAATTCACTGTAGCTTTGACGAAGTGATGAGACGAATTATATATATAACAATTATAATTTTTCTTGCTTTCTTTTTTAATATAAGTGTTTAATTGAAAAATTTATTAAACATTTTATTATATATTTTATTCTATTTTAACATATCATGCTGCTCTTAATCTAATAAAACTTAATGCATTTGTATTTCTGGTTGATATGTATTTTTTATATAAATGTATACATTATTAATAGTTGAACTAAATTTATTTTGATAAACATATGCTTCAAAACTTATTTCATGTGGGATTATGTCTTTCAGATTTTTAAATTTTATGCTTATATTCAGATGGAAATTACAATTATATATTAATATTATTTTACTTATTATAATGGTTTAGTAATATGATCTTATCCTTGTTAGAATTCATAAAGTCTTTTAATGGAATGAAGAGATCGAATTCCATTTATACTAATGCTCCTTAATTTACATTATTGTGTAATATAAATCTGTTTAATATACATCACTGAGATATGTATAATAAATGTAAATTATATATATTTTTTTTATAAAATATTGAGGGAAAACATTCTTTTAGGGAAGTTTAGTCTAATATTATTTTATATAGTATAATAGCTTCTCATACTATTTGACGTAAAAAATATTACCTTAATAAAAAAAAGAAATATATTTATAACTAAACTCAATTAAAAGTTAAAAAAATATAAATTAATTTTAACCATAAATAGATTTTTTCTAATATCTCCATTATATATAGATAATTATTTATAAATTTGTGTGATTTGCAATTTTTTTTATATAAAATAGTTTGACTCGGTAGAAGAAAGTTCTTGTATGCAAAAACATAGGGAGATTATATTACGGGTCAATAATTTAAAAAAATTCCTAATTATTCAGTTTTTAATAATATTAAGTAAAAACAAATTTATGTTGTAAATTTAGGTTAGTTAATATAAAAGTATTGTGATTTTAATAATTTTAAAAATTCAAATATGTATTAATTAAACTATTAAATAAATTGTATAAATTGTTTAATTATATAAGAATAAATTATATTGTTTTTGTGCAATATATATATGAACTTTTGACTTGATTATACATTAATTTTTTAAAAGCTGCTCCTCCGAAAATTTAAGCTGAAACCCAAATTAAGATTAATAATTAATTTGCTAATTATATGGTGTATACATTTGAAAACGAATTTATTATCCCAAGAAAAATATTAAGTAATTCTTTTATTAGTATAAGTGTAGTATAAACTTGATAACATGAGAAAAATATATGGAAATTACAGTAAAAATATAGGCCAACTTAACAATAAAAATTTTTTAATATTCTTTTTTTTTTCTTTTTTTTATATTACTAAAAGAATATATATATATAAATAAAAAGAAATTATTTCCTTAAATATAAAGAAGCTTAACTAGTTATTTTAGTATAAATTATGTATAATTAAAAATTTTTGAATTGAAAAATTAAATTATAAAAATAAAAGAACAGTGACTATTTATCTTTGAAATATTTTCTTTTTTTAGTTTCCACGTTATACATATTTTATTTTTAAATTATAATATGGACAATAAAATTATAAATATGTCCATGTATTAACTAATGAAAGTGGTATAAATTTTATATACTAAAATTTGTAGGGAATGCAGTTTTCTTTATTTATTATTACTATTATTATAATTATTAATATATTTTATGCATAAACATTTTTCCAAAATATTATGCCTATAAAATTAGTATAATTAATAGAAAAAAATTATTAAAATAGATAATAATTCACTTTTTCTATAGAAGAAAGAATTATCTATCTTCTCTATATTCTATATTGTGTAAATACCAAATATATCTTAATAATAAGAAATCATATAATTTTTTTGTATTTTAAAAATATATAATAAAAAAATTATTTTATTACTTTGCTATATTAAATAGTAATTTATATATTTCTAATATGTATAAATGAATACAAATTATATTATTCTAATTAATGTAACATTTATAAAAATAACATTAAAATAATAATTATATAATGTAGTTTTAATGCTACTTCTCTTTGTTTATATAGCGAAAAATATTATAGTTATATAAACTTTATTATGTATTTACAAAAAAATAGAAAATAAATTAAATGAATAATTATCGTACCTTTAACATAAAAAAAATACTACATTATTGTTAATTTTTTCTTTACTGAACATATTACAAAATTAAATTTCTATATGATGGAACAAAAAATTATGTTTCTCCTATTTTTTAAAATTTCTGGGTTTATTTTTTTTTTATCTTGTATAAGTCATTTTAACAATGAAGCTGTATGATACTATCATATAGAGATATTTCACGTTTCATAATTTTTACGTGTTATTTTTATCATTACTGCTTTTCAGAATTATGCTATACTATTTATTAAATAATATATATTTATGTTCTTTTTTTTAGAGTACGTTTATCAAATATTTAGATGAGAACTATAATAATGGTAGCAAAATAGATAAAAAAAATTATAGATTACTGGCAAAATATAAACAGTATAAGAATTACAACGATGTAGATTTAAAAAATAATATACAAAATAAATGGGAGCACCAAGAAAAAAATATATATAATAATAAAAAATGGGGAAAAGGAAAAAAAAAACAGTCTAATAGAAGTTTATTAAATAAGGCACAATACTACACAGAATTTATAGATTATAATAATGGAATTTTTGATGGAAAACATTTTCATTTTGAAAAAAAATGGATAAAAAAAAAAGATTATGATAATTTTCTTGAAAAAAACAGAAGAATTCGTGATATAACTTTAAAAAAAATAAAATTTAAAAATTACGGATTTGGAGTTGCAATATTTTTTCTTTTTTTTCTGATAGGCACAGGATTACCCATATTACGCGGAATTGAAATGTCCTTTGGTGAGAAAGTTAGAGAAGAAAAGCAGATTCTTTTTGAACTTATAGGAAAATTAAAAGACATAACGAAATTAGATGAAGGAACAATTTATATAATATTATTTGGAGTAGTTATAATTATATTAGCGGTCATTGTTATAATAGCGATTTATAAAATATTAAGAAATAATGAAAAATATAAAAAAATTAAGTTAATGACGGAGTAAAATGAATAATAAGGTATACATATATATATATATATGTAAAATATTGTTTAATATAATATCGTAACTGTAACATTTTTATTTATATATAAATAAAATATGTATGTAATTGCTATAGTATCATAAGTGCGCTTGTATAAACCTGGCCTTTTTGATAAAGTACATTATTATATTATGTTCTTAATTTTCTTTGAATTCAAATTTTTTAACATTTTCAAGTTTTTATTTTGAATTAATTCTGTAACTTATTTTAATATTATGGCATAATATATATATTTTTGTATTTAAATACATTTTTATAAATATAAATATTATTACTTTATATTTTATAAATAATAGTAGAATTTAAACAGTTTTTTAGGAATATTATAATTTACATTTGTAATAAACAGTTTTATTTTTATTTTACGTTTTCTAGTATAAAATTATTATTTATTTATGTTTTTAGGAAAATGTATGATTTATTTTAAACTAAAAATATATGTGTCTTGTTTTCAATTCTATGAAAGGAATTCAATGCATTTTGATACACTTATGTGCGTATGTATATGTTTACTAAAATAAAAACTTAATATTTATTATGTGCAATAGGTTTTATGAGAAATATACAGCATATTGATTGTAAATATTTTTTATGAGTCCTTTAATTTTTTTTTTTGATGTAAATGTTAAACTATAAATATATAATAAAAAAACATATTTTTTTCATTATGTATTATTTACAAGTGCTTATTAAACTTAGAATACTAAATCATTAAATAAATATAAATAATTTAAACAATTTATAATTTTATTATTTTTCTTAATAATACAGTTAATTCAGACTTTCATAAACTAATTAAATATATATTATATTGGAAATTACTATATGAATATGGTATATAGTTTTTAATTACTTTTTTTGTCATCAGAAGAATAAGATTAATGAATAAAATTTATTCATATATTAATAGATAATTTGTTGAAATTCGTTTTTTTATTTTTTAATATATTTAACTTGTCTATAGTATAATATTTGTAAAATATAATTTAAAATGTTTTAAGTAATTAGATCATATTCTAAGTTACTTATGAGTGTTATTTAATATATATAGGGAAAATATTTATATCCAGAGATCCTAAATGTCGTCAATGAATAAAAAATACGTGTATTTTTTTCTCGCATATGACAAAATTTTTATTTCTAACAAAAAAAGATATATTGAACCTGATACATCCTCAATTGCAGCGGTTTATTAATTTTACGACTAGAAAATACTTTTTTATAATTATGAAATGTATTAGTATGTATTCGCACAAAATACCAAATTCATACTTTGAAAGATTTTAAAAATTAAAGTTTTTTTTTCTTATTTTGTGTTTCTTCATTTACCCCTTTTTTTAGCTGAGTTTTTGAAGCTTTTCGAATAAGAAAATACTTTTTTCTTTGTACACTAGAAATTAGAATAGTTCTTGATTCCGTTTTTAATAATTAATTTTATGTTATTAATAGTTAGACATATAATTAATTTTATTTATATAATTTTTATTTTAAACATATTTTATAATTCCTATCTCACATTTTTGGGAATTTTCTATAAAGTTTCAAATTAATTTGGAAGCTTTAGTATTTTTATTTTGTTACTTTATCAGAATATAGATGTACAAGTTCCACAATGGATTACATAACTTCTGGTACATTAAATATAACTATAATTACATTATAAAATATATTTTTATGACATTTTATCAAGCATGAGTTTTAATTTTTTATATACAAATAGAAAATTCCACATTTATATAGATTAAAATATATAAAATTAGCGAGTTTAAGAATTAACAAATATTTCTAGATATAAAAAAAAAAAAGAAAATTAATTCATATCAAAAATACATTAATTTATATTATTTTAATTATTCTAAATAAAATATACATTCCTTTTGTAGTAGACACAAATGACATTAATCCTAGCGTTTATATGAAACGTAAAATATATATTATTTTTTTATAGCTTCATGGGTGTTCTTTTGAAAAGGTAATAAAAAAATTTCAAAGGTTAATTATTCTCATAAATTATTTACAATTCTAATAAATGGGTAAAAAAACATATATTACACAGCTTTATTTTTTATATTATGTATTTGTTCATTTATTATTTTATATCAAGTGTCTCTCGAAGTAAAAGGCTTATTATAGTATGTTGAGAGAATTTGAATTATACTTATAATTATTTAATTAAAAAATTTATTTTTTTTTTAGATTGTTATAATATTACTCGTTTCATGATTAAAAATAAAAATAAGATATTATCTTGGAATATTTACTAAAATAAAAGTCATATGTTTAAGCATAAATAGATTCAATTAATACATAAATATTTATATTTTACATATTATTATTCTTCATATATTATAATGTTTTGATTTTTTTATACATTAACCAAAAACGTACTACAGATGGTACTTGAGTATTTTATTCCATGAAAATTAATAATAAACAAAAATATATTATTTCTTTTGTAAATAAGTAGTGTTTAATAGTTTGTTTTTTTTTTAACTTTAACGTTTTATGAGAATAAATTTTTATATAATTAGGAGAGTATATAAAGAAAATTTAAAAACAAAAATATTAATTTATTGTACTAATAATAATACTTAATAAATATTTTTTAAAATAAATCTAAATGCGAAAGAAGGAATATCATAATATTGAAGGAGGAGAGGGAAAATGAAAAATAGGAGAAAATCTATATATATATGGATATAGAAATATATTTAATAAAAAAAAAATAATTAAAAGAAGTAATAACCTATATTAATAAGTATGCTTCCAAACAGATATATTTACTTGGAAAATAGATTTAATTGTATATAAAAATATAATAATAATAATATATAGCTCTAATAATTTTTTTTTTTATTTTTTGTGCTATTTATGTTTTTTTTTTTTTATATATATTTAATAATTTATTAGTGTGTTAAAGCCATATTATCTTTTATATATTCTTTATATAATGTTTATAATATCTATAAAAATTAAGTTTACATATTATAAATAATAAAAATTATTCTATATATTAAAAGCTAGTATTCAGATTAAGGCCAAGTAGTTAATATACATTAGTATTATTTTGATTTCTTGTATGTTGGAAATTATAAATATTTGGAATTACAATATTATTATAATAACTGACTAAATATGTGAATTTACTATGTACAATCCTAATGTGGTAAATGTTAATTCAATTAAAATTTTTATAAATTACTTAAATATCTACAATATAATAAAATAAGAAAAAGAAGATGCTATTTTATTATTTAAGGAATAAAAAAATAATTTAGTGAACCATTATTATTATGATAATAATTAATTTAATAAAAGAAAAAGAGTTTTTTTAACTTTTTTATTATTATGTTATATGAATATTTTTTTTATATATATATTTAATTATGAAAAAATAAAGAAAGTTTTTAGTAAAAGTATTTGAAAATATTTCATTTACAAAATGTGATATGAAGTAAAATTAATTAAAAATAATAGCTTTCAAAAATTATTAAAGAAAAAATTATGATTTATGTAACGCTGAAATATGTATTTTTTTATAGATTTTGGCTGTAAGTTATAAATTCAATATATTAATTGAAATTTGTTCCTTTATAGAATGATAATGTTATATTTAATATATAATGAAAACATTAACAAAATATTGTTCTTTTCGTTTATCATAACTATTGTTATATTATTAAAAGGATTAATATTATTTAACAATAATATAGTATTTTCTAAAATATAATGTTAATACAATTATAACTATTAAGAGAAAAATATCTTCATAATAAGATAATATCATCTCAATATATAGGACAACGCATTATCTATATTCCATACATTCTATACTGTATATACTCCATTTATTAGATAATTTTAATATAAAGAAATATTAAGAAAACTTATATATTTTTTTTTTTTTTTTTTTTTTAAAGCATTAGCAAAATATTTAATTTACTATATTATATAAATAAATTATATATTTTAAATATTTTTGAATAAATTCAAACTTTTTTATTTTTATTAAAATTACTTATTTGAAAATATAATAAACATAATAATTTTTTAATATATTTTTGGAGTTTATATATTTTTTATCAGTTTTAATATATATTCTAGTTATATATATTTTATTAGGTTTTTAAGAATATATATAAAAAAAATATTAGAAAAATATATGTAGTATCATTTATGATTAGAACTATATTGTATTAGTGTAAAATTATTCCTCGCTGTATATATTGCAGTTCTAAGAATGTACATCATGGAACAAAAATTTAGGTCATTCTTATTTATTAAAATTTCTGTGTTTGTTTTTTTAAATTGGATAAGCCATTTTGGCAATGATATCGTATGATAATATAATTTAAAAATATTTTAATTATTTATATTTTTGGTATTTTATTTTTATTTATACTGTTTTTTAGTGTCATATTTTTTATTTGTTTAAATAATAAATATTTATTTTTTGTTATTAGGGGATGTTCAACAACCCAGTGGATGAGAACTATAAATTTCATAGAAAAATATATTCAAGAAATTATCGATTACTATCAAAATATAAACAGAATAAAGACTCAATTATTTCAGGCTTAAAGAAAGAGATATCAAATAATGAAGTTGATGAAGGAAAAGATATTTGTAATAATGAAAATAAGAGGACAGGAAAAAAGGAATTATCAAGTAAATGTTCAAGGAATATGGATATCGATAAAAAATTTATAAAAAATAAATATTGTATGTTCGAAACAAAAAAATATTCCAATATGGAAAAAAAAATATATAAGGAACTTGATTACGAGAATTTTCTTAAAAACAACAAGACAATTAGTGATAAGACTTATAAAAAAATAATCACTAAAAGATATAGTTTACGACTAGCTATACCTGTATTACTGTTCTTGTTGTTATTGATACTATTCGTAGTAGATTTCTCATTAGGTTTTTCTACTAATGAAGTTTCATGGAAAGGGGGTTTATTTGGATTTTCGGACTTTATAAGTAACATCGATACTGAAAAAGGATCCCTATCGACTGTATTAAAATGGTTGAGAGATAACACACCAGGATTTTGGCAGCACTATGGTAAAACGGCTGGAACTTCTGTTATATGTAAATTGTGCAATGTTGCAGAGAAAAAATTGGATTTAAAATGCATATTAGGGCAGTTATTTGGATATATAATATATTTCGTGCTGTTTATTATATTCGGTGTTACATTTATATCGTGGATAATTTATTACCATAAAAAAGTTAAAAAATATAATAAACTTAAATCCAGAAAAAGATAAAATTATTAAGAACAAATATTTTTCATTCCGTAAAAATGTCTTTAATATGAAGTAATAACTGTAGTACCTTTAATTAAATATTTATTGGACTACTTTATAATTGCTTATATTTTATAAATGTACAGACAAATAAGCATTATTTTTGACAAACAGCTGTATAACAAATGATTTTATGTTTTTTTTAATTCTGAAATAATATTTTTCAAATTTCATTAAAAAGTATTCTTCGAGATTGACTAATTTTTATAGTTTCTTATTAACATTTATGTGTTTAAAAAGATTTCTTCAAAAATAAATATGTATAATATATATATGGATTTAAGTGAATATATAATAGTGGAATTTATAGAATTATACTGAATCATTTCAATTTCTGTTTTATCTAAAAGTTATCGATTTCTGTTTTTTACCATATTCCAATATAAATCTATTATTTTATCATGTTATTAAGAAAATTTATAATTACATTTATATTAGCAATAAATTTGTCTTGTTTTGCTTTAATTAAAGGTATTGAATGTATTTCGTTTCTTTTACATATATATATATTTTTCTCTTACCTTGGAAAGAGGTAATGTTTATTGTATAAATGTGTAAAAAGTATTTAATAAAATATAATTGTTTTAAAAAAAATTTTAATGTACACTTATTTTATTTTGTATGTGTAACTTTGATGTTATATATAATTAAAATATACTTTTATTAAATTTTAATTATATATAGTATTTTTATAAACACATATACTTTATATATATATATATATACAACTGAATGAAGTGTTAAAAACGTTAATTATATTATTATTGTGCTTAGTTTAAATTTTTATTTAATTTTGCATTAACTGTATTGCATATATATATATATATATATAATATTAAAAATTTAAAAATAAACTACTTATATTTTTCATTTTTTCTATTACTAAAAAATTGAATTCATAAATTAGATATGATTGTATATTAATCAACGATGCCTATAAATTCCTTTTTTTCTCTTTTTCATAATATTATAATTTATATAAATGTGAATGTATCCATAAAAAGCAAAATTAACAGTAGATATAAAGAAGATATATAAATAATATCTACAAGAATATAATAGTGTGTATGTATTTTTTTATATGTATTTCATATTTTTTATATGTGTAAATATATTAAAAAATGAATTAATATTATTTTAATTATTTATAAAAATATATGTATTTTATATTAACTATCAGTAATGTATTCTATTGAATACTGATAATTTTTGAATTAAAATAAAGCTGATAATAGATATATTTTTATAGATAGTTTGTAAATACATATAATTTTTTTTTATTATATAACTTATAATAATATGTGTAGAAGAAATAACTCTATTTTTATTATGATATATTATTAAATAAGTTTAATTGTTAAGGTTTCTCATGAAAAATCTTACAAATAATATCTATTATTTAGATTTGATTTTTTATTCTTTTAAATGAAAATGAAAACGTAAAATTAATAAGTTTTTTAATCATCTAACTTAAACTTTAAAATGTATGAATTAGTCAAAGATCAAGGGCATATATTATTCCTCGTAATAGTATACTTAGGAACCGGAGAAAATAACTCTAGTAGATGTGGATTTTTCTGAGTGACAAGAATGGAAACAATGACGATAAGATTTTTAATAAAATGTATATATTTAATTTTTTGTTATTATAAACTGTTGCTGTATTTTACTAAAACATTCGATTCTATGTATAAAATATATATATGTACGTAAAATAGTTATATAATAGTAATGTTTTTTTGTTTTTCTTTTTTTAGTGAAATGAGGAGGAAATAAAATTGTACTTTCATTTAGTTAAATTAGTAAAAAATGGGAAAAAAATCAGATATAAAATGGAAAAATAGTAAATTCCATTAGGTCATATTATTGCATATTTGGATATATAAGAAAACTAAAATAAGTAAATATTTAGTTATACATGGAAGCACATTAATATATCATTATATTTATATTAATTAGCATATATAAGTGGTAACTTTATGTATTTAAAAAGAAAATATATTTTATTCAGTTTTTTTTTTTTGGGAATTTTAAGATAGTTAATTATGTAATATTCTTCAAGAAATATTATATTGAACTTTTTTGTTCTTTATTTTTCATTTATGTGTTAATATTTAATAATATTAATAACTGAAGATGAATATATAATGTATAATTACTAAGTACAATAAAATATATGTAAAAACATTCTTAGAGCATATAACATAGAAAAATATTACAAAAATATTTTTTTGTATAAGGTATAAAAGCTATTTTTATACAAACAATTACATAAGCCAAAAAAAAATGATGATAATATTATTTTTATACAATTAAAAAAAAGTTTATTTTTCAATTATTTATTTTTATTCTTTAGTATTATTAGCGTTTCTACTATTTGCATATTTATAGTATGCATGTAGATAAATATATATCAACAAAATTCTTCTTTAATAGAAGCCAACAGAAGAAAAGTTAACAAAATATTTTGAGTAGAAATGACTTAAAAACTGAAAATAAATTAATCTATTCAGTAAAAAAATAAAAGAAATAACCTCTGTTTGAATCTCCTACATATTAAGTTTATAATTTTACTATATTAATATTGTAGTTTAAAAAATATATTTTTTTTTTTAACTTTTTTTGAAATGCTTTTAATTATTTAGATGTGTATATGTGTAAGGACATGCATTATATGTGTTAATATATTCCTTAAAGGTTTCTTAGTTCACATGTGAACATCTCTCTCCTATCTCACTTTTTTAATTCCCCCTTTAATCTCGCTTTTTTGCATTACTATTTTTGTAATTAATGTATTAAAAATTAAAATCAAAAAAAAATAATTTTTTTAATTTTACTATAAGCTTGAGTAAAATTTTTTATAAGGAAAAATAATATGTGCAAATTATAACTGTGGGAAAGTGACTAAATTCAGCATATACCATTGAACTGATATAATAACTGTTGTGTTATGCGTAATTAAAATTATAAAAAAATTTTTATTTTCTGCATTTGGAGTACCAATATTCATTGTATCCATGCGTATTATTAGAGTGAACATGCAAAAACTTTAATAAATATAAAATATGAATACAGTGTAAATTAACATTAATATAACTAAAAATTATCAATATTATGGTTATGAACAATACGCGTTCTTTTTTTAGGATATATGTATCTTTATCAGGATGACTTATTAATCTAGAAAGGTTATGATGAAACAGGAGAGAATGCATAAAAGGAAGAACATTATTTGAAAAGGCCATGCAAAAGTGTCTCCAAGAAAATGGAAAAAAATTAAATAAAATAAAATGTCATTAAGATTGATACAATATAATTAAGTATAATTGGAAATTTTATGATAACTTTTATTTTCTTCCTTTTTTTGGAAGTCCGGATGACAATTACAAAGATATTTTTCTAAATATGAAGATGGATATGCATATACATGTTTTATTCAAAAGATAAAAAATAGAAATGGTAGTGTATCCTTTTATAACATTTTGCTAATTTATTTTTTTTTCTTTATCATATATGAAAGAGAGTGAAATCACAAAAATACACCACTAATTATGTAGTTTTTTGGAAAATTTGGGATATAAAAGTTGAAAACAATCGTTTTCAAAGAATTTATATGTGTCAACTATGCTGTTATACTGTGTACATATATGTACTTATACATATGTGCATAAGAACATGTATCTATACATGTAAATGCTTACATGATAGTATATGTGTGTACATATGTATACCTGCACAATGTAATGCATTCATATACATATTCCAATACCTTTACCTTCTTATTTTTCAAAAAACCTAACTTTATTTTTAAACTTGAAAAAATATATTGATATACTTTACTACATTATTCACAGGGATGATGTTAGTATGTTTTCCTATATATAAGGAGGGCACATAAAAATAATCATAACAAATAAAACATATATGATGTATCATTTACAGATTGGTTTATGTATTTTATTTAATGAAATAATTAAGGAATTTCCATATTATGGCTGAAATTCATACATGTATATGTAAATGTTTTTTTATATATTGTTGTTTAAATCTTATGCAATGCGAATGATGGAAACCACTGAAATAATAATTTTATAAAGGCACTAATGCTCATTTAATGAGTTTTAAGAAAAATAAATTGAACAAGACATTTATCATAATAATTCTATTATATGTCAATAACTGAAACAATATGAAGACATAAATGCGTTTATATATATGTACGTTAAAAGGATAACATTATTCATGATTAGACGCTCATGTATGCATAGGATACGCATGCATATATATATATGTTTATTTATACTATCTTTCCTTGAATGTGTTAGAATATTTATGTAGATAAGTCATAAAGGGGAAAACACGCGTACATATATGTGTGTGTACAAACTTTTGCATATTGAAAATATATTTACATGACATTACTGGAATTACAAAGTCATGTTCATGCATTATAAATGTGAACAATTTAGAGTAAGTTCATGCACATAAGAGAGAATGGAACATATGATAAAATTCAGATAAATGACAAGGTAGAATAACAATAATGCATTAAGTTCCTTGAAGCATTTACTTCTCTTAAGGACGTTAATAAGGAAAAGGAATAAAAAATATATATATAATGTAAGTCGCTTGAACAATGAGTTCTTCAAATTAATTATTTGGAAAGTAAATTCATTTAACTGTAACCCATTTTATATTACGTCAGTATTGTTAAAAAACTTTCGATTACCTCTATTAAAGTTATTTAAATGATGATTAATTAATGCCTTTATCGTAAGAATGGAAGAAGCACAAAAATAGGAATATAAAAAATACAAAAGTATAAGGAGTACAGATATAAGCAGAGACACAAAAGTTATTAATTTGTCGTACAATAGTAGAAAGATTTTCATATATGTAAATAAGTGTACATATACATAAACTGTATTTATGTGTTGATGCATACGTTCATAATTTTCACCATAGATAATCAAGTATATAGTGAAGTATACACATGTAATAACATATAATATAGCCAAGAAAATTATGTTTGAAAGTTTGAATGTAATGAATTAATTCATTTGTAATAAAGAAAAAGGAAAAAATAATACGTAAATTTTTTTTATTTTTTCTGAAAGAACTACATTAGATGTATAAATGTTATCTTATTTGTAATAAGAAAGTATTTAATATGTTTTGAAAAAGAATTAAATAATTAGAAAAAATAAATGTCTCAAAGTTCTAGAGTAGAATGAAGCATAAATACATAAAAGTCGTAATGATCCTAGTTTTAGGAATTATATTAACATATACATATTTGTGTGGACATAGTTCAATAGACATCATTGTAGTAATAGTATTGTAGAAAAGATTTAGCAGTTCTATAATAGAGATAGCTGTAAAAATATTACTTAATGAATCAGTAGGAAAAGGATAATTTCAAGGAAAAATGTATAGCACATTTTAATTAATTTTTAAACAAAATATTATAATAAAAAAAGTCGCATGCCTTATTATTATAGCATTAAGTATACAATAAATTAAAAGAAACCTAACATATTATCACAAAAGTTATATTTATGTTAAATCGTTGTAACAGTTGACCTTATATATACATTTATTTAAAAAATGTTAAGGTATTAACATTAATATATATTAATTCATTCATGCAAATATATAAAAACATATTTATATAATAATGCTACTTATTCATGTCATATGAATTAACATAGGAACTAAAATATTACAGAAAAAAAACAAATTATTCATTAAATGTTCTATAATTTTATTAATTATATATAATTATTTAATTTAAATTGACGTGAGTGTTTTTAATAGCTCCAACATATATTAAATAATTTAGGAAAATATAATGCTCCTGAAAATTACCATATGTATTAGTTACAAGAATATTTAGAAAATAATTATAAAAATGAAGCTTATAAGATTATGTAATTTTTATCATTATATATAATTCATAATAAATAGCACTTCTTATTAAGATGCGCCCTTGTGAATTTTTATATAAGCAATAATTTATAATTTTTGGGCGAATTTAGAATATTCATATGAAAGAATCATTTATGAGTCCTGAATGATGAATATTTTAAAACATTTTTACATATATATATCTACTTATATATGTATATATACACATGAAAAAATCTAATAAAAAAATAATTATCTTATTTGTGTGAAATACTGTAAAGTAATATGTATCACATAGCATACTAAAAATTTTATCTCTGCATATTTTTTCTTATTAATTAATTTTTTAGAAGTGTAATATGACTATCAGTATTAGTATCAATTTATTATTATTCTGTTAAGGTAATGTATTATATTTTTATATTTGTTTCCATTCATTACATTCACTAGTAAGTATATAACATAAATATTTCTGCTTTTATTTACATATAAGTAAAATATTTAATTAATTTTACGTTGGATAAAAAATGTGAAGTAATACATGATTTTGGTATTATTTAATTATAAATAAATAAAAAATATACATATATTTTTTCCATAAAAATATCAAAAAGAAAAATAATGGATTAAAGATTTTCCTAAATTTTTTTGTATGTTATATTATATATAATCTTGTCATATTTCCTGCGGATATGATTTTTTTTTTGTTATAATTTATTTTTTAATTATTAATTTTACTACAAATATTTTTCTTAATACTTTTAATTTTATATTTTTTTCCATTTTTAATATTATGATTTCTAAGTAACTTACAAATTTATGTATTAAAAAAAAAAAAAAAATGTATAAATAACTTAATTTTTAAATTTAATAAATATCTTTTTAGTCATAATATTTATAATGCATTATTTTAAGTTGTATGTTGTTATAGTATTCCATATTTAATAATATAATAAAAATGTAGAAAAGCGTTAAATTGGATAACACTATTTAAAATGCATATACTTTTTACGTTAAATAATTCCTGGAATGTTACTTCCAAATTATTCTCGTATAGAAGTTATAGATGTTGTAGGTATATGGTACATGTTAAATTATATTATGTGTTATAAAAAAAAATGTCTCTTTTATTTTTTTTCTTTTTCATACTATTAATAATATAGTATACTATTCAATTATCTATGTTTTTCAATTATAAACTAGTATTTAAATGTATAGCATGTGCAAATAACATATCGTGTTATTAGGAATCTGACAAAAAATTTAATAACTATATTACAAATATAAACATATATTTCTGTTCTCACCATATAAAATTCTTTTTATTCTATTTATAAAATATAATAATTATACATGAAGTAAAAGGTATTTTATTTTATTAGTTTTCTGAAAAGTATTGATAAATAAAAATATAGAATTATTCTCTTATAATGTTGATATAAATAAATATATACTGGATATTTATTAAAACAATAAGTATTACAAAAAATTATTGTGATGTTAATTTCCTTGTAATTGTTTTATTAGAAATATTTGCAATATTATTTTAAAAATTTTTTTTCTTATTTATATTTTATATTTGTTTCTTACTAATACAGTATAATCCCTTTTTAAAAAATAAAATATGGACGCACATAAATTTACCATTATGTTAGTACCATGTGAATATACTGCGAATATTTTAATTACTTTTATATGTACTATAAAATTCATGAGTTCGCACATAAATTAAAAATTGAAATGCTTTATTTTAGTTAAAGTAATTACGCTTATCCATTTTATTTGGATACGATCTTGTTTCACTAGTGCGTTACAAGAACATAGCAGAAAATTTGCTTTATAGTTTTTGCTGCTTCTTGTTAAATAAATATATATATGAAATTATGGGGTAATTTCGTTTAAATAAGTTTATTTATTATATTATAAATAATAAAAATAATTTTTGTTGTTATAATGTACCTTGAATAAGTTTTGAGTTAATTAGAATTATAAATAAGGATTAGTATACTCAAGAACTGTTATATTATTATCATAAAATAGGAAGGGAAGAACTAATATAGAATTAATGATATGTTATTTGAACATAGATATGATGATTAAGAGGATGAAGAGTAAAATGTTAAATCAGAATAGGATGGAATATTTTAATCTAAGGATAAATATAATTTATGTTTTGCAGTCAAAAATTGTTTAGAAATGGACATCGGTTTCACGTAAAGAATTTTTTGTGATAGATATATTCATTTTTAAAAAACTATTATATGTGTTTTTCAGTCTTATATATATTCATAAGAAATGTATTGAAATACCCCAAAAATAAAAGTTTAAAATATTAAGAATTTATAAGTATTGCACTTGTATTTGCTATAAAGGAATACATTTAAAGCATTTTTATCACTTTTTTTATTTCTTGTTCCATTAGGATATTAGTTATAAAGTAGAGAAAAAATACTAAGGCGTTTATTTTATTTTGAGGAAATATGTTCAAATGGATTATTATTATTTATTTAATTATGTATTTTAGTTATTATTTATATACTGTTATAAGTCTTAAGAATATATAAGCCACTGAACTAATAGAATATAAAGTCAAATGATGGTTATAATTAATATATTGTAATAATATCTAATAATCTTGATATATTTAATGAAATTTTGTTTTAATATTATTGAAATTGTGTTTAAGAAAAATTATATGTTGTATACTTAAAAATTTTTTATTATACAATCTACATAATATGCATAGACATATTTATAAAGAAAAGTAAACAAACATATATCAAATATTTTTAATAGTTAATATATTTCTATATTTTATTAGTGTTGCAATTAATTGTTTGGAAATAGTTCAGTACCTTGACTAAACATATACATATATCATATTTTTCTTTATTCATAAAAATGTGATATTGGCATGGTTAAATATTCATCATAAATATATATACACTGTATATTAGTAAATTATATTTGTAAATATATCGCATAGATTTGCATTATAATAATTATATGATCCTTTAATTTAATGTATAAAACTACGGTTAATATAAGTTTACTCATATATTGAAATAATTTATTTTTTAAATAATTACTTTTTTTTCTAGTTAATTTATGAAATTATAAGTAAACGATAATGTGATTCCCTTTTAACGAATGATTTATTTACATAGAATTGTCAAGGTTAGAATTATTGAAACATTGTATTGCGTGAAAAGCTTAAAGAACATTTTTATTTTACTTTTTATATAAAGAAAAATTTATAGTTCAAAATATTTTATAAGTATTACTTTAACATCGATGATAAAATACGGAGATAACAAAACATTATATTAACTTTTACTATCTACTATATTAAATATGTGTATTGTTCTATCAAGTTTATTTTTATGTTAATACGTTTAATATATAGGTTACTCTATGCTATTTATATTTATAATTTTATATTATAATTTATCTAAATATATATATTAAGATAAAAGAAAAAAAAATAAAAATAATTTTTTAATTTTAAAACGTTTGCATTTAGAAGTAACTGTAAACATTTTATCTAATTAAGTGCTATAGTCTTCATAAACTATATTACATTTATAAAATATCAGGCATCATATGCAATTGAAGTATATGCTTTTTTATTAGATTAAAAGATATGTTATAAATTAGATAATGTATATAGTGAATATTAAAAGAATAATTATGTTTACGTAGTAAATAATGTCAATAATATCAATAAAATAAAATAAAAAGTTTTAATTATATAGTTTCGTTTATTATCATTTTCATTATATTTTTATAATTATTAATACTTTTTTAAGAATAACCAGATTTTTTAAATTGTAACTTTTATAAAGTTAGAATTAATAATAACAAAATGTGATGTTATACACAATATCTCTATTAATATGTATATCTATGCGTTATCTATTTTCTCTATATTCTATATTATACATATACTCAATATTTCGAAATATTAAGAAATCATATTTATATATATTTTTATTTTATTTTGAAGAGAAATAATATAAAATATATTTATTTAATATTCTAAATTAAATAAATAATTCGCATGTTTTTAATATTTATTATTGAGTTCATCCTACATTGTTTTAATTAAAGTTATTTTTTTATAAATAACATTAAGATAAAAATTTTGTAGTATATATTTAAAATTATTTTTCATTGTGTCATCATAAATAAAAATTACTTTTATAATTTTAATATTTTCTTATGGAAAAACAATAAATTATACTAAATAAAATAAATAATAATAGTGTCCTCTACCATTAAAGTAATATTATATTATTGTTATTTTTTTTTGCTAAGTAAATTACAGGTTTAAATACGAATAAAAATGGAACAAAATATTAAGACTCTATTATTTATTAGAATTACAACATTCATCCTTTTATGTTGGACATACCCTTTTTACACTTATGTGGTATAATAACATTATTTAATGATATTTATGTCATTCACATTTGTTGTGCTCTATTTTTATTAATTCTGTTTTTTCCCCATTAGATATTTTATTCTATTATGTAACCAATATTTACATTTTTTTATTTTTTAGAGTACTCTTAAGAAGTCTTTAGAGGAGGGGGACAATTACTATAGAAAATTACATTCAAGTAATTATCATTTATTGAAAAAATACAAACATAATAAAAATTCAAGATTTTTATGTTTAAAAAATGAAATTCAAATTAATGGAGTTCCCGAAAAAAAAGATATATTTCATAATGAGAATGATGATTCTGAAAAAAAAAAAGCGATCGAAAAAATATGCATCAAATATTGCAGGTCATAAATCAGGAATGAAAAATAAATCTTGTATATTTAAAACAAAAAAATATTCCCATTTAGAAAAAAAAATATTCAAGGAACTTGATTATACGAATTTTCTTCAAAATAACAGGACAATTAGTAATAAGGTTTACACAAAAATAATATGTAAAAAATACGGATTGCGAATTGTTTTACCTTTATTAATCTGTTTGTTTTTATTAATAATATTTATAGTAGAAGTATCACTAACATATAGCAATAGTGGTAGTTTATTGCATCATATAGGTTTGAACAAGGAATATTTAGAAACTTTAGCAAAAAATAATGGTCCATGGTCACCTATTGTAGGAGTACTGAAAATTTTGGGAGAATTCTTGCAATACAGTACATCATCATCGGGTACACTTTCATGTGGCTGGTGTCAAGTAGCATCAGAAGTTAGTGATATGTGTATATTAGGAAACTTTTTTCGTATTCTAATATTTTTCGTACCTTTCGTTTTATTAAGTATCACTCTTATATCAGGAATTTTTTATTACCATAAAAAAGTTAAAAAATATGAGAAAATTAAATTCGAAAAAAGGTAAATTACATACTAAAAAGTATATTTATTTCTGCAAGCATATCTTTAACATAAACTAATTAATGGAATATATATTAACATATACTTAATACAAATACGAATAATTGCTTAAAATATTTTAAATACACCTATGTGTACATAGCATTTTTTTGGTAAACAACAGTAAACGTTTATGATCTTATTTTTTTTGTAAATATTAATGTTTTAATGTTTTTGGATTTGTATTTAAAAGTATTAATTTAGATTAATTGAATATGATGCCTTAATACATATAATTTTGTATTCTAATGGTTTCCTTTGTAAAAAAATATTTTTACATTATAATTAATTAACAGTAGAACAGATTGTATAATTTTATTAATAATATTTACTAATTTATATATAACTATAAAGAATACAGATTTATAGTTTTATACTTTTTTGTGTTCTAATATGACTATATGTTCTCAAAATTTAAGAAATATAGGTTTATTATAAGTTGCTCATATATATGTTTTTTTTCATATTACATAAAGAGAAATTAACTTATTATATTACACTGATATATATATATATATATATATATATATATATATATTTTATACTTAAAAATGAGACATATATATTTTTTTAAATATGCTTAGTGATACAGATGTTATAGAATACTTTTAATTAAAAGATTTTTTATAAAATATTTAGTTTTGTAAGTTTTAAAAGTGAAATCATAAACATATAAAAAAATAGAATATTTATAATATACAGTTTATATATATTTGTTTAATTCCTTTGTTTTTATAAATATTTACCATTAACTAAAGAGTTAGAAACATTTAACTTTTATTATTGCTTTTAAATATGTTGTTATTACAATTGTTTAAAATTAATTAAATATAAATTATATTGAAAATTTATAAATAAATATATTATATAGTTTTTTTATTTCTTACATCCTTAATGTATTAAATTAATGAAGAATACATAATACTATTTTAATATATATTATGTTTAAATTTTTTCTTTAATTATTCTTTGAATTTTCATAACAATATACATCTATATATATGCTCCATATCTATAGAAATCTAAATATTCCTTAAGTTTAATGGAAAAAAATATACTACTTTCAGTAAATATATATATATGTATAAATAAATTTTTTATATTTGAGTTATTGTTTATACTTATCTATATATGTAGTTAAAGTTAATATTTTTTTACATATTTATGCGAACATGTATAGTTAATGTTGACAATTACAAATTCATTTTATTTTTATAGCAAATATTCTATATATTGAAGTAAAAGCTATACAGTACTATTAACATATGATATAGTTATGAAGTTTACATACATATTAATAACTACTGTTTGTTCAAAGTAAAAACCCATACATATTTTTTTTTTAAAAGAATGCTTAAAGCCTACGTAATATTAGATCATCTTATGTATACATTTGTATATGAGAATATTCAAAATAATGCTAATAAAAATTTTAATACAAGGAATACATTTATTGTTATATTTATTGTTTATTTTTTAATATAAAATATTGCCACGATTAGTTAAAACATTTTATTCTATGTAAACAATACATATATGCATAGATATCTGGAATAATTCTACCGTGAAAAAATATTTTTTTTTTCTGGAAATATATTAATGTTTTTACTAAAAATATATACTTAAAAAAAAATATAAAATATAAAGAACATACATATAAAGTTTTTTAGTATAGTAATAATATTACGAACTGAACTTAGATATTATTATACAATAGTAAAAAATGAGTTATTATTTATATTAAAATATACATTCCTTAATAGATTATGTAGTAGGAAATATATTCAATTTTTTTTTATATATGAGAGTATTCGAATGATTGTTTGTGCTTAGAAATTACCTACATTTTCTGCTTAGATGCACAAGATATAAAATAATAATCCGTTGACCTCTTATTACTATTATTATATTATAATAATAAATATTTTTAAGAAAAATAAAAGAACTTCTACAGTATAAGGTTTATTCGTTTAGAATTATTAGTAGTATAATATCCATATGATTTTTACATACTGCTTTAATATACTGAGTAGTACATTATATATATTCTCTACGTTCTATATTCCATATAAATTGATCATTTAGAAACTACATGACATAATATGTATATTTTTTTCAGTTTTATTTTCAAACGAATTTACATAGAATATTATTTCATTAATGTACTGTGTTAAATAGTTAAATAATATATTTTTTTATTTATAATTATATTCATATTATGTTTTTGTAATGAAAGTTAATTTTGAGTAAATAATATTACGATCAAAATTTTGTAATATATTTTTATATTTATTTTTCTTAGTTAATATTTTGAAATTATTAATAGTTATATACTTTATATTAATTTTTTACTGAGCAAATAGTAGAAGAAATTTT